>NC_052319.1:17468150-17804374 GCF_016432855.1 Salvelinus namaycush | reverse complement strand
CCACTACCAACCCAGACCCACTGAGCACTTCTCCAGGTGATGTAAAATCCTAATGGACAACCGCACAGGGTAGGAAGTTACACACACACACACATAACCACGCATATGTGTGTGTGTATATATGATTAGCTGTAATTGGTGTGGGTACTCTAGTGCCAACTTACCCCCAGTAATGACTTCTCACATCTCAGCTCAGAATCGTTTCTAAATTCCCTCTGGTCTGAGTCATAGTTGTTTTCTGGACATACACCATCTCTCTCATCCAGTGATATCAGCTCTTCTGCCAGACAACGGAGCAGGTCATCGGTCAGTGGTCCCTCCCCCACGTCATCCAGAAACTTCTGGAACACAGGGGACACTGTCCTGCTGTCACAGCTACCCGAGGTCCAGGTGTTGATCTTAGGCTGCACTGGGCAATCGGATGGGGTGGATGAATGGTCAAAGTGATTTGCCTTGTTTTTCTCATTTTCTGACATGTTGTTCCCCATGGGTCCCCTATTGTGCAGCACATGGAGGTGATCATCATCTGGGTCCGAATGAGATGTGAGTTTAGTCTTTGTCTGACTGGGAGAGGTTTTGTCTCTCAGCTGGTGGTGAGAGATTAGTGGGTTTGGCGCATGGCTGGACATAGACAGCACTTCTTCTATCACTGACAGTGACAACATATGGTCCAGCTCCTGAAACTCTGGTATGCTGGGAGAGAGGGTCTCTTCTCCATCTTTACCGAGGACCAGCTCAGTCTTAGTCTGGATGTGGATTTGCCAGTCGAGCCCAGAAATAACCACCACGTCGTCTTTGTCATCCGTGATGGCGATAGGCATCAGATGCGACTTTCCCCTGGATATAGGCCTAATAGCCCTGTTCTTCCTCTGTTTGGCCTTGTCCACTGGGCTTCGCCTCACTCTTCTGCTCTCCAGTGGTTTAGGGCATTTGTGTTTGGTCCTGTGGGTTTGGGTCTTCCTAGATGGGGCAGACAGGACCTGCCTGGTCCTCTCACATGAACTGGAAACTCTTATGTTGTCAAACACCGGGCCGGCAAACATCTCATAGATGACTGGTCCCTCCTCATCCCTGGTGTTGATTTCCTGGAAGATATCACTATACGTGATGTAGTCCACGGCTGACTTGGCCCTCGGGGTCCCCGGTTGTGACCCAGTCTTGGCTTGTCTGGCACTTTTCGGTTCCCTCTGCTGAATATGTTTCTGACAAGGGATTTTTATTTTAAGTGCCTTTTTGTCGTTGTTCAGCCTTTTGCAGCTTGGATGTACGGGCTCTGTAACCCTCGTTCTGACAGAGGTTGAGTCTGTGCTTTTCTGACCAGTCTTTGTAGAGATTATCCCACTGACGATGAGATCAGGAGGTTTTCTGACTTTGCCTTTGACTTGTGAAGGAATGGGTGAAGTCCTCAGGTTGCTTTTGGACTTGCTGTTCCCCCGAATGTGATCTTTGTGTGCCAAGACGTTGAAAGACTGATTGGTTTGGACACTAGTGCTGCCTCTTCTCTCTTTGTTCTTGGCAGGCTTGATAGGTTTGATCTTTTTCTCTGTAGGAGGGTTTAATTCAGGTAGTGTGACATTCACAGTAGAAGGAAGACATTGATACTTGGTGTTATCCACAACACTAGTCTTTGCATTGTCATCAACTTGAATATCTTTGTTTCCATTTCTTTTAGATGCAAAGGGGCATGTGGTAGTTGGCTCAGTACTTGTGGTCTCTTTTGAGAGACCCCCTGAGCACATCACCTTTGTCCATTCCACTGCCACAACCTCACCCTCACAGTCCCTCTCAAAGCATGAAGTGCTGTTAACATCTTTGAAATTTGTCAAATCGGGGTTAAGTTGGTGCCTCAACTCAATCATTGCTTTGTACCCTCTCCCTCCAGGGTCAGATTTGATAGATACTCCTTCCTTGTTATCCCTAGAAAAGGCACCCTGATGTCTTGTCGACTCCCTATTCATATGGTTTGCATTATCCTCACTGTAATCTCCAACATTAAACTTTCCAGATGAGTCTAGATCCAACTGCAACCTTCCCTCAAAAGTCTCTCCAGCGTGTTGTTTTGCTGTAGTCTCTCGTATGTCTCTATTGTCATCCACCTCTACCTCCAAGTCGATGGAGGATTGGCTACTGAAGCTGCTCTCCTCGCTGCCCCCCCTGGTGCCTGGGGACCCTCTGGGGCTCACCCTGGTCCTGGCCAGCCTCTCCTTCCTCAGCCTGGAGGTCATGGAGGACATGGAGGTCAGGGGCATCAGGGGCACGAGGCTGATGGGCTTTAGGGGAGAAGGGTGCTTCAGGCCGGGCAGCACTCCTCCGTTTCTATGCCTCCCCTCCAGAGGGGCTAACAGCTTGGGGGTCCTGATGGGGCCTGGAAGCAGGGAAGGGAAGGAGCCCTGGACAGAGATGATAGGAAAAGGTGAATAAATAGCAGATTGCAGGTGGTTTTACAAACTAAGGAAGCTGTATGAAAATGTGATGTACGAATAAAACATGATTTATTTGAGTTGACCTACCTTTCGACCACTGCTTTTTTTCTCCGTTTCACCACACCCAAGCCCTGCAAGACAAGAACATGCCAAGCTTTACAAACATAAAATGATGCAACTAATTTCCTCAACAGAGTACTTCTCTAAACACATTCATGAGCATGACCTTTACCTAAACAAATGAATCAACAACATGCTGACCATATACTGTCCTCTAAGCCTTTAGCAGACACATCATTATTATATTACTAACTGTTCTGGATGTGAACTCGGGCCTGGACCAGAGAGCTGGAGTCCAGGAGAGGTTCCAATAGACCGGGGGCAGATTGGCTCAGCTGGGCTGGGTGAGGGGCCACCGGGCTGGGGGCCACAGCCTCACATCTGAGCCTGGGGGGAACAGGCAGGCAGGATGAGCTTCCTGTGGTCTTCAATAGCCCCGGTGTAGGATCCAGTTTGTCTAAGTGTCTGGCTCTGAACCACAGACTGGGTAGAGACGAACCTTGACTGAAGAGGGAACAAATTAGATTTGAGAATAAATCCTTTGCACCTCACAATGCTCTTCACAGGTAATCTTGGTCAAATAATTTGGTTCATTAAAATCATCTATAATTCACAAAACCTGGAGCTGAGACGTAGGGTAACCTTATATAATTTCCTAATAATGAACACTGTCCCTCCCTTTCAATTGCACTTTCTCTGTTCTGTGTGGACGCAGGACAGAGGGCACAGCAGAAGGACGCTGGCCAGGGGCTGATGCTGTAAAGTGAGAACTTTTCAAAGGGGTTTATTTTCCCAGGATCCCTTTGGACCTCTTTCAGCAGTAAGAGCCCTACAGACAATGATCTGTTTCAGAAAGCAAAGTAGACTCTCCCTCAGTTTCTCCCTCCCTCTGTTTCTCTCGGTCTCCCTCTGTTCTCTGTTTGGGAAGATTGGCATGCCCTTGACATGATGACTGCTGGCCTGACCGTGTAACTGGACACTTCTTATTCTGTATTTATGTAAGTGACAGGGAGGTGTGGAAGAGGGATGGGGGGGTGAAGTACACACAAGGAGGAGGGACTAGCATACGGTGGATTTGTTTGTTCATGTGTGTGAGAGTGCTTGTTAATAGCAAGGATGTGTGCATAAGTGTTTGTGTGTGTGTATGAACAGGTGTTGGTGTTTGGGTGTGTTCCTGACTGTCAATTTGCTCTGTGGTTACTGTATTGTTGTATTAATTTATAGCCGGTCTAATTAACATGGAGCGTGTGTGCATGCCCACCTGCTACCCTTCCCCAGATCTTGGTAGGCTTGCCTCATGTCCATCACGGCATCAATGGCGCTCTGGAAGGAGAGGGAGAGCCCCTTATCTACAGGACCCAACACAGCCTGAGGTCAGTAGGGGTTGATGTACCTTTCACACACAGCAGGGACATTACTGCTACTGTGTGTCAACAGCAAAAGTCCCAAGCCAACAGTGAATGGTTCCTCTGTTACACGTAGGATAGCATTTGGTATCACAACAGTCCACTGACAAATCAGATTTTTTCCTTCCAGTTAACCATTATTTAACTAGTCAGTTCAGAACAAATTCTTATTTACAATGACGGCCAAACCCGGACGACGCTGGGCCAATTGTGCGCCACCTCCCAATCACGGCCGGATGTGATACAGCCTGGATTCGAACTAGGGACTGTAGTGACGCCTCTTGCACTGAGATGCAGTGCATTAGACCGCTGTGCCACTCGGGAGCCCAGATGCTCCACCATGACACTGTTTATGATAAACTCAGTAGGATTTCACCAAGATCAAAATTAACCAATAATACAATTATCACTGCATAATGCCAAACATTTTACACTATTTACACATTGTTTTTACACACAACTGTTTCTATACACAGCCTATGTGCAGAAAACTACATATGACATTTAGCATTTACAGTACTTTCCAAACAAAGTGGTTGGAGAACAACATAAGAAACAATAGACGTTACCTGTTTGAGCCAGTTAGTCCAATCTACCCTCATCTCAGCCTACTCAGATTATATGACAGATTGAGAGGGGCTGTACACCTCTCGCTCGCTCTCGTTTTCGCTCTCTGAGCTACTCTGTTCTGTTGTGTGTGTCTGACAGGAGTCAGGAAGGTTTCCAGCTGGGAGTCTGTATTGTGTCTCCCTGAGGGGAGTGATTTAGCACACTGACCCAATCAGCTTGGGCCATGGCAGGGCTGGCCTTTGTGGCTGTCTCTTTGTGGGATAGGCCCAGTGTGTGAAGAGAGGGGAAGGGTGTGTTTGGGAAGAGGGGGTGGTCTTGTGTAGAGCCAACAGGGCACACAGACCAGAGACACAAGGAGTCACTGTCCAAGACCCTACCTACTGTAGGTGAGAGTGCACAATAGGGAAATACAGCTTACCTTGTTTGATGGCTTTATGATGGGCGGATAAAGGAACGTACTCTGGAGACTCCAGCAAATCCTACAATGGGAAAATAAGAATGATCATAAGTAGCCTTAAACCCTGTGGCATTTGGCATGAATCCACAAAAATATCTATGATATAACTGTCCTAAGTGCAGTTAGGAGGACGATGGTGACTGTTCTTGTAGCTAGTGGTTATGTTCAACTGACATTTCTCAGAGCCTATAACGAATTAGATTGGTAAACATCTGATTAACAACTCCACCCCATTTAATTTCCCTGGGGGGGCCCTAAAATATAATATAGCTTCACGTTAGTGCCCAGTCTGCTATGTTTGTGTGCCCCTGGGGTAGCCTCTTTCAACCATCTGCTTTTCCGCTATTCAATAAGTGGGCTGGGTCATTAGACACCCGACAGTAGCCAGCTGCGCTCCCTGCCCTTGTCTCACCTGTTAAGACCACTTCAAAGCAAAGTCAGGATATAGCTAAGAGTCAGCTAGTCAGAACACGGACTCCCCACCAGCCAATTACACTGATGTAACTCAGGTCTCTGGTGAATTGGGCCCCATTGCTTTAGGGGAAGAGCCACTATGGATTAAGCCTTTTAATTGATTAAGGATATTTGGGCATTATTTGGTTAAGTAATAAATAATGCATTTGAGACAGAAGCTATGGTGTAGTAATTTTTTTGGGATGCAATACAACTAACTTGTCTTTTAATATATTTGATGATCTTAAAATGTGTTAACAGATAGTGAACAAAATCACATTATGAAGTAGGTCTCCACAAAATGATAGACTTGTACACTTCTTACATAACTGTACGACCGGATGATCACTTACCTCTGTGCTGGCAGCAGTCTGAATGAGGACATTTTGGGTCAGAGAGGGAGAGGGGCTGGGGGAGTTTGTTGCTCTCAGCTCATCGGTCAGAGAGGGAGAGGGGCTGGGGGAGTTTGTTGCTCTCAGCTCATCGGTCAGAGAGGGAGAGGGGCTGGGGGAGTTTACTCTCAGCTCATCAGGGTGGAAGCACTGCAGGTCCAGGGGCGTGGGCGCTGTTTGTTGACCAGGGCAGAATGAGACAGAGGTGTGGAGTCAGTGAGCACAAGAGGAAACAAGGCCCTCTCACACACTCAGCCCCTCAGGAATTCACCAGGATTTCCCATATGAGTGCTGGTTTTGACCACTCCTCCAAGCTCAGGAAAACATTTGATTACGCAAGTACACACTGCACGGATCGACTAAATCAATACTATTCACCACAGTAGGTTCGTGGCACCTTAATTGGGGAGAAGGGGCTCATGGTAATGGCTGGAGCGGAATACGTTGAATGGTATCAGAGACATGGTTTCCATGTGTTTGATGCCATTCCATTTGTGCTGTTTCTGCCATTATTATGAGCAGTTCTCCCCTCAGCAGCCGCCTGTGCTATACACTAAGCTAATAGATAAGTCAAATCTGTATTGCGTTTCTGTCAGGATTGATTTGAAAAAATCTACTTTAGAGGAAAACTTTAAAGGCATCATGTTGTACATGACCTGAGTGCTGTGATGTCATAAGAATGCACTGCCACAAACAAGCAGACTTGGTGTGGTACTAGTATGTGTATAACAAACAGATCACATGGTTTGTACTTGGATAGAGAAGTATTTCCCTGGAATATCCTAAAAAGTAAACAGAGAATATATCAAACCATACCAAAAATCTGGGTTGTGTTATGTTGGATTTGTCTGAACATCATGGTTGAAAGTCATGTCACGTAATTACACAGCAATAACTGTAGAAACAACATTGTCTGACCATCTTGGTTCAAAGTCATGTTATACCTGGCTGTCTGAGGGACTCAACCATCATGTGGATGAGTTCGTCTTTCAGGGGGCTCTCTATCTGAGCAGCATAGTGAAGAGCAGAACAGCCGTTGACATCACACACCCCCAGGTCACTGTTTGGAAAGAGGGAGAATAATTAACATAATTTATAGAGCGGAAGGCAGCGTATAGACCAATAAAAATGCAGGGGCAATGTGAAAAAGTATTTGTGAGTGGAACAAGGAAGTTGTTAGCTTGGGAGGTGGAATATATTATTATGTTGTAAGATTGTAATAAAATTGTATTGCAGTATCAAGGTCATTTTGCAATTAGGTTCTGTAATAATGTAATGTTTTAGGCTGTTGTAATAACAAAACCAAAGCGATATTGTCATTGCTGCAGGTTTCCTTACGCTGAGAGAGACAGCAGTTCCCTGACCACCTCCACAGGTCTGTATTCCCATGGCAACCGGACGTCCAGCTCCTCAAACAGGTCGACGTCCCTCACAGCCAGCATTAGAGGGGTCAGCCCGTCGCGGTTCTGAGTGTTCACGTCCACTAGGTCAGTCTGGGCCTGCAACACACACAGACATAGAGATATAGGCTCAGCACTGGTGCCTGAGAGTTACACATTACGAACAAAGATAGGTCAAATGAGAAATGTCCTGGAGATGATTACAGATGAAATGCTCATAGCTGCTTCGGCTGCATCCACACAATGCTGTCCTTTGTGCTAATCTAAACTCTAGCCTACCCCGTTGTTAGACAAGCACCTGATGCTGTGTGTCACAATTCCAGTTACACAATGTAAAGGGCGTTGGGAGTGGTGGCAGTGACCTTGTGTGTGTGTGGTCTATGGTGAGGCGTTGTAAATGAGTTTTGGGGGGAGGCGGACTTACCAGGAGGTGCTGCAGGGAGTGGAGGTCTCCCTGCCAGGCAGCCTGGAGGAGCTGGGTCTGGTGGGGCAGAGCCCTGGACATGGCTGATAACAGCACCTCCTGGAGGACTGGAAGACTCACATGCAGTGGTGTCTGGTTGCTATGGTTGCACAGAGTCACATCGGCTCCTCTTTTCAGAAGGAAGTGTACAACCTGACAACAAAATTTACATTAAAATACCCCCACCCCTCCTATGTTTTATTGGTAGGGTAGGGTTAATGACATGCTTTGGTCCCCTATTTCAAAATGGCAAGGGTCAAGTAAATGATAGCCAGCATAATAGTATGGGGTTTATTGCATGTTTTCTCCGTGTACATAGTACAATGCCATGTTTTGCTATGGCAACAGTGAAATCTGTTAAATCATACAGAGTCAAAACAAAAGCCAGAAAGACCCAACTCCTGGGACACATGCAATCAATTGTTTCCCTGTGGCCTTAGACACACTACTAACAAAGTCATGTGGTTGTTTTGATAGTGCATCTCCAGAGAATGATCATGGGTCTTCACCCCCCCCCCCCCCCCCCCCCCCCTGTCAATGTCACATGACACCATGTTATTGTTATTGCGAAGAAAAATACAACTGATGAGTAATGTCACTGTAACGCTGAGAGGAATAAATAGTCTATAATTTTTCGTCTGTCATCACCTGTGTTTAAATGGATTATTCACATCCTCACAGTATGTTAAACTGTTTTTGATTTAAATATTCCTTCATTCACAAGACTAATAAACATGCAACCACATAAACAGAACAAAGTCTGTATAAAGCATATCAGTCATGCTGTGTTTCCATTCAAATATATAGGCTTATTCACTAACAATAAGAATACTAATCACATCTTATCAGTTCAGTCAAAGGGTCTCTGAAGCAGACTAACATACTAGACAGACCTCCCCCTAAACCAAATTCCCCTCCCCAATGGTGCTTACCTCAGTCAAGCCCCTCTGGCATGCAGTGATAAGGGGAGTACAGCCCCCCTCCATGCGGGGAACATCCACCTCCTCCCAGGGACAATCTCCCAGCTCCTCCAGCCCCAGGCCTACCACCTCCAGCTCTCCCCTCAGCACCTCAATACCAGCCCCCAGACCCCTTCTCTCACTATTCTCCATCATCCACAAGGGTCCTGTTGACAAGTTGGCATGAATAGAAGCCAGAAGGATGAATGTAAGAGATAACAGTGAAGGTTGTTTTGTTGCTCTGTAGCTTGCTGCCTTTCAGCTTGGTTTGTTTGCTGTGGACACTTGGTACGTGGTTACTCTCCTTTTTCAAGATCTGGTCCCTCCATGTATGGTGTGGGGCTTCAGCATGTTTGTGTTGAATGTTGATGCAAGCCTCTAGGGCTCTCCATCCCTGTTCCTTTAGAGCTACCGTCCAGGAGGTTTTCACTCCAACCCTAATCTAGCGCACCTGCTTATAATAATTACTATAATATAATAAGTCCCAGTAGGAGAGGGACAGTGGAGTGGAGGACATTTCCTCTCGTTACTGTATCATGTGTATCAGAGAATGACTGCCTCTCACATGGTATCCTATATCCCCTATACCAGCGGTATTAAAAGCTTACCCTACAAGGTATGGAGCCTACTGGTTTTCTGTTCTACATGATAATTAATGGCACACACCTGGAGTCCCCACTAAATTAGAGGGGAACAATGAAAAAAAGCTGTGGAACTGGCTTTGATGTCCAGAGTTATGTTTGAGGGCCCTATACAGTGTAATGCTTTTGATGCAGGGCCCCTGGTCAAAAGTAATGCACTACGGTGCCTACACATAATACCCGATAGTGTTGAATTATGTTGTTAGACATTTTTACAAAAAAATGAAAAGCTGAAATGTCTTTATCTGCCTCACAAAGAAGGGCACCTATTGATAGATGGGTAAAAATAAAAAGCAATAATTGAATATCCATCTGAGCATGGTGAAGTTATTAATTACACTTTGGATGGTGTATCAATACACCCAGTCACTACATAAATACAGGCCTCCTTCCAAACTCAGTTGCCAGAGAGGAAGGAAACCTCTCAGGGATCTCACCATGAAGCCAATGGTGACTTTAAAACAGTTAAGAGTTTAATGGCTGTGATTGGAGAAAACTTAGGATGGATCAAAATTGTAGTTACTCCACAATACTAACCTAAATGACAGAGTAAAAAGAAAGAAGTCTGTACAGAATACAAATATTCCAAAACATGCATTGTTTGCAATAAACCACTGAAGTAAAAATGCAAAAAATGCGGCAAAGAAATTAACTTTATGTGCTGAATACAAAGTGTTATGTTTGGGTCAAATTCAAAACAACACATTACTGAATACCACTCTACATATGTTCAAGTGGTGGCTGCATCATGTTATGGGTATGCTTGTAATCGTTAAGGACTGGGAAGTTTTTCACAATAAAAATGTTTACGGAATAGAGCTAAGCACAGGCAAAATCCTAGAGAAAAACCTGGTTCAGTCTGCTTTCTGGGAGATGAATTCACCTTTCAGCAGGACAATAACTTAAAACACAAGGCCAAATCTACACTGGAGTTGCATACAAAGAAGACAGTGCATGTTCCTGAGTGGCCGAGTTACAGTTTTGACTTAAATCTGCATGAAAATCTTAAGCAAGATCTGAAAATGGTCTTTCAATGATCAACAACCAATTTGACAGAGATGAAAGAATTTTGAAAAGAATAATGAGCAAATGTTGCGCAATCCAGATGTGCAACGCTCTTGCCTTGTTTACACTACAGGCCTTAATGCTCAAATCAGTTCTGTTTTTCAAATCCGTTTTGGAATAATTACTGTCCAAACAGCAAGTTACAAGCGACCAAATTGGATTTGTGCGTGTTCAGAGCTCAGACAATAGTAATTTGGTGACATGGCTCAAATTTGACTTGAGTCACTTCAACCTGCCAATGTGAATAAGGCTTTAGAAACTTGCCCAGAAAGACTGACAGCTGTAATCGTTGGCAAAGGTGATTCTAACATGTATTTACTCAGGGGTGTGAATACTTATGTAAATTAGATATTTCTGTATTTCATTTCCAACAAATTTGCTAACATTTCTAAAAGCATGTTTTAACATTCATTATTTGGTATAGTGGGTTGATGGAATGATAAAAAAATGTTTTTAATCAATTTGGAACAGGCTATTACACAACAACATGTGGAATAAGTCAAGGGGTATGAATACTTTCTGAAGGCACTATATATAGTACCCTCAACAGTACACATTTTGTTGTATCCCCAGACAAGCACACCTGATTCACCTGAACAACTAATCATCAATCCCTCAATGAGTTGAATTGGGTGAGTTTGTCCGGAGCAACAACAAAAATGTGTGCTGTTGGGGATACTCAAGGACTGGAGTTGGGAAACACTGATATAGGGGATAGGGTGCCATTAGGGACACGACCACTGACTCATGATGTGACTTAGACAATAACAATGAGTTAATGAGAGAGTACTAGAACAAATTCAAACCACAAGCCTGACTGGCATCATAATAACAACTATTCATCCCTGGAACATTAACCAGCATCCTAGTGGATTCATGACTGACAACTAATCATTTAAACCATTTTGGGAGTTCTTTACAGATTAGCATTCTAGAACCAATTAATGGAATAGTACTAAAAGTGTCAGTCAGAATGGACATAGTTAAAGCAAGAAGTCTTGAAAAAGAATAGCAGTAGAGTGAAATGAACAACTTTACTCACCTTCAGTATTCTTGGTCTCCGACTTTGAAATATCTTCCTCAATCCTTTGCCCAATTTTCATGCTTCACATTTACTCCAATGTTCTTTGACAAACAAATAGTGTTCTGCATTTTAATAGCAGCTGTTTTATAAGTAAACTTCCTCCTAGTTTAAATAGCTTCTTCAGTGTATGTCTGCTCTCCTTCCCTGTGCAGTGTGCATGCCTCCCCTCCTAAGTAGCTCGAATGTTTACATTCTGTTACCAAGGAGATAGTCAGCCAGGCAGGCCAACAGTAGATTAATTGCCAGTCTGAATGGGCCTCTCAAACAAATAAAGGCAATACTGAGTGCATGCCTACAATTAGAAGTGATATCTGTCAAACGTTCCTTTTTCCTGTATGAATTAGCAGTGGTGGAAAAAGTACCCAATTGTCATACTTGAGTAAAAGTAAAGATACCTTAAAATAAAATTATTCAAGTAAAAGTGGAAGTCACCTAGTAAAATAATACTTGAGTAAAAATATTTGGCTTTAAATGTACTTATGTATCAAAAGTAAATGTAATCGCTAAAATATACTTAAGTATCAAAAGTGAAAGTATTAAGCAAACCAGATGGCACTATCTTGATTTTTAAATTAACGGATAGCCAGGGGCACACGTCAACACTCAGACATAATTTACAAATGAAGCATTTGTGTTTAGTGAGTGCCAAATCAGAGGCAGTAGGGATGACCGGGATGTTCTCTTGATGAGTGTGTGAATTAGACCATTTTCCTGTCCTGCTAAGAATTCAAAATGTAACTAGTACTTTTGGGTGTCAGGGAAAATGTAAGGAGTAAAAAGTACATTATTTTGTTTAGGAACGTAGTGGAGTAAAAGTAAAAGTTGTCAAATATAAATAGTAAAGTAAATACCCCCCAAAAAACTACTTAAGTAGTACTTTAAAGTAATTTTTACTTTACACCACTGTGAATTAGTAATTATTACACCAAAAATTGATTCAGTCACAACAAGCTGTTCTGACACTCAGCTCTGTAGTTAATCAGTATTATGCTCATTTTTCACGTGACATGTATGGGGTATAGCTTTGTCTTCAAAATAAAGCCTGTTACGCAGAGCACCCCTTGTACATGCTTTGGTCCATATGCCTGTCAGCATTTCAGTACCCTTTAATCTATTACTTTATGTTCCCCTTCAACTTAGTGAGGCTTTATACAAATCATGTGTATTGTTTACAAAAGCACATAACAGCGATGGAACTTTGAGTTTTTCCCATGGTAGTTTGAAAACTGGTTTTACACATTTTGTATTGGAAAATAGAGTGCATTGTACAAAATATACAGTACCTTCAAGCTTACATGGAAACACAAACCTGTTTTATTTATGAATATAGAGTCAGTGTATAACTAACAGACTGCAGAAAGCTCCTATATGGAAGTATGCAGTTTATAGTTTACCTATTACCACCATAGCCCATATTTTGTGAAAAATGCCATCACATTATGTACAATGACTTAACACTTTTCTAGCCCAACACTGTCATAACAATAGTATTAAAGTATTATGAACCTTCCGTTTATAAACGGAAGGTTCATGCCTAATCCAATCCAATGTTTTCTGTGATGATTAGTAGACAGTTTAAGAAACATCCTAGTTCATCTTGTTGAAGGCCATGTTGTCAGGTCAGAGGTCAAGGAGCTTGGATGTGATGTCACACAATGTCCTCCTATCCTATCTGAGAAGTCACCGGTAAAACCTGAAGATTGTGGGGAATATCTTCTTATGAAGGTATTGTACCCGTTCCTCTTGTGTTCTCAATTTTTCAAATTCAAAGTAAGGGATCTGGTTGGGAACATACAGACAAAGACCAATGTCAGATAGGTCTTCATGAGAAAATAAATACCCCTAGACAAATGTAACTCAGTCACAGAATGACACAGAAAATGACACATTACATTGATTATAGAGATGAATTCAAAGCACATACAGTACTAACACACATTCCACACACCTCACATTGTGTGTCTATTCTAGCCTGTAACCAGGAGCGGAGTTCCCCTACCTGAACCACTTCGTAGCCCATTCTGCAGAGGTGGCGTCTCTTTGTGGCCTCCTTTCCCAGAAGGTGATGGGTGTTGCTGCAGAAGCGGTCCTGAGCATCCAGGCACAAGGCAATCCTACATAGAGGAAAACAATTCACCTGTTATCTGACTGGCCATTTTATTCAATGGGTGATAAGTCGTGAAATGCAATAAGTATCATTCTCTGTGTCCGAGGATCTGCCTGAACAAGGTGCTGTGAAGATTTGCTCATTGGAATAAATTGTTGTATTTCAATTGAATTGAATCTTTGGAAATAAGGACCACTTATTGGGCACTTCGCAAAACAGGGTGATTGGTAGATCAGGGAATGAGTCTGTGCAGCGCCCTGTCAGACTGATCCTCTAACAAAGTTCCAATGGCTCTAACCTCCTATGAGTGTGGTCCCACTGTGAGAGAGGCAGGACAAACCCCTCCTCATCCAGACAGATCTCCACATCTATGGTGTATCCAGGCTGTGTGAAGACCCTGGTAGAGTAGTAGGTCTTTCCCTCTAGCAGCTTGTTAAGAGGGCCCTTCACCTGGTTGTACAGGTAGCTCTCTACAGGGCTCTCAAAGGAGTGGTCCATGGAGGAAAACTTCTTCACATGGAGATGGTAAGGTAATCTCGGGCCCTGTACGGAACACAGTATAATATACAGTATATACATCAGAATGAACTTAGTGTTCAATCCAACTACTTCAAAATAATATTTTTCATTCAGTGTGACACGTGAAGGCCCATTGTAAGAGTCAGAGGGCTTTAATTTGACAGACAATTTTGCATAATTATTGTATGATTTATTTGTATATTTACAATGTTATTAGGGAGGTACTCACCCGGTAGGTGCACTCGAGTGAGATAGAGAGGTTGAGTTGGGTTAGCTGGCCTAAGGCATGCTTGTCCAGGGGCTCCCCTTGTGCTGTGAAAGAATAGCAGCCTTCATCAGACACATACATAACATGACTCTGGCTAGCTCAGCTGTGGACAGTGACAGAACTGTGCTGCTGGTACAATGGAACTTAAACCAAAGAGTATTTCTGACCATCATCTGGAGGAATTTAATTTGCAACTGAATGGAAAGGACAAAACTGACCCTGTTACATAGACATACACGTGGCATGAAATTGTGCACACATACTCAAATGTAGCCCTTTTACTTTTGCTCTCACTTTTTTTTTTACACACACAGACAGAAACTGACTAGCCTACCTTGCAACCTCTGTAGGAAGTAGGGGCTGAAGACTTTGGACACAAAGTTGAGTGGAAACCTCTCCAGGTGAATACAGGAGTGGAGCACCTCAATCAGAGCCCTGGGCTGGAACTGAGAGAAGCGAGAGGACAGGACACTCTCCAGCTTCTTAAACATCTGACTGGAGCACTGGGGCAGGTAGCTCAGTCTCCCCATGGCAATGATCTGCCGGGCTATCTGGGATGTGGTATACTTCTCTGAGTTGCAAATAAAGCTCTCAGCCACAGCTTCGAATATGGGCTCTGAGCGACACCTCATCTGAAGGCAAAACTCCATCACCACGCTTGTGAGTTCGGGGTCTGCGTCAACTATTTTGCCTGGCAGGTGCTTTTCCATGGCTGTTATGAAGTCTTCATCATGCTGACCGAAATGCATTAAGGCAGCTAGAACTTTGATGAGCTCTTCATCTCGGAACGATCTGAATACCCTAGAGGCCCGTCTGCTCAGCTTCACAATCAGTGCAATGGCCTGCCTCTGTTGTAATGCCACCAGGGAGTGGAAGATGTCACTGATGTTGATGGCTTGTAGTCTGTGTGTCAATTTCTCTGTGTGTCTGTGTAGTCTTGACATGAGATCTTGGCAACGGTGTGGGTCCTCGAGTAGTGCAAGGAAGGAGTACACACGAGCGGTTTCATTTTGGGTGAGAGCCTCACCCTCATCAATGCTGATGCTCACGGAGTCGAGAACCTGCTCGACAATCTCTGACCTCTTCCCCTCCAGATTATAGGCTACTTCTCCAAGGTGGCACAGGTGAATGACCCCAATGTCTGTTTTGGAGAGGTGTGTCCTCCACTCCTCTTTCAATCTGGAGACAATTGAATTTTGATAGTCCACACCAAACTCAACACATACTCCCAGTAAGGTTGCCAGACCCTCAGTTTTCTCATTGCTGGAAGCTTCTTTCAAACGTGTTAACAACTCAGGTAAAACCTCAACCTCAAAAAGGGATTTGACAGAAAGTGGCTCCACTTTTAAGTGCCCTAGTTGTGTTGGTGAAGCACTGGTTCCTAATTGGGTGTCAATGGAAGGCTGTCCAGCTGTTTTGGGCAAAAGGTCTTTCTCCAGGTGAACCCTTAATTCGTAGTCTTTCTCTTCTGCAAATGGGAGGTTACTTAACTGTTGCGCCACCGCCCCCATCTCACGTGTGTTATGGAAGCAGCCTAAACTACTTTTTACACATAGTTGTGCCAGTCTGGCTTTAAAAGAAACGTCCGATTTCAATATTCTTCCAAGTGAATCTGAGTGACGTATTAACCCCCGACTACTAGTCATAAAATAGTTAGGAGAATACTGACACACAGCCCTAACTGAGGAAGAAATGCTGACAACTGACTTCATGCTTGAAATGATGTAATCTCCCTCTGAATTACAGTGGAACCTAGAATAATAAGAACATAAAATTGTGTTATTATGCATGCAGAAACATTATTATACTTCATTAATTACATTGCAGTCCAGTTTGTTACAGTACCTTCTTTAGCAGCAACTTCCATGCACCAAAAACACACAGCACTCTTTCACTTTTGGTAAAATTCCCGAATGAACATTCCAGTAAAAGACATTGCCTACCTTACATCATCATTAGCTTTTGAGCACAGTTAATATTTTTTTCTTTAAGTGTGTAGATTGCTTACCTCCTCGGTTCGAATAAATGTGAAGAACTGACGAGTCACGGGCACTTACGGAACTGGCATTGTGTGTTCGGTAAATACCTTGTGTAATGTCACATGTGTCACTATTTGCTGCCATCTGCTGGCAACATGTGTCCATGAAGGCATTTCACGTCTCCAATAAGGCTTATTATTATGCCATCATATCACCTTTAATAACAAATATATTACAATATGTATCAAAGCAATAATTTTATCTGCAAAAACTGGTTAAGGGCTTGTAAGTATCTGCATTGTTGGTTAAGGGCTTGTAAGTAAGCATTTCACTGTAAGGGCTACACTTGTTGTATTCTGCGCATGTGATAAATAACATTTGATTTGATCTGATTTGAGTGTTTGACAATATGCAGACTGATATTAATTTCAAGACTAAGTTGTAAAAGTAAGATATATTTTTCTACTACTGTTACTACTAGATGAACAAATTAAACTGCATTAAATAAAGGAATTTAAAACAAGGGATTCGAATGAAGGTAAATATTGTCCATTTTCATTACGAGTGGTTTAAAGCACGAGCCTTGTGTCAAAAGCTTTTTTTTGGTGTAAAATGTGTCAAATTCGGTGACGTCATTGCTTAATTGCGGAAGAGACTCCATCGACAAGAATCCCATAATGCAACGGACAGCAAAATTCATAAACAGGAATTCATGATGGCGGCTGACAGTGACGTGAGTACAGTACTGGTGTACAGTTTATAAAGTAAACATTGCATCATATTAACAATGTTTAGAAAATATTGGATGTTAACGTTATTTCCTTTACAGCCGGAGTCGGAGGTCTTCGAGATCACGGATTTTACCACCGCGTCGGAGTGGGAGAGGTAGGTGGATACTGGAGATCTCTGGCTAGCTAAATTAGCTTTAGCTAACAACAACAACAGTAACGTTAGTTGTGAATCATCATCAGACTCAGACTAGATAGAAGAATTGGATTAGAAGTTATTAATGGCTGGCCAAATATAGTTCGCCTGTTCCATATAGCTAGCATACTATGCTGAGTATATGGCAGACAACGTTCTCGTCTCCTGCTGTCAATCACATTGCTCAATCGGCTAGAAAGCAACCGTTCTTACCAATGTTGACAGCTCAGCAGAGCCCTACATACACTACATGGCCAAAGGTGTGTGGACACACTTGAAATTAGTGGATTCTGTTATTTCAGCCACACCCTTTGCTGACAGGTGTATAACATTGAGCCCTACGCCATGCAATCTCCATAGACAAACATTGGCAGTAGAATGGCCCTTACTGAAGAGCTCAGGGACTTTCCATTATAGGATGCCACCTTTCCAACAAGTCAGTTCATCAAATTTCTGCCCTCCTAGAGCTGTCCCGGTCAACTGTAAGTGCTGTTATTGTGAAGTGGAAATGTCTAGGAGCAACAATTGCTCAGCCACGAAGTGGTAGGCCACACAATCTCACAGAACGGGACCGCTGAAGAGCGTAGCTCATAAAAATCGTATGTCCTCGGTTGCAACACTAAACTGCCTCTGGAAGCAACGTCAGCACAAGAACTGTTAGTCGGGAGCTTCATGAATTGAGTTTCCATGGCCAAGCAGCCGCACACAAGCCTAAGATCACCATGCTCAATGCCAAGCGTCGGCTGGAGTGGTGTAAAGCTTGCTACCATTGGACTCTGGAGCAGTGGAAACACGTTCTCTGGAGTGATGAATCACACTTCACCATCTGGCGGTCCGACGGACGAATCTAGGTTTGGCGGTTGCCAGGAGAATGCTACCTGCTCCAATGCGTAGTGCCAACTGTGAAGTTTGGTGGCGGGGGAATAATGGTCTGGGGCTGTTTTTCATGATTTGGGCTAGGCCCCTTAGTTCCAGTGAATGTAAACATTAATGCTACAGCATACAATGACATTCTAAACGGTTCTGTGCTTCCAACTTTGTGGCAACAGTTTGGGGAAGGCCCTTTCCTGTTTCAGCATGACAATGCCCCTGTGCATAAAACGAGGTCCATACAGAAATGGTTTGTCGAGATCGGTGTGGAAGATCTTGACTGGCCTGCACAGAGCCCTGACCTCAACCCATTGAACACCTTTGGGATTAATTGGAATGCTGACTGCGAGCCAGGCCTAATTGCCCAACATCAGTGCCTGACCTCACTAATGCTCTTGTGGCTGAATGGAAGCAAGTTCCCGCAGCAATGTTCCAACATAAAGTTGGAAAGCCTTCCCAGAGTAGTGGAGACTGTTATAGTAACAAAGTGGGACCAACTCCATATTAATGCCCATGATTTTGGAATGAGATGAGCTGGTGTCCACATACTTTTGACATTGTAGTGTAGCTTGTCCTTCCTTGTCAACAGTATTTCCCAGAGCCATTTATTTCGAGATTGTGTATGTGCGTGCTTGCTTGCTTGCGTGCGTGCGTGCGTGCACGCCTGCTTGTGTGAACACTGCTCTCTGACTTCTGCTGGTATATGTTATGATCCCCATGTTGTTTGCTAGGTTTGTGTCCAGAGTAGAAGAGGTTCTGAATGACTGGAAGTTGATTGGGAACAATTCAAGCAAACCACCAGAGAAGGTAACAATAAACCCTCATTCAATCAGACCTTAATGTTATGTAAGAAGCACGATGCATTAATAAGCAGCGATCTGGTAAGCTTGTTGAATTCATTCATGGATGCCCTGATTGTCGTCTTGATCCAGGGTGAATACACCAGTGGTACCTGGGAGGAGAAGACCCAGGATATCAATTTTGCTGATTTTAAATTCTCCGTAACGCACCACTGCCTGAAGCAGGAGTCTGAGGAGGGCGAGGGGAAGGAGGAACCTGAGGAGGGTACATTGCTGCTGCGGCTTTTATTTATAATCCCTGTTATCATATCTGTCTCATAGGAATTGTCACTCAGTGTTTCCCCTAGGATTTATTTCAGCAGTGGTAGCAAACTTAGTGTAGTGGGTGTGACCAATAATGCGGTCTCCAACCTAAAATTTTAGAGGTCCCTTTCTTGGCTGCAGATAATTTCACTTTTAAAAGTAATTATTCTGTAAACTCATACCCAAATAATGTTGGTGACTCGTCCTATACGTGTATTTATGGCCAAAGCATAAATTGGACAAAAACACTTCAAAAACCCCACCTGTATCTCAAACAGACCATTTAAAAAGTCTTGCTATTTCCTCACAGAGTATGATGTCATCCTCTGAGGAGGATAAGCTGGCAAATCAGTGGTCTTAAGGAGGATGAGCTGGCCAATCAGCAACTACTCAAATTAATATTTGTAATGAACGGTATATGCCCACACCATTCTGTTAGGGTATTCCCACACCATTCTGTTAGGGTATTCCCACACCATTCTGTTAGGGTATTCCCACACCATTCTGTTAGGGTATTCCCACATCATTCTGTTAGGGTATTCCCACACCATTCTGTTAGGGTATTCCCACATCATTCTGTTAGGGTATTCCCACACCATTCTGTTAGGGTATTCCCACACCATTCTGTTAGGGTATTCCCACACCATTCCAACACAGAAACTATATGATGAGACTATATGGATGAACTCCACAATTTTGTCTGGACCACTGCTCTGCTCTCCAGCAACAGAGAAAATCGTAGTGGATGTTAGAATATAAATGAAGTTTCTCACTCTGCTCTCTCCCCAGATGCCTTCCCCACAGCCATGCAGGACCTGCTCTGTATGAACAATGACTTCCCTCCCAGGGCCCACTGCCTCGTCAGATGGTGAGTACAGTACTCCAGGTCTCCTAACCTCCGACCTCTAACCTTTACCTCTTACATTTATTTTAAGATGGGAATTAAAATGACTGAAGATAGACATTCACAACTGCTATTGATATTTGTTATCACCAAATCCAGCTGATGTCTGATCTTTTTGAGAAATATATTACAGAGTTTGGTTTGAATGAGACTCAACTTGATGGATAGATAGATGGTAGCTGTCTGCTCTCTTTAAAGTATTCCGTCTGTGTTTGCAGGTATGGCATGCGTGAGTTTGTGGTCATCTCCCCCGGGGCCAACTGTGAGGCGGTCATCAGTGAGTCCAAGTGCAACCTGCTACTTAGCTCCATCTCCATCTCTCTGGCCAACACAGGCTGGTAGGTGACAGTAACTCAGAGCAACAGTGAATACTATATTAACTAATACTCTTTGGGAACAGTATAATTGTTATAATTCACAGTTACATTAGTATGCCAGAACATCACTTTATGTTCTTATGGAAAATCAAGTTAATATTGGTAACAGAATTTGCTTTGACAAAGAAAAGGGCTGATACTGCCAATGTGTTCATGAATCTACGCTAAGGGAAAACAGTGTTAGTTCTTACACATTCACACATCTAGTGGCAACATGCCCTTTGTGTGTGTTTCTGTTTGATGACACAAGCATGTTTTAAAATAGCAACACTGTGGGTGGTGAGTACAGCTCTCCGTGGCATCGTATTGCGGTAGATCAGCTGGTATCCATGGCAACACTGGGCTAAATGGGAGATGGTACCATTGTAGATGCTCCGAGTGCTGTGGCTCTGCAGCTCTGCTCTGTGGTAGCAGCAAGGTCACCTGGCCTCCCACTGTGTCTCTGGGAGTTTACTGTGAGGCAGAGTGACACTAATAACGTGGTTATAAGAGGAGGAAGCGTGTAGCCGACCATCAGAACATACAGTACCTTCAGAAAGTGTTCAGACCCCTTGACTTTTTCCATATTTTGTTACGTTACAGCCTTATTCTAAAATTGATTCAATTGTATTTTTTCAATCTACACGCAATACCCTATAATGACAAAGCAAAAACAGGTATTTAGAAATGTTTGCTAATTTATTACAAATTAAAATTAAAAAACGGAAATATCACATTTACATAAGTATTCAGACCCTTTACTCAATACTTTGTTGAAGCAACTTTGGCAGCGATTACAGCCTCGAGTCTTCTTGGGTATGACGCTAGAAGCTTGGCGCACCTGTATTATGGGAATTTCTCCCATTCTTTTCTGCAGATCCCCTCAAGCTCTGTCAGGTTGAAGGGGGAGTGTTGCTGCACAGCTATTTTCAGGTCTTTCCAGAGATGTTCGATCGGGTTCAGGCCTGGGCTTGACAATCAGAGACAAGTCCCGAAGCCACTCCTGCGTTGTCTTGGCTCTATGCTTAGGATCGTTGTCCTGTTGAAAGGTGAACCTTCGCCCCAGTCTGAGGTCCTGCGAGCTCTGGAGCAGGTTTTCATCAAGGATCTCTCTGTCTTTGCTCCGTTCATCTTTGCCTCGATCCTGATTAGTCTCCCAGTTCCTGCCTCTGAAAAACATCCCACAGCATGATGCTGCCACCACCATGCTTCACCACAGAGATTGTGCCAGGTTTCTTCCAGATGTGACTCTTGGCATTCAGGCCAAAGAATTCAGTCTTGGTTTCATCACACCAGAGAATCTTGTGTCTTGTGGTCTGAGAGCTTTAGGTGCCTTTTGGCAAACTCCAAGCGGGCTGGAACGTGCCTTTTACTGAGGAGTGGCTTCCGTCTGGCCACTCTATCATAAAGGCCTGATTGGTGGAGTGCTGCGGAGATAGTTATCCTTCTGGAAGATTCTCCCATCTCCACAGAGGAACTTTAGAGCTCTGTCGAAGTGACCATCGGGTTCTTGGTCACCTCCCTGACCAAAACCCTCGATTGCTCTGTTTGGCCAGCTCTATGAAGTATCTTGATGTTTCTGAACTGCTTCCCTTTAAGAATGATGGAGGCCACTGTGTTATTGGGGACCTTCAATGCTGCAGAAATGTTTTGGTGCCCTTCCCCAGATCTGTCCTGTGACACAATCCAGTCTCGGAGCTCTACGGACAATTCCGTCGACCTCATGGCTTGGTTTTTGCTCAAGACATGCACTGTCAACTGTGGGACCTTATATAGACAGGTGTGTGCCTTTCCAAATCACGTCCAATTTTTTTTTTTTTTTAATCCATTTTAGAATAAGGCTGTAACGTAACAAAATGTGGAAGAAGGGAAGGGGGCTGAATACTTTCCGAAGGCACTGTATAGCTTCAAGTTCTTTTCTTGCATGAGCACTTGTTCTATTACTAATGCATAGAGCATTTACTGCATTTTTTTTACCACAATCTTGTGACTGGAAATAAAAAAAGGAATCAACAGATATAACAAGGCTTATTATTTAAATTCCATACTTGTTCAATCCACTAGGTGGTGTATGTTTTGATTGTAATATCTCTATTGTGCACCAGGTGCTGCTGTGTAGCTGTGGTATATCAGGGATGCTGAGGTAGTTACAGGATGTCAGTGTGTGCCTGCTCTTCCACATTGATACCAGAGATGCCTTGCATGTCTCTAAAGGGATAACTTCAAAATCAAAGTTTTTCAAACATCATGATTTGTCTGTTGTGCAGCTCCAACTGAATGCCTCAATCCCAAACGAATGGGAAAGATGAGCAAAATCTAAAATGATTCAACTAGATGGTGTTTATATTTCTCATTAATTTGGAGTTGATGCACATAGCTATGTCTTCACAACTGATGGCATAGGACATTACCTCGTCTTGACACAAGAACAGGTGTAGTTACAGTAGCAACAGGATTTCAATGTGTGGCTACCTTCCCACAAAACATCTGAATGAATTAGAATTTGAAGTGACCTATCCCCTTTAACGTCTCTATCCCTGTGGATGCCATGCAGCCAGGTACCCATGTTTGTTCAGATCCAGCAGAAGTGGAGGAGGATGTACCATGGGGAGTGCCAGGGCCTGGGGGTGCGTACCGACTTTGAGATGGTCCACCTCCGCAAAGTGCCCAGCCAATACAACCATCTCTCAGGCCTACTGGACATCTTCAAGTCCAAAATAGTGAGTATGGAAGGGCCAGGGCTTACTTATTGCCTTACATGGGCTTTTATGAGTAGTGCCTTTCACATGGGTCACCCATAAATAATTGTAAGACTGGTTTCCCGGAATGAGAGTAAGCATAGTGGATTAGAATGTTCTTTCAATGGTGAATCTCCATTGGCTGAACAAGCATGCTCATGGGTTAGCCATGGGTTAATCTGGGTCCGGGCACTCAGTCCCTACAATTAAATTCTATGATACAGTTGAAGTCGGAAGTTTACTTACACTTAGGTTGGAGTCATTAAAATTAATTTTTCAACCACTCCACCAATTTCTTGTTAACAAACTATAGTTTTGGCAATGCATGACACAAGTAATTTTTCCAACAATTGTTTACAGACAGATTATTTCACTTATAATTCACTGTATCACAATTCCAGTGGGTCAGAAGTTTACATGCACTAAGTTGACTGTGCCTTTAAACAGCTTGGAAAATTCCAGAAAATGTCATGGCTTTAGAAGCTTTTGATAGGCTAATTGATATCATTTGAGTCAATTGGAGGTGTACCTGTGGATGTATTTTCAAGGCCTTTCAAGGTTCATCCTTGGGAGCAATTTCCGAACGCCTGAAGGTACCACGTTCATCTGTACAAACAATAGTACGCAAGTATAAAAACCATGGAACCACGCAGCCGTCATACCGCTCAGGAAGGAGACACTTTCTGTCGTCTAGAGATGAACGTACTTTGGTGTGAAAAGTGCAAATCAATCCCAGAACAACAGCAAAGGACCTTGTGAAGATGCTGGAGGAAACAGGTACAAAAGTATCTATATCCACAGTAAAACGAGTCCTATATCGCCATAACCTGAAAGGCCGCTCAGCAAGGAAGAAGCCACTGCTCCAAAATCGCCATAAAAAAGCCAGACTACGGTTTGCAACTGCACATGGGGACAAAGATCATACTTTTTGGAGAAGTGTCCTCTGGTCTGATGAAACAAAAATAGAACTGTTTGGCCAAAATGAACATCGCAAGCCGAGGAACACCATCCCAACCGTGAAGCACGGGGGTATCCTGTTATGGGGGTGCTTTGCTGCAGGAGGGACTGGTGCACTTCACAAAATTGATGGCATCACGAGGAAGGAAAATTATGTGGATATATTGAATCAACATCTCAAGACATCAGTCAGGAAGTTAA
The DNA here is from genome assembly GCF_016432855.1 of Salvelinus namaycush. Classification (NCBI taxonomy): domain Eukaryota; kingdom Metazoa; phylum Chordata; class Actinopteri; order Salmoniformes; family Salmonidae; genus Salvelinus; species Salvelinus namaycush. Next base: position 17,780,075 of record NC_052319.1, on the reverse strand, counting down.
AGCTTGGTCGCAAATGGGTCTTCCAAATGGACAATTTATTTTACCTTTATTTAACTAGGCAAGTCAGTTAAGAACAAATTCTTATTTTCAATGACGGCCTCGGGCAGAACGACAGACGACCTTGTCAGCTCGGGGATTCGATCTTGCAACCTTTCAGTTACTAGTCCAACGCTCTAACCACTAGGCTACGCTGCCGCCTCAAATGACCCCAAGCATACTTCCAAAGTTGTGGCTAAATGGCTTAAGGACAACAAAGTCAAGGTATTGGAGTGGCCATCACAAAGCCCTGACCTCAATCCTATAGAAAATTTGTGGGCAGAACTGAAAAAGCATGTGCAAGCAAGGAGGGCTACAAACCTGACTCAGTTACACCAGCTCTGTCAGGAGGAATGGGCCAAAATTCACCCAACTTATTGTGGGAAGCTTGTGGAAGGCTACCCGACACGTTTGACCCAAGTCAAACAATTTAAAGGCAATGCTACCAAATACTAATTGAGTGTATGTAAACTTCTGACCCACTGGAAATGTGATGAAAGAAATAAAAGCTGAAATAAATCATTCTCTCTACTATTATTCTGACATTTCACATTCCTAAAATAAAGTGGTGATCCTATCTGACCTAAGACAGGGAATTTTTACTTGGATTAAATGTACATATGATGGATAGAACAAGATAATACATCATCTTGACTCTTTCTGTCTCTGCCCTTTTCCCTTTTTCTCTTCTCTGTCTTATGTTGTTCTCCAGGGTTGTCCCCTGACTCCTCTTCCTCCCATCAACATCGCTATCCGCTTCACGTATGTCCTGCAAGACTGGCAGCAGTACTCCTGGCCTCAGCAGCCCCCTGGTAAGTACCACCAACAACACAACCACACAGCCTACTAAACTGGAAGAAATGTATCGAGTTATTATGACCCCTTGACTTTTTTGTTACGTTACAGCCTTATTCGAAAATGGATTAAATAAATAAATATGTCCTCAGCAATCTACACACTACCCCACGATGACAAAGCGAAAACAGTTTATTTTTTGTTTTTTGCAAATGTAATAAAAATAAACAACGGATACCTTATTTACCTAAGTTTTCAGACCTTTTACTATGAGACTCGAAATTGAGCTCAGGTGCACCCTGTTTCCATTGATCATTGTTGAGATGTTTTTACAACTTGATTGGCCAACTGTGGTAAATTCAATTGATTGGACGTGATTTGGAAAGGCACACGCCTGTCTATATAAGGTCCCACAGTTGACAGTGCATGTCCGAGTAAAAACCAAGCCATGAGGTTAAAGGAATTGTCCGTAGAGCTCAGAGACTGGATTGTGTCGAGTCACAGGTCTGGGGAAGGGTACCAAAAAATGTCTGCAGCATTGAAGGTCCCCAAGAAAACAGTGGCCTCCATAATTCTTAAATGGAAGAAGTTTAGAACCACCAAGACTCTTCCTAGACCTGGCAGCCTGGCCAAGCTGAGCAATCGGGGGAGAAGGGTCTTGGTCAGGGAGGTGACCAAGAACCCGATGGTCACTCTGACAGAGCTATAGTTCCTCTGTGGCGATGGGAGAACCTTCCAGAAGGACAACCATCTCTGCAGCACTCCACCAATCAGGTCTTTATGGTCGAATGACCAGACGGAAGCCACTCCTCAGTAAAAGGCACATGACAGCCTGCTTGGAGTTTGCCCAAAGGCACTTAAAGACTCTCAGACAATGAGAGGCAAGATTCTCTGGTCTGATGAAACCAAGATGGAATTCTTTGGCCTGAATGCCAAGCGTCACGTCTGGAGTAAACCTGGCACCATCCCTACTGTGAAGCATGGTGCTGGCAGCATCATGCTGTGGGGATGTTTTTCAGCGGCAGGAACTGGGAGACTAGTCAGGATCGAGGCAAAGATGAACGGAGCGAAGTCCAGAGATGAAAACCTGCTCAGGACCTCAGAATGGGGCGATGCTTCACCTTCCAACAGGACAACGACCCTAAGCACACAGCCAAGACAACGCAGGAGTGACTTCGGGACAAGTCTCTGAATGTCCTTGAGTGGCCCAGCCAGAGCCCGGACTTGAACCCGATCAAACATCTCTGGAGAGACCTGAAAATAAATGTGCAGCAACGCTCCCCATCCAACCTGACAGAGCTTGAGGGGATCTGCAGAGAAGAATGGGAGAAAATCCCCAAATACAGGTGTGCCAAGCTTGAAGCGTCATACCCAAGAGGACTCGAGGCTTTAATCGCTGCCAAAGGTGCTTCAACAAAGTACTGAGTAAAGGGTCTGAATTCTTATATACTTATGTAAATGTGATATTTCAGTTTATAATAAATTAGCAAAAATTTAAAATAAAATAAAATGTTTTTGCTTTGTCATTATGGGTTATTGTGTGTAGATTGATGAGGGGGAGAAAAACAATGGAATTTAGAATACGGCTTTAACCTAACAAAATGTGAAAAAAAGTCAAGGGGTCTGCATACTTTCCGGAAGGCACTGTGTATTCCAGAGTCGATATTGGTTCGAATTCAGCCCACTGCCCGTCTAACTCGCCCAGTCGCACTCCTCCTACCTTACCTGGCTGATCTTATAAAACCACATCCTATCTGTTCAGTAAAACCACAAAATATAAAACAGGAAGGAGCTACAGTGTCTTCAAACTATTCACACCCCTTGACTTTTTCTAAATTTTGTTGTGTTACAAGGTAGGATTAAAATGGATTTAATTGTCTTTTTTTTGTTGACGATCTACACAAGATACTCCGTCTCTAAGAGCATTGCACACCTGGATGGTACAATATTTGCACATTATTCTTTAGGAAATTCTTCAAGGTTTGTCAAGTTGGTTGTTGATCTTTGCTAGACAGCCATTTTCAAGTCTTGCCATAGATTTTCAAGCCAATTTAAGTCAAAACTGTAACTAGGTTACGAAGGGGAACATTCAATGTCATCTTGGTAAGCAACTCCAGTGTATATGTGGCCTTGTGCTTTAGGTTATTGTCCTGCTGAAGGGTGACTTTGTCGCCCAGGGTCTGTTGGAAAGCAGGCTGAACCAGGTTTTCCTCTAGGATTTTGCCTGTACTTAGCTCTATTCCGTTTATTTTTACCCCCCCTCCCCCAAAAGAAAACTCCTTAGTCCTTGCTGATTACAAGCATACCTATAATATGATGCAGCCACCACCATGATTGATAATATGAAGAGTGGAACTCTGTGATCTGTTGTTGGATTTTCCTCAAACATAGCATTTTCTATTCAGGACACAGTTAATTTTCTTAGCCAAATGTTTTGCTGTTTTATTTAGAGCCTTATTGCAAACAGGATGCATGTTTTGGAATATGTTTTGTCTGTACATGCTTCCTTCTTTTTACTGTGTCTTTTAGGTTAGTATTGGGGAGTAACTACAATGTTGATCCATCCTCAGGTTTCTCCTATCATAGCCATTAAGCTCTGTAACTGTTTTAAAGCCACCATTGTCCTCATGGTGAAATCCCTGAACAGTTTCCTTCCTCTCTGGCAACTGAGTTAGGAAGGATGCCTGTGTCTTTTGTAGTGAGTGGGTGTATTGATACACCACCCAAAGTGTAATTAATAACTTCACCATGCTCAAAGAGATATTCAAAGTCTCCTTTTTATTTATTTATACCCATCTACCAATAGGTGTCCTTCTTTGCGAGGCATTGGAAAACCTCCCCGGTCTTTGTGGTTGAATCTGTTGGAAATCACTGCCCGACTGAAGAACCTTACAGATGATAATTGTATGTGTGGGGTACAGAGATGAGTTAGTCATTAATAAATCATGTTCAACCCTATTATTGAACACAGTGAGTCCATGCAACTTATTATGTGACTTATTATATTTTTACTCCTGAACTTAAAAATGGTTCTAGGCCTATATAGGTTAGCCCATAGTGTATTGGAACCGGTCTTTCAACGCCTCCATGCGCATTGGCAACTCTTTTAGGAAACTGATATAATCCACTCGATCTCTTTGCACCAAATTCAATAGTGGATGATTCTTCCCACGGTCATGTTAAGTGCTGCTCTCCAGGGTACATTTTAGTGCTGCAAAGAGATGCTCAACTCTTTGAGTGGTGCAGGGAAGGCGGTAAAAGGTAAGAGCTCGGAGAGCTTTTTAAACGGCTTACAAACAGTCACTATTTCTGCTCCTCTTGAATCGGACTGGTGAGCTCTAGTTTGAGAGACCAGAGTATATTTGGACCTTTAGTTTTTATGGGATGAATTTGCCTGCCTTCAAGGCATTGAAGATGATAAAGCGTAAAAAGTGTTTACGGTTTGGGTTCTTCTTGCTACTTCTAAGTGGACGTATTGTGTGCTGAATCAAAGTAATGTTTGAACAATGAAGGTAAGTGTTTTTTTTGCTGCCTCCAGACTTCGACGCTCTCCTCGGAGGTGAGGTGGGAGGGGTGGAGTTCGGGAAGCTGCCATTCGGAGCGTGTGAGGATCCAATCAGGTAGGATCGATGGTACTGTAGCCATGACGATAAAACAATTCACGCTTGATTTAGCAATTTACATCATTGGTCATGTGTATTATTTGTTTCTTTTAGTATGAGCCTTTAATTAATTGTTTTATGTAATTCATTAATCTCATAATGTGAAGTTGATTATGCAAAATAAACATATCTGTATTTAATTGTTGTTTAGTGAGCTTCACCTAGCGACCACCTGGCCCCACCTGACAGAAGGCATCGTGGTGGATAACGATGTGTACTCGTAAGTATCCACCACCACCCTCCCTCTCTCTTCTGCCCTGCTGGTTGACACACACTGAAAATACATCTCAACAACCTGAGCTATGATCTATCAACAACATTGTTTGTCCCCCCACAGAATGACAGGTATTTAGACAGGGAAGATGGAGGTGTCGTCTTCAATAAATAGAATCAGTAGCCAGTATAAACTCATCAAGTAAGTGAGCATTGAGATAGACAGAGAGAGGGAACCTCCAGGTAGGTGATGCCAACAATGAAATAAGTTCCCTTTAAAACATTGGGAAAGGTTGTTGCCCATAATAATTTCCTGTGTGCCAGACAGTGTAGGTGTTGAGGGCGGATGTGGAGGAGTTGTGTGGGAGTTGATATAACAAGTACTTCAGCCCTAGCAACACCACTCGCTTGTTCAACTGCATTAAAGCTGAATGACTTTACGCTTTTCAGTTTAGTGATAAAGTGGTGCTCAGTGAGCCAGCGCATCTTATTAACAGTGTTTGTGTTTTTCTTCGAGGGCCTTCATCCTAAATGTTCATGACATTCACTGTATAAAGACATCGAGACTAATCTCAGCCCTCTGAAGAGATTCGAAGACTGAGATTAGCCCAGCCTAAGATGGTCCTCCTCCAAATATGTTTTGGGTTTTATTTTGATGGTTGTATTTATTGTTGAATCCCCTTAGGGCATTCTGGGATAGAAATGTTATACATGGTATTTTGGCGTAAAAAAAAAAAAAGATATGACTTGCCTCATGTCAACTTGAAATTTAAATTCTACATTCCCTGACTGAATGGGTAATATACCTGGTAAGAACCCCTTTTTGCCCTCAGAACTGCCTCAATTCGTCAGGGCATGGACTCTACAAGGTGTCGAAAGCGTTCCACGGGGATGCTGGCCCATGTTGACTCCAATGCTTCCCACAGTTGTATCTAGTTGACTGGATGTTCTTTGGGTGGTGGACCAGTCTTGATACACACAGTAAACTGTTGTGTGTGAAAAACCCAGCAGCGTTGCAGTTCTTGACACAAACCGGTGAGCCTGGCATCTACTACCATACCCCGTTCAAGGGCACTTAAATATTTGTTTTGCCCATTCGCCCTCTGAATGGCACACATACACAATCCATGTCTCGAGGCTTAAAAAACCTTCTTTAACCTGTTTCCTCCCCTTCATCTACACTGATTTGAAGTGGATTTATCAAGTGACATAGCTTTCACCTGGATTCACCTGGTCACTCTGTGTCATGGAAAGAGCAGGTGTTCTTAATGTTTTGTACACTCAGTGTAGATTATATGGCAAGTGATATTTAGTGGTTCTTATTTCAAGGATCTCAAATTAACCAAAAAGTCAATAGATGATTATCATGTAATTACTCTTTCCACTATATAATCCCTATACTAACACCAGTAGGTTCCAGGCTGTAAAATAAACCACACTAACAAGGAACCTTTCCTCCTTTCAGAGCACCATGTTTTAATAGCTATTGTTCAGTCCTGACCTTGACTATAATGGTAAATGTGAACCACTGAAACAATCCAGGGCCAGTTTGCCTTCCTCCCCTGTGTTGTCTGACCGTGCTCTCTGTGTGACCTCACAGTGACCTGGACCCGCTCCAGGCCCCTCATTGGTCAGTCCGAGTCAGGAAAGCAGACAGCCCCACGTGTTTGCTCGGTAAGACCTTCACAAAAATACTTACTGACCTTAAAGAAACATTATAGAATCCTATGGATACCCATGTAGAGCAGTATGCATTCCCATTGTCCTTCACCTACCAGATATGTGTATAGTGGGGTTTTTGGGAGCTACATGCAAAAGACGTCTTTTTTAAGATTTGTTGGACAGTAAAGTAGGGTTAGGTCGATGGTGACTAAATCATGTGACAGATGATGGTTTAGCCTATTCCTATTTGTTGTGGCCTATTTTATATCGGACACTGATTTAACTATCGTGTGTCTAGCTGTTTAAAAAAACGTGTCCTATATTCCTTTCTCTCTCCATTCGATAGGCTACGATCAAGCAATGGATGTAACAGAGTTCCATCTCCAAAAGTTATTTGAATAGTCTAAAAACTTAAGGTAGCCAGAGTATTAATAATTAGAGAGAACAAACGATATCAATAGGAAAATAGAATGTCAAGTTAAATCAAGTTTAAGCTTTTAAGAAATAAATTACTTTTAAGAAAGAAATTATGCTGGCCGGAAAAATCCTTCCATGCGAGGTTGAAAACCAAATGGCCAGTAACCTATCCTCCTACTAGGCCTATCATAAAAGCTTTAAAACAAGTTTAAAGTTATGAACAGTAGCTTATTTCCCAAATATTGTAGCCTACGAAGGTGTTGCCCTAAAGTTGTTGTGGCTTTCAAAAATAACCAGAATTGAAGTCTATGGTCTAGGCATAGGCTATTCTCAGTCACAGCTTTATGAGAGAGAAAAATAAATAATAGTGTTTGTTATATTATTTTATGATGCAAATAAAGCTATTATTGTCCAGTTTTGAAGACGGTAGACTGATTCTATCCAGCCCGTGATGTAGGCCTATAACCTAGCTCACTACAGTAAGAAAGCCCGGTCCTCATCAGTTACTGCTCCAGCATGTACGTGCCAGCCAGAGACAGACAGACAGACAGACAGACAGACAGACAGACAGACAGACAGACAGACAGACAGACAGACAGACAGACAGACAGACAGACAGACAGACAGACAGACAGACAGACAGACAGACAGACAGACAGACAGACAGACAGACAGACAGACAGACAGACAGACAGACACACACACACACACACACACACACACACACACACACACACACACACACACACACACACACACACACACACACACACACACACACACACACACACACACAAACCTGTTCTGCTCCTCCACCAGAAAGGAAAATTGGAAAATATTTGCCATTGCCGGCACATAGCCTCTACCCAGGCTTTCAACAACATTATCTTTTGTCATGGTTCTTCCAGTTGCATTCAATTTCGCACTATAGCGCAACTGTTTTAGCTGATTACATTTTTTGGTGGCCAATCGAGAGAGCATCGTATATCACAATGTTTTATGGGTACCTAAGCACGATACGACAAAGGTTGCCATTGCCCAACCCTACAATAAAGCTATTTGACTTTGAATTTAATGTAATAAAACCTCATGTTGCCCATCCCAGGTGACTTCCTGACGGAGTTCTTCAAGCTGTGCTCTAAGAAGGAGTCAACAGAGGAGATCCTGGGACGGGGTCCAGTTGAGGAGGAAGGCAAAGGTAATACGACTCCCTCTATTAGTGTGTGCTATGGCTACTGGGGTGTGTCTCAATAGTCTAACATCACTCCCTCTCATTTTCCAATATGGTGTATGCCCAAAGGGGATTTGTGCAGAGCTCAGTGCTGATGGAGGAAAGGAAGAGTAGAACATGAAGCCACTTTGGACTATTGAGATGCACCCTTGGCTTGCGTCTTTCCATTTTTGTTTGTTTGCTGGTGCATGTGAAGGGAGCATGTGAAGGGAGCATATGCTCGCTCTGTCAGAGCCCACCCTCATTCCTTCTCTCTCTCTCTCTCTCTCTCTCTCTCTCTCTCTCTCTCTCTCTCTCTCTCTCTCTCTCTCTCTCTCTCTCTCTCTCTCTCTCTCTCTCTCTCTCTCTCTCTCTCTTCCCCCCCCCCCCCCCCCCCCCCCTCCCCTGTCGTTACAGATGACATCAGCCATGCCCTGTCTAAGTTGACAGAGCCCACGGCCGTGCCCATCCCCAAGCTGTCTGTCTCTAACATGGTGCACAGTGCCCGCAAACGCATCCGCCGCCACCGCCGCGTCGACGAATCACCGCTCAGCAACGATGTACTCAACTCCATACTGCTGGTGAGAGGGGCAACGCATAGACACACACACAGTGAAACCCCATATAAAAAATGCATCAGCTCTGATGGGTACACTAGGCCATGTGTTTGGCCTGCTCAGATGTCTACTGCAGCCCTCTGAAGGCTTATGGGGATTTAGTCTGGCTGACATACTACACAAGTGGCTCTGCCTCAGTGGCTGTGAGAGAGAGAGCTCCAGCCATTCACTGAGAGGAGAGAAAGGGAGCTGAGTCTGCAGCCAGGCTCCACTGGCATTGCTGTGTGGAACAGTTTCTTAATCAGCCGTGAAGACACTTGGAGTCTCAATTGGTAAGTCCCTAAGGGCCTTTATGGGTCCTGGTCAAAAGTATTGGACTGAATAGTGAATAGGGTGCCATTTTGGGATACACACACTGCCATTGGCCTAGAGGCTCAGTGAGGTGAATAAAACATTTAAACCAGACTGTTAGTAGCTGAATTGTTCCTTGAGGGTTTTTTTTTTGTCCAAACGGTGAGATGGATGTTCCCTATGTAAGAGAATGGTTAAGCTCATATTTGTGTGTGTGTCTCAGTATCTCTTCCCAGACGCCGCCATAGACAAGTCATCATCAGAGAACGGCGAGAGCAAGGCTTCTCAATTGAATACTGATGGGAAACCAGAAGAGAAGGAGTCTGACGACTATGTATGTCTGCCCTCTATCTCTATCTCTCTATCGTTCTCAAAGACAGACATTGTACATCAGGGATGTGTTCAGCAGGCATGACATTCCAAAAAAACATTTAAATACCTGAACTTGTCTGATAAAAGCACTCATTGTCTTTTTTCAGTGTGAACGAGATTGTTCCTTACTGAACGAAACTCACAAATTCAATTGTCAAACTTACACATTCAGAAAATCCATGATTGATTAGTGTAATTTTCTGTAGTACTGCATCCTGATTGCATTCTCTTTGTCAACTGTCTCCATCCAGAACCTGTACAACCAGCTGAAGTCTGCTCCTAGTGACAGTCTGACATACCGCCTGGCTCTGTGTGTGTGTCTGGTTAACTTCTACCATGGAGGGGTCAGGGCGGTGGCTCACCTCTGGCAGGAGTTTGTCCTGGAGATGAGATACCGCTGGGAGAACAACTACCTCGTCTACGGGTGAGACCATTATCGTATTTATTACGCAACAAACTAAACTGAGCAAAAAAAGAAACGTCCTCTCACTGTCAACTGTGTTTATTTCCAGCAAACTTAACATCCAGCAAACTTACAATTGAATAATGTGTCCCTGAACAAAGGGGGGGGTCAAAATCAAAAGTAAGTCAGTATTTGCCGTGGCCACCAGCTGCATTAAGTACTGCAGTGCATCTCCTCCTCATGGACTGCACCAGATTTGCCAGTTCTTGCTGTGAGATGTTACCCCACTCTTCCACAAAGGCACCTGCAAGTTCCCGGACATTTCTTGGGGGAATGGCCCTAGCCCTCACCCTCCGATCCAACAGGTCCCAGACGTGCTCAATGGGATTGAGATCCGGGCTCTTCGCTGGCCATGGCAGAACACTGACATTCCTGTCTTGCAGGAAATCACGCACAGAACAAGCAGTATGGCTGGTGACATTGTCATGCTGGAGGGTCATGTCAGGAGGAGCCTGCAGGAAGGGTACCACAAGAGGGAGGAGGATGTCTTCCCTGTAACGCACAGCGTTGAGATTGCCTGCAATGACAACAAGCTCAGTCCGATGATGCTGCGACACACCGCCCCAGACCATGACGGACCCTCCACCTCCAAATCGATCCCGCTCCAGAGTATAGGCCTCGGTGTAACGCTCATTCCTTCGACGATAAACTCGAATCCGACCATCACCCCCGGTGAGACAAAACCACGACTCGTCAGTGAAGAGCACTTTTTGCCAGTCCTGTCTGGTCCAGTGACGGTGGGTTTGTGCCCATAGGTGACGTTGTTGCCGGTGATGTCTGGTAAGCACCTGCCTTACAACAGGCCTACAAGCCCTCAGTCCAGCCTCTCTCAGCCTATTGCGGACAGTCTGAGCACTGATGGAGGGATTGTGCGTTCCTGGTGTAACTCAGGCAGTTGTTGTTGCCATCCTGTACTTGTCCCGCAGGTGTGATGTTCGGATGTACCGATCCTGTGCAGGTGTTGTTACACGTGGTCTGCCACTGCGAGGACGATCAGCTGTCCGTCCTGTCTCCCTGTAGCGCTGTCTTAGGCGTCTCACAGTACGGACATTGCAATTTATTGCTCTGGCCACGTCTGCAGTCCTCATGCTTCCTTGCAGCATGCCTAAGGCACGTTCACGCAGCTGAGCAGGGACCCTGGGCATCTTTCTTTGGTGTTTTTCAGAGTCAGTAGAAAGGCTTCTTTTTAGTATCCTAAGTTTTTATAGCTGTGACCTTAGTTGCCTACCGTCTGTAAGCTGTTAGTGTCTTAACGACCGTTCCACAGGTGCATGTTCATTAATTGTTTATGGTTCATTGAACAAGCATGGGAAACAGTGTTTAAACCCTTTACAATGAAGATCTTTGAAGTTATTTGGATTTTTATGAATTATCTTTGAAAGACAGGGTCCTGAAAAGGGATGTTTCTTTTTTTGCTGATTCTATATTTTAATTTAGCAGCGGTGTGCTTTTACATTTTTTTTACGGGATAGTGTGACATTTTGGCAACTAAGCCATTTCTTTACTTATCCAGAGTCAGATGAACTCATGGATACCATTTTTATGTCTCTGCATGCAGTTTGAAGGAAGTTGCTAACTATCATTAGCGCAATGACTGCATGTCTATGGGAACATGTAGCATGTTAGCTGTTCCTGTAGACTACCAACGTGCTAGCTGTTCCCCTAGCCTTCAAGTCATTGCGCTAGTTAGCAATGGCTTGTGAAACTACCTTCAACTTCGTTCAAACTGTACGCAGTGACATAAAAAATGGTAATTCCCAAAATCTCACACTATCCCTATAAGATCAGAGAAACAAGTTACATCATATATTTGTAGCAAGCAGAGCGAGCAGTGGCGCGATTCAGAGCCACGAGCGCACAGCCACCGCTTGCTCATATCCCTACAGTGCACTGGCTCCCATCAGTTATATTTAATATGGTGTCAACATCATTTCATTTTCATGCATTTTGGTGTCAAATGTTGTTGTTTTTTGTCACCTTCTCAAAGTCGTTCTACAAGAAAATCTCCTGGGGGCATGCGCCCAGACCCCTGCAGCAAAGAACCCCTCCCGCTACCTTTCCCACCGCTGTTGAAAAAAATCCTAGGGGAAACACTGCACTTGATTACAGAGGGAATAGAAATAGAAATTGGATTGAACCCTCATCAAATTGGATTGAACCCAAACCGGAATCCCATCAATAATGATGTTGAGGGTATACACCGGGACTGTATACTGAATTATCCCCTTCCCTGTCTTTTATTTCAGACTGGCCAGTGGTCCTCCAGACCTTCGCTGCTGTCTCCTGCACCAGAAACTCCAGGTGACTAGCCCAGTCTATCAACTATATACATACAGACCTCACTATGATTATTACTAAGACTGTTTACTCAGTCCTAATTAATAACAGCTTTGTCAGAGTTTTCCCTCTTTAAGGCCTGCAACAACAACAAAGCTCTCTGTAATGATAAAGACCACTATAAGCCCCACACACCAACATAAACAATCGCTACATGAAAGCATTAATCCAGCACAAAGCAAACTATCTGCAGAAATGAATTGTTTAGGAATGATGGATTAAGATGGTGGTAACAGCAGCAGCAACTTGTACACCAGGATCTCTATCGTTCTGTGTGTTTTGGTTTTGCATATTAGTCTGGTAGCAATAGCATGTACAAACATTTTTACTGGTAGTACAAAAGAAGTACATCTCTCCTCCGAGTGTTCACTCAATTGAGTCTAAATTTATCCTGGAGAGGATAGGGTGAATAAGGTAAAACTGTTGATAATAATGCCTCTGTCTTAAGTTTATGATGGAGAGGGTGTGAGTGAGTGGACAGGTAAGAGAGGGAGAGCCGACAGGTAGCAGAGAAAGAGAGAGCGAGCCGACGGGTAGGAGAGAAAGAGAGAGAGCGAGCCGACGGGTAGGAGAGAAAGCGAGAGAGCGAGCCGACGGGTAGGAGAGAAAGCGAGAGAGCGAGCCGACGGGTAGGAGAGAAAGCGAGAGAGCGAGCCGACGGGTAGGAGAGAAAGCGAGAGAGCGAGCCGACAGGTAGGAGAGAAAGAGAGAGAGCGAGCCGACAGGTAGGAGAGAAAGAGAGAGTGAGCCGACGGGTAGGAGAGTGAGCCGACGGGTAGGAGGGTGAGCCGACGGGTAGGAGGGGGAGCCGACGGGTAGGAGAGTGAGCCGACGGGTAGGAGAGTGAGCCGACGGGTAGGAGAGAGCCAGAGAGAGAGAAAGCCAGCCAGTCGACAGGTAGGAGAGAGAGACAGCCAGCCAGTCAACAGGTAGGAGAGAGCGAGTCGACAGGTAGGAGTGTCTCCCCCCTAGGGCTGTGACGGTCATGGAATTTTGGATGACAGTAATTGGCCTGCCAAATGACCACGGTCACTGCAAAAACTGTTTTAATACCAAGAAAATAAATATAGACAGTATTGTTTGCAGTTGTTGTACACTGCTCAAAAAAATAAAGGGAACACTTAAACAACACAATGTAACTCCAAGTCAATCACACTTCTGTGAAATCAAACTGTCCACTTAGGAAGCAACACTGATTGACAATAAATTTCACATGCTGTTGTGCAAATGGAATAGACAAAAGGTGGAAATTATAGGCAATTAGCAAGACACCCCCAATAAAGGAGTGGTTTTGCAGGTGGTGACCACTTCTCAGTTCCTATGCTTCCTGGCTGATGTTTTGGTCACTTTTGAATGCTGGCGGTGCTTTCACTCTAGTGGTAGCATGAGACGGAGTCTACAACCCACACAAGTGGCTCAGGTAGTGCAGCTCATCCAGGATGGCACATCAATGCGAGCTGTGGCAAGAAGGTTTGCTGTGTCTGTCAGCGTAGTGTCCAGAGCATGGAGGCGCTACCAGGAGACAGGCCAGTACATCAGGAGACGTGGAGGAGGCCGTAGGAGGGCAACAACCCAGCAGCAGGACCGCTACCTCCGCCTTTGTGGAGATCATCCTACTCTGCGTCTCACAAAGACACGGCGGTTGGAACCAAAAATCTCAAATTTGGACTTATCAGACCAAAAGACAGATTTCCACTGGTCTAATGTCCATTGCTCGTGTTTCTTGGCCCAAGCAGGTCTCTTCTTCTTATTGGTGTCCTTTAGTAGTGGTTTCTTTGCAGCAATTCGACCATGAAGGCCTGACTCATGCAGTCTCCTCTGAACAGTTGACGTTGAGCTGTGTCTGTTACTTGAACTCTGTGAAGCATTTATTTGGGCTGCAATCTGAGGTGCAGTTAACTCTAATGAACTTATCCTCTGCAGCAGAGGTAACTCTGGGTCTTCCTTTCCTGTGGCGGTCCTCGTGAGAGCCAGTTTAATCATAGCCCTTGATAGTTTTTGCAACTGCTCTTGAAGAAAATGGCAAAGTTCTTGAAATTTTCTGGATTGACTGACCTTCATGTCTTAAAGGAATGATGGATTGATTGGCTCAAATGCATTAATTAGGAAAGAAATTCCACAAATTGAACTTTTAACAAGGCACACCTGTTAATTGAAATGCATTCCAGGTGACCTACCTCATGAAGCTGGTTGAGAGAATGCCAAGAGTGTACAAAGCTGTCATCAAGGCAAAGGGTAGCTACGTTTAACACTTTTTTGGTTGCTACATTATTCCATATTTGTTATTTCATAGTTTTGATGTCTTCGCTATTGTTTTACAATATAGAAAATAGTGAAAATAAAGAAAAACCCTGGAATTGAGTAGGTGTGTCCAAACCTTTGACTGGTACTGTATATTATAATTGTTGGGGTTGTTCTTGACACATTTTCTCCTCTCCTCCGCTCCTGACTGCATGTGCTACCATAGAAATAGAATGAAAAGAACAGCCCCCCCCCAAAAAAAATCAGTTAACATCATTTGAATGAACGTTCTACATTACTTTGGAAATTATTTCAATACCAGGCAGCGGTTCCAAGCCTGTTCGATGAATAATTTTTCTATGTGTCCTGCTGCTGCATTGTGGTCATCCAGTCAACTTTTGTGCCAGCCCTACTCCCCACGGCCCAGCCAGATGTCTGCAGAGGCCCCAGACAGAACCAGACCCATAAACTGTGTTGTTATTCAGCTGCCCACGCCTCACCTGGGGGAGGGAGGGATTGAGGAGAGTGAGAGGAAGCGATAAAAGGAAGTAGGGAGAGGTGGTAATAAAGATGTCCGGAGAGAGTGTGAGCGAGGATGAGAGGGAAGGAAGGAGAGGTAATATCTTTCTGGAAAGGTGGAGAGAGCCACTTTATCTGCAATCACTTTAATAAGAGGAAGAGGTGCCCAGCCTGCACTGGGCAGAGAGCTTCTGACTCATAAGCTGAGTCTGTCTCTGTATCGCTCTCGCGCTCTCTCCCTCTACTTACCTACCTCTCTGCTCTCTTTCCCCTTTCTCTCTCTCTGTTCTCTCTTTCTCACACACACACACACACACACACACACACACACACACACACACACACACACACACACACACACACCTAGGCTAGGCATGCATCAGTATTAGAGCAGGAAGTGACTCTATTCATAGTAATAAAGTGCTGCAGCCTGCACTAGGTAGAGGTTTGGAGCTCAGTGTAGGAGGAAGAGAAGACTTTAGTGTGGGCACACAGGGACATGATGATGAGAAATGGCTCGATAAGGGGCAAAGGGATTGGGTTATACCGGATAGAATTACACACACACACACCGCCCAAAAGCTTGCCATCTGCTGCTGTTTCCCTGACTCCCTGCACTCATCACTCTTT
Organism: Salvelinus namaycush; assembly: GCF_016432855.1. Lineage (NCBI taxonomy): Eukaryota > Metazoa > Chordata > Actinopteri > Salmoniformes > Salmonidae > Salvelinus > Salvelinus namaycush. The sequence goes on along the minus strand of NC_052319.1, from coordinate 17,764,610 downwards.
GTCCATCTCTGCCCCCCAGATGCTCAACTGCTGCATTGAGAGGAAGAGAGCGAGGGATGATGGGAGGAAGACGGCTGAGGGAGGGAAGGAGAAGGAGAGGGAGAGAGGGAGGGAGAGGAAGGTGTCAGGGTCGACTGGGACTGAGAACGGGCGCCTGGGGCCAGGGAGTGCGGAGATGGGCAGAGAGGTGTCTCCTGGGAAGTCGTGGGACTCGTGGAGTGACAGCGAGGGCGAGGACGAGTTCTTTGAGTGCCTGAGCGACACGGAGGAGATGAAGGAGGCTGGGTCCACAGACGGAGAGAAGGGCGGGGCCAAAGTGGCCAAGCCAGAGGGTCGGCTCCACCCCCACGGGAAGTTGACTCTGCTCAACTCCCAGGAACCCCTGTACATCCCTGTTACTCAGGTCAGACACACAAGCACACACAGCCATTTCAATCTTCATGTGATTGACTGATGGCTTCAAGCACCCTTTAATTGTTTCCTAATGTTTGGTATACTCAGTGCATATCATTGTAAAATGATTCCTAGGACCAATATGTCCCCATACTGACCATGTCATTAACAATGCCACAGGTCAGACAGATAGACAGCCATGGCAGATGTACTGTACAATATGCACCACTAACTGTGGTGAACTATTGAACTATTCATTACTACATTGTAGTGATACTGTGACTCATTGAACTATTCATTACTACATTGTAGTGATACTGTAACTCATTGTTACTATGGTACCATAAATCACTATAACACGGTTGCCCTGACCAATACACACTGCACACAGTGCCTAATTCATTATCACAGACTTTTAAGAAATTGTTGTAACATAAATCCCATAATTAGCTTTAAATGTCTGTGGGTTCATCTTAATAAGTATGGTAAAAGCCAAGAGCAGCATGATGTGGAACTTAGCCTGACAGAATCAACTCAACAAAGGTTGTGCTCAGCCTCTTATTGTAGAAGGCATTTGGGGGCAGGTAGATACTACAATACATCTTGTTATAATTGGCTATATCCTCTTCCATTTGGTGATCAGCCTCTATGCCAGGGGTGTGAAACTCATTCAATGGGGGGACTAGTGTCTGCTGGTTTATGTTTTTTCCTTTACAATTAAGCCCTAGTCAACCAGGTAAGAGGCACTCCTTACTAATTAGTGACCTTAATTCATCAATAAAGTACAAGGGACGAGCGAAAACCCGCAGACCGTTGGCCCTATGTGGAACAAGATTGGCACATGTGCTCTATGCTATGAGTCTCTCTGATAGTGCTACCTCCCTCCCTCTACATTCCCTGCTATGTGTGTGAGCCCAGAGCTAGCCTGGAGAGATGTGTAGCTCCTCTACCCCTCATCAATTATAGACTGGGATGAATAGGAGAGTTAATTAATGCACAAGGCTGAGTCTGACACTGTTCAATGATTAACACTAGGAGGTGAGATGCAGGAATGGAGATGGTGGCCCGGGCTGTCTGAAGCTGCTATCTATCCACAAATGCATAACACGCACACAAAGACACACACACACACAGTACACGGACATATACACGGTACACGCACACAAAGAAGACACACAGACCCAGTACACGGGGACACACACACATAGCAAACGCTGCAGATGGTGGGCGAGGACGGACGCCTTGCCGTGTTAAGAGAGCGGAACGACCGTGTACTGCGTGGAGGAGAGATGGATGGAGTGTGTGAGTGTAAAATAAACTAGTGTCAGCACTTCTAGATGGGCCCAACGTTTTCACACAGCTTGTGTCTGCTAACACACACACACACACACACACAGTCTCAGGCCGTGTCTACAATTGACACTTACATTTGACTTCTGCTATCAGAATACGAAGATCGAAGATCAGGTCTAGACGCACTGAAGTTGCATTGTGGTCTGATTGTGTTCAGATCTGGCTGACCACCTTATCGAGCCATTTTCCCTCAGGAGGTTTGTAATAATAATTGGGTGTGGAATTTTCATTGTTGGACATAAAAGATTGTAAAAGTCCCCAGGAAATCAGCTCCAAGGGATTTTAATTGAAGAAATCTGTTCCCAAGTATTCCCACGCATAATAGAGACAATACGTGACCGTATACAAATGTAAGCAAGGTTTGAAATGATTATGTTTTAGTTAAACATATCTGTTTGGGCTGCTTGCGGTCAATTTGCAGTCTACAAATTATTTGTTCCTGCCCCCCGACCATCCGCTCAAGAAAAAATTGTCCCGCGGCTGAATCTCAATGATGATCCCTGGTGTATACAGAGTCCAGAACACTTGGGTTTTGGGAAAGAGCATTATAACATTTGCGGAAATACATTCCTAGCGTGTGAGGAACGTGTTTGCTGGCCTCATGAATGCTAGCCAGCTAACAACAATTTCTATAGTTATTCTAATAACTCTATTCTCGAGTTATTCTAACCCGTTTGCAATCCCTTTAGCTTTGCTTGCTGGCTAGCCACAGATTGTTACCTGGCTTGTTAGCTACAGTAGTTAGCTACTACCATTAAGTTGTTGTGTTATAATATTTAGCCTGTTCCACCGTTTGCAGACTACATACTGGCATTTGAATATAGTCCGGAAAATCCTGACCAAATGTGGACTAATTTGCCTTGCACCCCCTCCCCTTGTGCTTCTCTGCCTGTCTCTGAACCATTGCAGTGACTTCTGTTGCAGAGACAGCTTCTCCCACTCTTGTTTGCGGCCGATTGGGGAAAGTCGCAAAATGCTATTAAAATCAGAGAAATCCTCGGTGTCGAAACTCCCCAAAAGTAGCCTGAAAAGTAGCTGAATTTGACGCTATCCACTTTTACCAATAAAGTCACTGGAGGGGGTCTGAAAACTTGCTAAATATATCGACGTAGTCGCTAAATTGGCAACACTGACTGTGGACATGGTGGATACATTTAAATGTAGCTGAAGACGCAAGATGTGTCTGTGAAGAATACAAAAACTGCATTCATTAACTGTCAAGTCTAGACACGGCCTCAGTCTCCGGCTGTCTCGGTGTATCATGCAGGGATTTTTGCACTTGTCTTTATCTATCTCTCTCCCTCTTTATCCACACCATTCTCCAAACTTTTGTGTCTCTGTCTCTCATATATCACTCCCACTACCCCTCAGTCCTTTTCCATTTCCTCTCTCTTTTCTCTTTCTCTCGCTGTCTGTCCTCTCAATGACATGTTCTCTCTTTCTCTTTCTCTTCCTACATCCATCGATTATCTGTACGTCTGTTTGCTCATCTGTGCTGCTCTGTCTCTGTCTCTGTCTGGATCTGTTGTCTCCATCTCTACTCGCCTGTCTGTTTTTTTCTTTCTATTACCTTTCAACCATTTCCTCTCTGACACCCCTGTCAATCTCTCTCTCGCTCTCTCGCGCTCTCTTTCTCTCTCTTTCTCTCCCGCACTCCCTCTTTTCTCTTTCTCCCTCTCTGTCGAACTTTTAAACAGCAGGGGCAGGGTAGAAGGGGAGGACAGGGGTAGGCAGAGATGGGTGTTTTAGATTCATGGCATTGCCACTATTTGTAATGAGGTGGATGCCTCTGCTCCACTACTACTCATGCTCTGCTCGGCATTCTCACCTTCCTTCCCTAGTTTTAATTAGTCTGGGTAAAGTGTTTTTTGATCGCCGCTCCTGTCTGCCCTGTTTGTATTCTCCACACTGTCTGCGTCCTAAATAGCATACTATACTGTATATGGTGCACTACTTTTGACAAGGGGCAAGGCCCATAGGGCTCTGGTCAAAAGTAGTGCACTATATATGGGAATGGGGTGCAATTTAGGATGCGGATCTCTCGAGCCGCAGCTAATGGTCCCCTCTGACTCAGGTCTTTCTTTATTTCATTAGAAACTTGCTCAGGAGGGGACAGGCTTTTAGTCTTTTCTTTCTCCCAGACCCGACTGTGCATTAGTCAGTCTGAGCCCACTGGGTAGAATGCATTAGAGGCTGTGATGGTAAAGAAAGAAAGGCACAGTTGGATTCTGCCCCCCCCCCCGTTTTCCATTCATGATTGCATGGTTTTGCCTTCTGCATTTAGAGGTATGCGGTTGTTGTTTAAAAAGGTAGGTACAGCAGCCTTACATTGGGCTACTTCCGCTCAGAAATCCTTTGGGTGTTGTATCGAGCCCATTGTTATATAAGCCTGCTTTGTGCTGGAAAACAGTTGCATAATGGCAGCAATGCAAAAGGCAGGAATGGCCAATTAAAGCAGGTTATAGAATGTATAAGTAATGGCTATTAGGGAGTTATTACAAGCCAGGGAGCAGAATCAGGATTCTATGAAATTAGGGACTTTTCTTTAGCAGGTTTATCTGAACAATAGTGATTATTTTGTACATAACAAACCTACTGGGTAATCTGTGTGACTCAAGACAATGTTAGTCCTCTGAGCTAAAGCCCTGGCTAACTCAAGTTCCAGAGTCTCAAGCAAGGTTACTCATCAAGCAAGCGGAGTTTGGCCAACCACCACCTACCTCTACATGTAATCAGTCTTTCTTGCTCATTCAAATAGGTGCATAACAATTTTCGCTATGCACCTGATTGGCCGGTGATCATGACTGACTTTGCCAGTGGTGGAACCGAGTCCGACCTTAGCGAACATTATGCAGTGTTCAGTTGCCCTTCAGCAACTTGGACACTAGACAGGACTGTGGACATTGCTCTACAAGACAGAACCAGTGTTCATTAGCTGGAGCTGATGGGAGATTGGCAGGGCGTTGTGGTTGTTTTGGCATGGGGTTGTAGATGCCCCAAGTGTTCCATTGTTCCACAGGTTGCTAATGAACATGACGAGCTGTCTCCTCTGTTCTCCTCAGAGTGAATGACCGGGCCAATCCTTGTCACTGCAGCATGTCTCTCACACACTAATAAGTACTGTAACATACAGACCTTATGGATCAACTTAAGGGGTCAGTTTCTGGCTTCCTTGTGTGTCGGAAACCAATCCACACACACATGCTTCTTCATGCACACACTAAAACCCATAAAACACAGAAACCCTGAGTGTCCTCCTCCCCACTCCCCAGGAGCCAGCGCCCATGACAGAAGACCTTCTAGAGGAGCAGTCGGAGGTATTGGCCAAACTAGGCACGTCAGCCGAGGGTGCCCACCTCCGCGCCCGCATGCAGAGTGCCTGTCTGCTCTCAGACATGGAGTCTTTTAAGGTGAGGACACATACCCCACCCTGACATATATATTTTACACACACACACACACACGTATTTTACACACACACACACACACGCCCTGAAATGAATGCTGGCACACACAAACACAGAGAAACATACACAGAGAGAGGCACACTCACTCTCACTGACACCCAGACTGGGTGAGTGGCACAGGAGCCTATTAGTGTTCTCCGTCCTCAGTCAGTCAATGTGTCAGACTGGGGGGCGTTTGATTTGATTCTCACAGTCTCTCTGCCTCCCTCGTCTCACACGGTGGCATAGTGGAGGGCATGCTAATTGTGTTATTAATATCAATGAAAGGCTTCTTTCTTATTAGAAAGCGTGAGGGGTGTGGATTTGGACATGTGAAGAGGTCTTTGAGAGCTGATGTACTGTATAGATTTCTGTTTTAGTGCTTCAAATAATTTCCATTTAGAAAATAAGCCTCCGTCGTGTTGAATTATTGAATACTGATGTTATGCCTGTAAAAGTATTAGTTGATAGAAGGTTGAACACACAAATGCTTTTGATGATTCATGTAAATTTCCTTCGTCATGCAGACAAATCTACAAAGCTCTTTACAATCCTGCTATGTGTCTCAAATTAATTTCATCAAGTTACATTTAATAGTTGTCCCTTTAAAAAAAGAATGGACTCAGGCTAAAGTAAGCTTCATTAATCTCTATGGTCACCTTATTGTGCAATGAATACAGTGAAACGTACCCCATTTTTCTGCTGAGTAGAGTGCAGCCACACCTGCCAACTCCAAGCTGTTGGATTCAAGAGGTTCAGAACTTCAGGTCATTATCTTTAAACTTCTCTGATGGGACTTCAGGCTCGACCCCTTTGTTCCCAACAGTAACAAACGTTGACAAATAGTGTTCTTTCAGGGGGCACAGTTGCAACTTTCTGTTGCATTACCCTGGTCTGTTTTTAGCTGGCCCACTAAATGCTCTACTTTGGAGTTAGTTGTATGTTCTCGACCTCTTCTTCTTCTGTTCTTTCTGAGCTCCGACAACAGCTGACGTGAGGAGGAGGGAGATGGGTTAAAAACTAGAGGAAGAAGAATGTTGTGTATTCAGCCAGAGCCCATAGTTGAGTTGGAATGGCCTCAAAATGTTTCATGGTCAGGGCCGACCTGCTCTGTATGTAATTGTGCTTAGCCAAGCATAATCTGGCATTTTAGCTTTAATTATCCCGGTCCCTGCAGGCGCAATGCCAAGGATGGACCACTGATGAATGGTGGGGACTTAGGAATATGACACCCAAGCACTACGTAACCAGCCCCCTCTTCAACTGAATGTCACACGCACGAATCCCGGCATGCGCGCACACACACACACACACACACACACACACACACACACACACACACACACACACACACACACACACACACACACACACACACACACACACACACACACACACACACACCTTCTTTAGGGGGACTGCAGTAGAGGAGAAGCCCCCTGCCCTGGACCCCCAGGCTACGGAGGAGCTCCTGTCTCAGTTATTCACGCTTTATCCTCTTTCTCATCAATCCATCTACTGCCGCTGCACTGAAATGGAACTGTCTCCTCGCTACGAAACTTACCACAGAAAAAAAAGGAAATGAAGTAAGGCAGGCTTCTAATTAATTATGGAGTGTGAATGAAGGAGAGAAATGACTGTGTTGAATCTCACTAACGCACATCAGCGAAAGGTCACACAAAAGTTCTTCTTGTTCAGTTGGTCAGTCGGTTGGTTTCCAGAGGAAGCAGGGAAACAGTGAGACATTGATTTATTTCACAGCAGCAGGTACTCTGATTCAGATTCAGTCCCTCTGAGGGCCATTAACAGACTGATGCTGTCTGCTACACCTGAATCATCACCTGTCTCTGAGTCATGAGCTCACAGACAGCGAGCACTGCTCTGGAGTGGAGCTGAAGCACTAGAGGTGGCGATGACATCAGCCAGATGTATGTGTGTTTTCTGCTACTATCGCCAGGGTTTTTTAGAAGACTTTTGACTTCTCTTGAGTGCGTATATATGCTTTGGAAGATTAGAATATAGTTGAAAACCTTGAACATCTGTGGGGTTTGAGAACATGACTTGGCTATGACGGTGTCAGTAACAAGCCTGTGTCTGTCCGTGTCCATATTAGGCAGCGAACCCTGGCTGTACCCTGGAGGACTTTGTGAGGTGGTACTCACCCAGGGACTACGTTGAGGAGGAGGTGGTGGACGAGAACGGGGACACGGTGGTCAGGGGTGACTTGAGTGCCAGGATGAAGATCCCGGGAAACATGTGGATGGAGGCCTGGGCCACAGCCAAGATTACCCCCGCTCGCAGACAGAGACGCCTGTTTGACGACACCAAGGAGGCGGAGAAGGTACTGAGCTTTAAGAATTGTATTGTGCATTGCAGGGCCGGTAACATTTTGTGTTTTTATAGCTAGCTCATTTTTTTGGTTTTGAAAATATGTGAATGGGATCCAATTTAGTTTATATTCAAACTTTGGGTGACTAGGCAACCTAGACATTTTCGATCCAACATTATTAACTGGAATGAATCAATAAACTCAATATCTGACATAGACTGTGAGGTCTTTTTTTTTTAAATTAGGCCTATAGTTGCGTAGTGCAGGCCTACACGATGCAGACCTGCGTAAAGCAGACCTGCATGAAGCAAGCTCAGCCCTGTGAGATCTATTGTCCAATAATGTTGGTGTCTCTGTGTGTGTGTGTGTGTAGATGAAAACGCCCCTTTTAGTCTAGCTTTAAAATATAAAGGTTGCTGCAGTTTGACATGATTTTCATCCTCTCAAAGGCCAGGAGTTTTTAAAACCATGTGAACTGATTTTTAGAAAAACTCTGGTCCCATCAGAGCCCTTATTAAACCTTTTTACAACTGATTAATCACATCATACCGTGTTAGTTCCAGAGTCTTTGGTTACCAGACCAGGAAAAACTAAAAGGGGGGATAAGCTCATTTTGGGGGTTTTCCTCTCAAGGTTAGGATTTGGGGAGGATAAGTTGTGCCTAAGAACAACTTTTACCCAGAGCCATTTTGCATTGTGATTCACTGACTGATTTAATATAACTAGCAGTTCAAAAGGCCACCCCTTTGAACTGCTAGATTGAGAGTGAATGACACCTCCACCTGTTCTGTAGCTCATTGCTGCCAGCCCAGAGAACTAAACACTGCCAGGTTCACTACACACTCTGCCTCTCTCTGTTTGTCCCTGTTTCAGCCAATCACCATGCAGCGCTGCTAGAAATAGGAAGTAGGTCAGAACACAAGGTGTCCCTGCTACGAGACACACACACACACACACACACACACACAAGGTGTCCCTCCCCTCCCTGCCATGGGTCCCCTCCCTGAGAGTTTAAACTGAGTTCAGGGGAACCTTGCCGGGCCTTGAAGGTCGGTCATCTAGCCTATAGCGCTGCGTCCTTCATCCGTATGGCTGCCGCCAGCCGGCTCTTTTGGGGAAATTCCAGGTGCACAATTTAGTTTGGAATTAATTTACTGCTGATTTATATATATATATTTTTTTTTTCTTTTTTCTTCCTGCTCCAGTAAGTTGTCCTCTTAAGTAGGTAGATGACAGGTGTGCTTCTATATTCCACAGTCCTCTGATTGCAGTCAAGATCATTGCCACAAGGTCACTCTGCGACAACTTAAGAGCGCTGTACTGTGCCTTTCCTTCTATCCCTGTTCTCTCCCTGTGCACGAGAGCCTGAAGGGTTGTGTGTTATTAAGGGATACCAAATCAGATTGAGCTCCTGGAATCTCATCACTGACTCACTCAACATAACGAATGACCCTGTGTTGTATAAAGAGGAGGGTCATTAAAATGCAGCGCTGCCTCTCGCCAACACAATTGCGTTTATGCGGCAGACAGCCTCCATAAGTCAAAAGAAGCCGATGAACCAGTTTTGTAAAAGAACAATGCCTTTGGAAATGTCAAGTACCTTGCCGGGTCCCTGACAACCTCTGGAATCATAATTGCTGTAAGAGAGAGATGGAGAGAGAGAATTTGCTTTTGATATTCTTCCCTTCCCCCCCAGGTGCTGCACTACTTGGCGGTACAGAAGCCAGCAGACCTGACCCGCCATCTCCTGCCCTGCATCCTCCATGCTGCCATCCTCAAGGAGAAGGAGGAGGGTTAGTGACCGCAGGGTCCTGTTGCTCTGTCTGTCTCTTTATCTATCCCTCTCTCATATTTCACCAACTTCCTCTCTTCTCTCCCATACAGAGTCAGTAGAGGACATTCTTTCTGCTAGAAAGGCCATCCAGCAGGCCACCTCTCATGCCAGCAAGCTGCTGCGCCACCCCAGCCCAGACTACAAGAAACTAGAGGTGACTGGAAACAACTTTTTTTTCCATCTAGCCTTTATCTTACCAGGATAAATCCTGTTTTTCAAGGGAGACCTGGCAAGATTGACGATCTCTCCCCAACAGTCTCTAATCCCTAACCTCTACCTCTAACCCATTGGTTGGACTGCAAGGTAGCCACAGTATACTTTTTTTCTACCCCCAATTCATCCACCCTAGTAACTGTGTCTATGTGTCTGTCTCCTTCAACAGGACGTGATTACCCAGCTGATAGCAGTGGAGACGGTCATTGCCCGCTCCCGCTCTCTGAAGGCCAAGTTTGGCATCGGGAAGGCAGAGCAGGGCGACAACGCAGAGGATCTGGAGAGGTACAGTAGGACAAAAGCCGCACGCCCTGAAATAATAAGGATATATTCCATTTAGCAGACACTTTTATCCAAAGCGACTTAGGCATGCATACATTCCTGGCATTGCAAGCACTCTGCGCTACCAGAAGTAATTTAATGTTAACCAGTAGGGCCAGATAGATCTGCGGAGATACAAAAATACCTATGGAGTTAAATGAAATCAATCCAACTGCTTCAAACCTATCTATTTCTATGCAGGTCTATTTCTATTGAGATAAAATCTCTTTTGCAAGTGAGACCAATCGAAACCATGAATAGCTTAAGTGTTATCGATTCGGTTTTCAGACAGTGCTCTTAACTTCCCTGTAGATTCTCTCCAGCCCTACTCCTGATGAAACCAGCAGGCACATTTTAACCAACCCTCCATGCCACTACTCCTCCTTCCCCTCTGTTGTTCTTTTGTCCTCTCAAATCAAATAACATTTTATTCATCACCTGCTTTGTAAACAACAGACGTAGGCTAACAGTGAAATGCTTCCTTACGGGCCCTTCCCAACAATGCAGAGAGAAAGAAAATAATAGAAAAGTAATAACACTTTTGAGGGAGAGGTTGTTGTCCTCGCAACACCCTGCCAGGTCTCTGACGACCTCCTTATAGGGCAGGGGTTCCCAAACTCTCGCGACCCCAACCATAGGCTGTTAATGACAAAAAATCTTCACATGGTTGGGGTCGTGAGAATTTTCAGATATCAAAATGGGGTCATGGGCTAAACAAGTTTGAGAACCCCTCGTCTATAAGGAGGTCGTCAGAGACCTGGCAGGGTGGTGCGAGGACAACAACCTCTCCCTCACCGTCAGCTAGACAAAGGAAATGGAGGGCCAAGCACGCCCCCATTCACATCGACAGGGCAGTAGTGGAGCTGGTCGAGAGCTTCAAGTTCCTCGTATCCACATCACTAAGGATCTATCATGGTCCACACACATCAACACAGTCGTGAAGAGGGCACGATAATGCCTCTTCCCCCTCAAGAGGCTGAAAAGATTGGGCATGGCCCCTTAGATCCTCAAAACGTACTACAGCTGCGCTATTGAGAGCATCTTGACTGGCTACATCACCGCTTGGTATGACAACTGCTTGGCATCCGACCGCAAGACGCTACAGAGGGTAGCGCGTACGGACCAGTACATCACTGGGGCCGAGCTCCCTGCCATCCAGGACCTCTATACCAGGCGGTGTCCGAGGGAGTCCCTAAAATTTGTCATTAACAGCCTATGTTAACTTTTTACTTTTATTTGGGGCTGTTGCAGTCAATTGAAAAACATTTCTAACATTCTGATTGTCTTAACTCACCATCACATACTTTGAATGTGGGGCTATGACAGTCAATTGCAAATTAGTCTGACATAATGTCTTATCTCACCACCGCTAATGAGATGGGTATGCTTGATGCATGTCGCGTCGGAGCTTCTCAAAGTCAGGAGTCGTAGTCGACAGTGTGCAACTCATCTCTGCTGTCACATCCAACCTGGATCGATTTTTGGTTTTAATGCAAACGAGAGCACTCAGTCCAGCTTCACACAGATTTGAGCTGGCGAAGGGTACTAGGAGTTTTATGGTGCTTTCAAGATAACTGGGAACTCTGAAAAATTAGAGGTCAAATCATGACGTCAGTGATCTTCAGGTCGGAATGTCGGAGCTCTAGAAAGAGGCCCAAGTTGGATGACCGTTCAAAAGGATTTTTCCCAGTCAGAGATAGTTTTTTTCCCTTGTTCCCAGTTGTCCTTAATGCACTGAAGTCAGAAGTCTGAGATTTCTGAGTTCCCAGTTCACTTACTGATGCTGTTTTCTGTTAGAAACATGCTCAGCTATGGGAAGGCTCTCCAGTAAGTAAGACCTTTGTAAGACTCTCCAATAAGAATTCTTTCCTCTGAATCCACTGATGCATTGACGCATCTATAGAATGTTTTTTTTATTTCCCCAGCATGCTTGCTTTCAGTTTCTCAAAGATGTCTATTGCATAGGCAAGGTGACATTTTATTTTACTTTACACAGAAAGTTGTCTTTTTTTTCTTTTCTTTTTTACATCCATTGTGAATGACAGAAGTTCCTCTGTCAATGTGAAAATCTTTTCAACCCTCCCCCTTACTAACCACCAATCCTCAGTGTGAAATAGAACATTGTCATGCTCTGATCCCATATCACATAGTTTTGTGAACAGGCCTGCGTGCAGGGGATATGGTTTGATGTAGTTTACCATTGAAGTTACCTGCTGCAGTATATCTCAGTTCTGTGCTCAGCTCTTTTGCCGCCAGTTTCTCTCGGTGTATCATACAATGCTTCCATATGGCAGAGGGAGACGCATTCATAACTAGAGTGCAGAGGCCTGCCTGCCGTCCCGCCATAGATGGAGCCCCATCTGTGCAAAAGCCCACCATTCGATCTCATGGAATCTGTTTTTCGTCAATATAGCCACGCAGCACACTGAACATCCTCTGTGCCGTTTCATGCTCAGGAATCGTGAGACGGAACTATATGTCCTCGTGAATAGCAACCCCCGACGTACAAAAGTCAATTCATGGGCATCTCGGCCCTCACGGCTAACGTACATTTGGAGAGCATAAGCTAGGGAGTTTGAGTCATTCAGTTAGAGTTTTCTCTTGATTACTAGCAATAGCATCATTTCTTCATTTAGCAGTGTTATCTGACAAAGGTATTGATGCGAGTTTCTGTACTTCTCCCACCCCATACGTTGTTTTCACCATATCAATTGCGGCCAGTAATATCAAAGTCTCTGTAATAGTGTGTGGTTTCATAGCATAGCGGGCCTAGCAATTCACTGTGGGAATGATTCAAGTGCAACAGTCAAGTGCAGCCTTTTCAAATGATCTAAGGGCACTCTGGTAGAGTTGTATCTTTTTATATTTGAAAAATTTAGATTAAGGTTAACCACATTGCAATGATTTTGAGATACAACGTACTGAGTAAAGGGTCAGAATACTTATGTAAAAGTGATTATTTCAATTTTTTTGCAAAAATGTCTAAACCTGTTTTTGCTTTGTCGTTATGGATTATTGTGTGTTGATTGACAGGGCAAAAACATGTAATTAATTTTAGAGTAAGGCTGAAACGTAACAAAATGTGGTAAAAGTCAAGGGTTCTGAATACTTCCCGAATGCATATTATCTGATCAGAACATTTTGCTAGCATGTTATACATGCTAGTCTCCTTGACCTTCACTCGTGTAGTAACCTGGCCTACTCTTGACCAAAAACCTCTGACTTGTCTGATAATCAACCAATGTGAGTTTGTTTCACTGAATCTCTGTCTATATATTTGGTTAATTGATCTCTGGTTGGACAAGTGGAATTGGTAGCTTATTTATTAATTTGCTCATCTATCACTGATCAGAAACATTTAGCATGCAATAATGTACCCTAAATCAAGTGTATTATTTATCTATTGACTCACGTAGTAGCCTTATAGACCCCAGGTTATTTTTCTATTGTCCCAATCTCACTGAAACCCAAAATCCTGACTCCTGTCTCGCTTGAAAATTCCTAACCTTATTTTGTAATCCATAGGTTGCATTATCAAAGCATGTCTCGCCTATGCATGTCAAAATACCGCTATAAGATGTCTGCTCTGTCTCGTATTGCTGCCCATATGAGAGCTTCGGTAGAGAATGTGACCATCAAACGGTATGAGAGTAGATATGGATTTTAAAAAATGGATAAATAGAGTTGGTCCCTGTTAAGATGCCTTGATATTTAAACATTTCCCTCTCATCATCTCCCCGTTATTCATGAGCTGATCTGCTGTCTGTATAATCATCAACTTGACTTTGCCAAATAGGAGATATTCTGTCATTCGTTGGAGGTATCTAGCAAGCTTTCAACTTTGGTCATTTTACTTTTGTTTGACTGCCGTTACAAAGTTTGTATGATCCGACAACGCTATAGCCTACTCAGGGGGTCCGCTGTGTGTCAAGATACTGTAGCCTGGTTCAACTGTTGAAATGCGCTGAATTAATTGAGGAACATGATAACACTCTGAATTTATGAACAGCCTGTTTCTCAATTCACAACAATTTAATTGCCAATCAATTACTCTATCATTACTAAATATCAGTTTCACTTTCTGTGAAGTCTTTACATGGTGGCGCTGACAAGGTGGCGCAGCACCTCTCTTATTTGCGGAGAATCCTTGCTTAGTCACCATATCTTGGTTTTGAACGCTTTAAATGGGCACATTTTTGCTGTATTTCCCCGGACTCTCTGGTTAGATTAATTATTCCCGGTATTGAAACTGTCGATTTATGGCGAAAATCCCCATTGCCTACCCTCAACACCTGGGGGCGGACTGTCAGGATGTCCAGGATCCAGTTGCAGAGGGAAGTGTTCAGTCCCAGAGTCCTTAGCGTAGTGATGCGCTTGGAGGGCGCTATGGTGTTAAACGATGAGCTGTAGTCGATGAACAGCGTTCTCACATAGGTGTTCCTCTTGTCCAGATGGGAGAGGGCGGTGTGGAGTGCAATAGAGATTGTGTCATCTGTGGCTCTGTTGAGGCGGGATGTGAATTGGAGTGGGTACCTCTTGTGTACCTTCCATCCCGTCCTTCTCGCTTTATTAATATCACAAGCCGGCTCTTATTTCATCATACACCCTGCTCGGGGGGGGGGGCTTGAGTAGGAATGCTAATAAAGTTGGGCAAACACACGTACTGTGTTGTGTGCTATATTAAAACTCCACCACCCTCTCCCCAGGCACACACTCTGCTCAGATTGTAATAAGGGAGCATAGTATAGTGTTTGTGTGCGTGTGCCTATCTTGAGAGTGAATAAGTGAGTGTGTGTCTGGAGTATGTAGATCCATCTGTGTGTGTCTGTCTGTCTAGGGATTTACGTACAGTATCAGAGGTTCAGGTGCATTGAGAGAGAGAAACATAGATATACAGACAGACGGGGTTATATTAGGGAGGCCCCCAGTGTTAATTTGTCCCAGGGGCCTCTGATGGCCCAGGCAGTAGAACCAGGCAGAGCCAGACTAATTTTGAGGACACTCAGAGCTGGCCTGGAACACCATGCAGCCACTAACCTGTCCCTTTTCTCTCCAACAATGAATGGCCTGTCCTGTCTTGTATCTGAGATGCTGTGTCAGGGGAGAGGGATGCGTTCCAAAAGGCTGTAGTTTTCACATGTTGTGTACTGTAGCTAGTTTTACAACCCCTTCTCGTTATTCCGTTGGTAAAAGTATAATTGCATGTCTTTTAAATATAATATACCTGCATGTGTTTTCTGACTATGCTCCCCTGAAATGAACCTCTTCCCCCATCTCCTCTTCTTCTCGCTCTCAGGTTCGTGAGCTCTCTGCTGGAGGAGCCTGAGGTGTCTGTGATCGGAGCAGGGCGCGGCCCAGCCGGCAGCATCATCCACAAGCTGTTTGTCAGCGCTCAGAGGGTAAAGCACACCATCTCACACTGTCACCACCATCCAGAACACACACACACACACTTGTACAAACATACACACCATCTCACACTGGGGCCTTTCCTAAATCCTGGCATCACAGGATATCCCGCCACCACTATCGGCTCACCTGCTGTCTGTCCAATGGCCCAGGCAGAAGATGTTATGTTCCCCCTGACTGATTCCCCTCCTACAACCCCACCCTTCTTCCAGGCCCTGAGGGGCTCCTGGGCATGCTGCCTGAGTAACAAAAAGCATGCTGCTGCTGGACTCTGTTCTAATGTGTTCACTTATCACTACTTTCTTCTTGCCGCTTTATTAAACTGTTTAATTGCTTAAGTTAAGTCACTCTTCTTGCATATCACATAATGCAACTCATACCAAGTATGATAAAGACTTCTGTCAAAAAATGGCTTTGTGCAATCTGACAGACAAAGATCCATGCTCTGTAGTTTCCTCTGTTATGATTAGCAGAAGGACAATTAAACACATGTCTTGTTTTATTCAGTCTGATATGATTTGACAAACACCTGGACCAAATTACTGTCTATTCTGTGCTGCATGTCTTTCTGAGTATACTCCGACTGAATAGTCTGAGATGATCAGTTAAAAGGCACTTGCAATGACCTCTCGCATTGTGCTGTACAGTTGCACCTGTATTGGTTATGAAAGTAAGTGTATGCTTGGCTGTAACACATTGAAATACAAAGCCTGGTTTGGTCTTGGCACATCCAACGACGCATACATTTGTTTGTTCAATGTGAAAGTTAGTTAAAGCCAATAAATGTGTCTTCTTCCGGAGTTCATCAACAGATGCAGTCCCTGGTCCCAGATCTGTTCCTTAGAATAATTGCTAGTAAAATGCAAACAGGGAATGAATGCTTGTCTTGGCTCTCTCCCCTGTGCCTTGTGTTGGAGGATGAAACGGTGCGAAAAAATAGTTAGATTCCAGCAAACTCTCACTCCCTCAATCACTTTATTTATTTTTTTACCCAGCAAGATGTCGGAGTGTTAAATTACAGCCTGTGTTTTGCCAAGCTCTCGAAAGAAAGCTAGTAATTATCCCAAGCACATGTAAATCAGATGAAATCATCAGCCAATCAAATGAGGTGAGTTTCTTGGGAACGAGAGACAGAGAAGAATAGAAGGGAGGAGAGATGTCCTGCCCCTCATCTTACCCATGTTACCAGTACAAGACTAGAGTACTAGTTTGATTGTTGTCTGATTGCAATGCCGCTTGCTCTGGCTTGAGTGCGTATGCTTTGCATGTGATGCATTCGGTGGGATGAATGTCATGTCTTAAGCAAAACCTAAACCTCTTCTTAATCACCTGACTTTGTGTCAGTTTGTTGTTTGTTCTTCTGTTTCTTATTTTATGTTTTTTCGTTCTCTCCATCGTATTATGTGGGGTTTTTTGTCTCCTAATGCTGCTTGCCTCACCCATGTCAAGCTCGCTGACTACAGCAGTGATGAGGTAACCACTAGCAACCCTCCCTATCCCCCCTTTACACCCCTAGTTCACCCCCCCCACCCTAGCTGCCTCCACCCCCCCCAGTCCATCCATCCACCCCCCATGCCCCTCTCCACGATGACTTCTCCCTCTTTCTACCTGCAAGCAGTGCTGCCACTGAGGTTCAGGCTAGCTGAGGGAGGGATACAGACAAAGATTACAGTTATTTCTCTGGTAATGGAAGAGTGAACCGCTGCAATTTCCAGACCTCCATAACACAATGGAGAAGCACAGGGTTCCTAAAGCGATGCCACTTACCGTGTTTTTAACCTCCCCCTGACCTTTTTACCTAACCACCTTCTTCTTCTCCTTCTCCCTTCCATCTATTCTTCTAACCACCTATCTGTTAGTGTAGCTCTAATCAATTATTTTTGTTGTATGTCCATTTGCTCTCATTCTCTGATGATGGGTCTGCGTTGATAAACAAGTGTTTTCTGGTGGATGTGGAGGTTGGTTTATAATAGACTAGTTTTAGCCTGCTGGTCTAGTATGTATACTAAGGAGTGGTATGTCTCTATACACTGAGTGCACAAAACATTAGGAACACCTGCTCTTTTCATGACAGACTGACCAAGTGAATCCAGCTCAAAGCTATGATCCCTTATTGATGTCACTTGTTAAATCCACTTCAATCAGTGTAGATGAAGGGCGGAGACAAGGATTTTCAAGCCTTGAGACAATTGAGACATGGATTGTGTATGTGTGCCATTCAGAGGGTGAGTGGGGAAGTCAAAAGATTTAAGTGCCTTTTGAACGGGCTTTGATAGTAGGTGCCAAGCGCACCGATTCGTCAAGAACTACAAAGCTGCTAGGTTTTTCATGCTCAACAGTTTCCCATGTATATCAAGAATCCTACCTATTCTTCAGATATACTACATATTCTATCCACATAATGTCTAAACATGCCATCACATACATATATAATTATACTCCGGACTCCGACATTGCTCATCCTAATATTTCTATATTTCTTAATTCCATTCTTTTACTTTTAGATTTGTGTGTGTTAGATACTACTGCACTGTTGGAGCTAGTAACACAAGCATTTCGCTACACCCACAATAACATCTACTAAATATGTGGATGCGACCAATACGATTTGATTATGAATGGTCCACCACCCAAAGGACATCCAGCCAATTTGACACAACTGGGGGAAGCGTTGCTGTCAACAAGGGCCAGCATCCCTGTGGAACGCCTTCGACACCTTGTATAGTCCATGCCCTGACGAATTGAGGCTGTTCTGAGGGCAAAATGGGGTGCAACTCAATATTAGGAATTTGTTCCTAATGTTTTGTACACTCAGTGTATACATTACAGTAGGTTAGCGGTATCTTGCTGTTTAGTATGTACACAGGAGTGGTAGGTTGCTCTTTTCTGTCTGGTTAGTTATATACTAGTTTTAGCCTGCTAGTTTACTATGTAAGTATTGGAGGTTGCTGTGGTGTGTTTGATCCCTTTTGGCTTTAGATCTTAGCGTCACGTAGCTTTCTTGTGTTGCCATCCCTCCAGGGCTATGCTGTGCCCCACTGAAAACAAATGCATACATTGATCTGGAAGCACACACCGAATCGCTCCAATCCATTAAATGTGTTCTCCTTTCCTCGCCTTAGACAATAGTTTGGGAGATGTGGGAAGGCATTTGTTAATTTGTAATCAGCCTTCTAATTTATGTAATTTGTTCCTGCTCAGTAAAAATAGATTGTGTTAACATGCTGCTGTCGTCTTCCAGTCCAGCCGCTTTCACTTGCGCCAGGTCTGATCACTGTCGAGGTTGTTTCATTCCCCCCACGACTTAGAATATTAAGCGATAGAATGAGTTGTATGCATGTTTTTCTCAGTCTCGCGTGTCACACCCTGTTATACTCACATTGTAAAAGTGTAGTATGTGTTAAGGTTCTGCTTAGACTGCCTAAAAATGTATTGTGTTCTAGTTTCCACATTTTATTGGGCTTTTATAGAAAGTCTACTGTGTGTTGGGCCCTACATTCTCCATTTTGTGCCAACCTAAATGTTAGCCACTCAATTTTGTGCCAACCTGAATTTTAGCCACTTGCATTTAGACAGGCAGCCTAATTCTGGTCTTTTTTCCACTAATTGCTCTTTTGACCAATCCCATCAGATAATTTTCAGAGCTGATCTAATTGGTCAAAATACCAATTAGTGGTATTAGAATTGGTCTGTCTGTCTAAACGCAGCTGTTGACTCCTCCCATCTGTCTGCCTCGCCCCCCCACAGGCTGCCCTTTTGGCTCCATTGGATGAAGACACAGGACGTGGGGGTGGAGCTGATGACAAAAAGCCAATGGGAGGTGCCAGTGTGCCAGACTTCCCTCCCCCTGCAGGGCGTGAGATCCTGCTGCGTACGTGTGTCCCGCGGCCCGCGCCCTACTCCAAGGCCCTCCCCCAGCGTCTCTTCTGTGTCCTGATGAGAGAAGACTTCAGGCTGGCTGGGGCCTTCTCATCCGACACCTCCTTCTTCTGAGAGCGAGAGAGGGAGAGCGAGAGAAAGAAGGAAGGAAATGGAGAGAGAGAGAGAGGGGCTAGTCTGGAAGATGAACCAGGGAGTGTTGGTGGGAGGTCAGGAGGGCATTTGGGATCTCTGGTCAGTGACTCAATCAAGGCTGTGTGCATCTCATCATGGGTGGAGCTATGGGCGAGTCCATGGTTTGTTCCAAAGCCACATGACGGAAAGCTCCACCCATCTCGGGGCTGGCGCCATCTCAAATGTGTCCTGGGAGGATCGGAGAAACAGAACGGTGGGCTGGCAGGCAGCGCTTTCTTATGAAATCATCGCACTGTGCAACGACTCATGTCAGACTGTTCGTTGGTTCCCGGAGGGCTACCAACGACTATTTGTTGATTTAGACTATTCAGTTATTTGGGGTTTAAATGCAAAATAGACTGTATTCAACTGGGAACTGAGCTTACTATGACTGTTGTGTAGTAAAATAAATCTCTTGCTTTTTTGTTGCGTAGCTCTGACAAAAAATATACTAGGGGGAAATAAATGTACCCTTGTGTGAAAATATTTTTTTGGGGGGGGGGATAAGAATATTCCCCCTGACCTATCTCCCTGAGTGGTAATATATTAGGACGCTAAATAGCATAACATGTATTTTTCCCTGCCCCTTGATTGTGATCGTTTGTGGCTCTCCAGTGTTACCCAATCAGTCATTGGTTGAAGACCATCATCTCTTAGGCGCTCACAATGCTCTGTCTGTTCTGTAGCCCCAGACACTCTCACGCTGCCCATCGCGCTCGTACTGTATGCAGTAATTAGTTACCACTTCTTAAAGCATTTCTCACTATAATAATGCTTATTGATATACATGCAATCACCGTAGGTTTTCCCTTGTCACCTAAATATATTGAATCCTAGTTGAAAGTGCAATTACATATTCTATATTGTAAAGACGTAGCCTTACATATAGCAGCAGAGAGAAAGGTGTCCTAGTTAATGTTGTTAGTGCTGTTTCTATGAAGAAGGATGTTAAGTGCTGTTAATTGTTAAATTGCTGAGTAATTTTACTTAAGTCAATGCAGACAACTTTTCTACTTTGTCAGTAATTGACTGAGGGGGTGGATTCAAACTGTGGAGCTAGCCAAAGTCTGTACATGTCAAGTGGGTGTTGGTTGTAAATTTCTCCTAGTTTAGTCCTGTTACATTGGTAAAAAATAAACATTTTAATTCGACACTAAAATGTATAATATTGGTATCTGTTATTGGTATAACTATTTAACATTTTGTGCGCTTATTTTCTTAGTTGCGATTAATCATATTGTCTGAAAGCGTTCAAAATACACTGAAAACATCTCAAATACATAATCTACTGTATACAGCTAAAAACAACAATGCGATGTCAAAACAGGTTGACATTGAGGTAAAAGAAAGTGTGATTATCAATTTACCACATTTAGTTTAATGTTACTTTGGGCAAAATCAAGGTGTCAATATTCTTGTAATGCTTTTTGTATCAATCTTAAAGGGTAGGTAGCATAAACGTAACATACTATATAGATTTGCATTAGTGTACACAACAAAAGTCCCAATGCAAAGTTACACATCACTTTCCTAAAGTTTTTATTACATAAAACCGATCAGCAATCCGAATGTCATGTCAGAAAATGTTTTTACGGGTTGTGGTGTAATATGGAGGACCCGTCAAGCCAACCTATTCCCTATAATGTAAACTCCAACAGAGTTGCTTAACGTTACGTTAGCACTGAATAAGTCAGCCAGTTGTTATCAACACCTACCTTATAGCTACATTAAAGTTAACCAACGTTTTGGAAGTACATTACGCCATCTAACCAGTTATCAAAGAATGTTCGATATATGCAGTTAGCCAGCCAGCTAATGTTTGCTTTTAAGCCAACTTGCTATTAGCCTAGCCAACCACCAATGTTATGGTCGGCAAGCTAGAGCCCCAACTACTGGAGACCAGCTAGAACACAACTAACACAACTAAAACATAACCGCAAATAAAAGCAAAGGGCAAGCAGAGACTTACAGATTGATGACCGGGGCCCATCCGATGGTAGAGTGCAGGCCCATCTTTTTTTAAAGAGTGCAAGCTGAGAGCTACCAAATTGAGGGGGAGGCGGGAGCTTCACCGGACTGAGGAAGAGTCAGGGAAATCCAATAGCTATATAGCGAGAAAAATCCGAAATAGATCGATTCCAGACGTCAGTCAGCTTGGTGGAAGTTGGAAAAAGTTAGAAAAGTCCCGTAGCCAATTTCACAGCGAACATGAAAAAAGTTGACAAAACAAAAAGCAAAACAGACGAGGTACTACACAATTAGAGCAGGCAGGTAGGATTTTTCTCTTTCATTTTGAGCCCACAGCAAGAAGGCACCAGAGCCTGCCATGCTAACGGGTTCCCATTAGTTAACACAGCCACAAAGTCCATGAAGAGCTTGCGCTAGCTACCGAGCTAGCATACAAACTTGGTAGCACAGATTAGATCCTCCATATGACGTTGAGAAATAGCGCATTGTGGGTAGTTTAGAAGGTATCTGAATAAGTTAATAAATATGTAATAACCCAAAAACATAACTGTTTACTTTGAAGTAGCCAGATCGTGACTACAATAAAGTCTTTGACCACACTGTGTTGTTACATTGGTGAGTAAATACTCATATTTCCTACCCTTCAAATTACAGCTAAATACGTGCAAATTCAGAATTTGCAATTAATCACAGCAAATCTTTTGGCAGCACTAGTTCCCTTTCAGTCAGTACTCTCGGTACAACACATCACTATGGGAAGCTGAACTGAAGAACTTAGAATCACACCTGACAAGGCCAATGAAATCACCAAATTTGGTGATAAACAAAGCAACTCAAACAACATTGAAATTGCAGGAATTATGTACTTTTTCTGTTTACATCTCCCGTTTGGCATGTCGCTTGTGATGCAATTCACAATGTAACAGGGTTGGTTATGTTTCCACTTGCCTCTAAAGAAATGTGTATTTGATGTTCAAGCATTCTTATTGGTTAGTTCAACTCTGATGACAATAAGGGGTGTTGTGATTGGCCCCACTTGCAGATAGGGGGAGATCGTGAACGTCAGGTCTTCCCAGTATGAAAATGTGATGCAAGGGGTAGGTCACGTTCTGAATACTGTTTTCTATTTTACAATGTGTACAAGTTTGCTGTACGTTACTGATTTTATACATGTGTGGGTATATGGTACCTGTTAGGGATTGAGGGGCTTTCTGGGATGTGCTTTGGCATATGATTGCTGTAAATAATTGTGTTAGCTAGCATACACCGCAATGTAACAGTATAACTTTAAACCGTCCCCTCGCCCCGACACGGGCGCGAACCAGGGACCCTCTGCACACATCAACAACTGACACCCACGAAGCGTCGTTACCCATCGCTCCACAAAAGCCGCGGCCCTTGCAGAGCAAGGGGCAACACTACTAATAGGTTTCAGAGCAAGTGACGTAACTGATTGAAACGCTACTAGCGCGTACCCGCTAACTAGCTAGCCATTTCACATCCGTTACAACAGCAGCACATGACAACTGCATAAGAGTATTGAATGAACCGCCCCCCTTTTGTTCCATGCTTGTTGAAGATCTAGCTAGCCAGTAACTAGCTAACACTAGACACAGATGAAAGGGGAGACATATAAGTATCTTTGCCATATAATTATTATTATTATTTGACCCTGCTGGTCATCTATGAACATTTGAACATCTTGGCCATGTTCTGTTATAATCTCTACCCGGCTCAGCCAGAAGAGGCCTGGTTCCTCTCTAGATTTCTTCATACACTTAGGTTGCAGTCATTAAAACTTGTTTTTCAACCACTCCACAAATGTCTTGTGAACAAACTATAGTTTTGGCAAGTCGGTTAGGACATCTACTTTGTGTATGACACAAGTAATTTTTCCAACAACTGTTTACAGACATATTATTTCAGTTATAATTCACTGTATCACAATTCCAGTGGGTCAGAAGTTTACATTGACTGTGCCTCTAAACAGCTTGGAAAATTCCAGAAAATGATGTCAAGGCTTTAAAAGTTTCTGATAGGGTAATTGACTTAATTTGAGTCAATTGGAAGTGTACCTGTGGATGTATTTCAAGGCCTACCTTCAAACGCAGTGCCTCTTTGCTTGACATCAAAAGAAATTAGCCAAGACCACATTCTTTTTTTTTAGACCATCTTGTTTCTCATGGTCTGAGAGTCCTTTAGGTGCCTTTTGGCAAACTCCAAGCGGGCTGTCAAGTGCCTTTTACTGAGGGGCTTCCTTCTGGCCACTCTACCATAAAGGCCTGATTGGTGGAGTGCTGCAGAGATGGTTGTCCTTCTGGAAGGTTATCCCATCGCCACAGAGGAACTCTGGAGCTCTGTAACGGTGACCATCGGTTCTTGGTCACCTCCCTGACCAAGGCACTTCTCCACCGATTGCTAAGTTTGGCTGGGTAGCCAGCTCTAGAAGGAGTCTTGGTGGTTCCAAACTTCTTCTATTTAAGAATGATGGAGGTATTTTGGTATTGGTATTTTGGTACCATTCCCCAGATCTGTGCCTCGACACAATCCTGTCTCGGAGCTCTATGGACAATTCCTTCAACCTCATTGCTTGGTTTTTGCTCTGACATGCACTGTCAACTGTGGGACCTTATATAGACAGGTATGTGCCACAGGTGGACTCCAATCAAGTTGTAGAAACATCTCAAGGATGATCAATGGAAACATGATCCACCTGAGCTCAATTTCGAGTCTCATAGCAAAGGGGAAAACCAGTGAAATATACATGCTGGAGCGTGTGCTATGGGTGGGTGCTGCTATGGTGACCAGTGAGCTGAGATAAGGCGGGGCTTTACCTAGCAAAGACTTATAGATGACCTGGAGCCAGTGGGTTTGGCGACGAGTATGAAGCGAGGGCCAGCCAACAAGAACATACAGGTCGCAGTGGTGGGTAGTATATGGGGCTTTGATGACAAAACAGATGGCACTGTGATAGACTACATCCAATTTGCTGAGTAGAGTGTTGGAGGATATTTCGTAAATGACATCGCCGAAGTCAAGGATCAGTAGGATACTCAGTTTTACAAGGGTATGTTTGGCAGCATGAGTGAAGGATGCTTTGTTTCCGAATAGGAAGCCGATTCTAGATTTAATTTTGGATTGGAGATGCTTAATGTGAGTCTGGAAGGAGAGTTTACAGTCTAACCAGACACCTAGGTATTTGTAGTTGTCCACATACAGTTGAAGTCGGAAGTTTACATACACTTAGGTTGGAGTCATTAAAACTTGTTTTTCAACCACTCCACACATTTTTTGTTAACAAACTATAGTTTTGGCAAGTCGGTTAGGAGATCTATATTGTGCACGACACAAGTAATCTTTCCAGCAATTGTTTACAGACATACAGTGGGGAGAACAAGTATTTGATACACTGTCGATTTTGCATGTTTTCCTACTTACAAAGCATGTAGAGGTCTGTAATTTTTATCATAGGTACACTTCAACTGTGAGAGATAGAATCTAAAACAAAAATCCAGAATATCACATTGTATGATTTTTAAGTAATTAATTTGCATTTTATTGCATGACATAAGTATTTGATCACCTATCAACCAGTAAGAATTCCGGCTCTCACAGACCTGTTAGTTTTTCTTTAAGAAGCCCCCCTGTTCTCCACTCATTACCTGTATTAACTGCACCTGTTTGAACTCGTTACCTGTATAAAAGACACCTGTCCACACACTCAAACAGACTCCAACCTCTCCACAATGGCTAAGACCAGAGCTGTGTAAGGACATCAGGGGGCGGCAGGGTAGCCTAGTGGTTAGAGCGTTGGACTAGTTACCGAAAGGTTGCAAGTTCAAATCCCCGAGCTGACAAGGTACAAATCTGTCGTTCTGCCCCTGAACAGGCAGTTAACCCACTGTTCCTAGGCCGTCATTGAAAAAAAAAATAAGAATTTGTTCTTAACTGACTTGCCTAGTTAAATATAAAAAATAAAAAAAAGGTAAATTTGTAAGTCGCTCTGGATAAGAGCGTCTGCTAAATGACTTAAATGTAATAAAATTGTAGACTTGCACAAGGCTGGGATGGGCTACAGGACAATAGGCAAGCAGCTTGGTGAGAAGGCAACTGTTGGCGCAATTATTAGAAAATGGAAGAAGTTCAAGATGACGGTCAATCACCCTCGGTCTGGGGCTCCATGCAAGATCTCACCTCGTGGGGCATCAATGATCATGAGGAAGGTGAGGGATCAGCCCAGAACTACACGGCAGGACCTGGTCAATGACCTGCAGAGAGCTGGGACCACAGTCTCAAAGAAAACCATTAGTAACACACTACGCCGTCATGGATTAAAATCCTGCAGCGCACGCAAGGTCCCCCTGCTCAAGCCAGCGCATGTCCAGGCCCGTCTGAAGTTTGCCAATGACCATCTGGATGATCCAGAGGAGGAATGGGAGAAGGTCTTGTGGTCTGATGAGACAAAAATAGAGCTTTTTGGTCTAAACTCCACTCGCCGTATTTGGAGGAAGAAGAAGGATGAGTACAACCCCAAGAACACCATCCAAACCGTGAAGCATGGAGGTGGAAACATCATTCTTTGGGGATGATTTTCTGCAAAGGGGACAGGACGACTGCACCATATTGAGGGGAGGATGGATGGGGCCATGTATCGCGAGATCTTGGCCAACAACCTCCTTCCCTCAGTAAGAGCATTGAAGATGGGTCGTGGCTGGGTCTTCCAGCATGACAACGGCCCGAAACACACAGCCAGGGCAACTAAGGAGTGGCTCCGTAAGAAGCATCTCAAGGTCCTGGAGTGGCCTAGCCAGTCTCCAGACCTGAACCCAATAGAAAATCTTTGGAGGGAGCTGAAAGTCTGTATTGCCCAGCGACAGCCCCGAAACCTGAAGGATCTGGAGAAGCTCTGTATGGAGGAGTGGGCCAAAATCCCTGCTGCAGTGTGTGCAAACCTGGTCAAGAACTACAGGAAATGTATGATCTCTGTAATTGCAAACAAAGGTTTCTGTACCAAATATTAAGTTCTGCTTTTCTGATGTATCAAATACTTATGTCATGCAATAAAATGAAAATTAATTACTTAAAAATCATACAATGTGATTTCTGGATTTTTGTTTTAGATTCCGTCTCTCACAGTTGAAGTGTACCTATGATAAAAATTACAGACCCTTTACATGCTTTGTAAGTAGGAAAACCTGCAAAATCGGCAGTGTATCAAATACTTGTTCTCCCCACTGTATTATTTCAGTTATAATTCACTGTATCACAATTCCACTGGGTCAGAAGTTTACATACACTAAGTTGACTGTGCCTTTAAACAGCTTGGAAAATTCCAGAAAATTATGTCATGGCTTTAGAAGCTTCTGATAGGCTAATTGACATAATTGGAGGTGTACCTGTGGATGTATTTCAAGGCCTACCTTCAAACTCAGTGCCTCTTTGCTTGACATCATGGGAAAATCTAAATAAATCAGCCAAGACCTCAGAAAACAAATTGTAGACCTCCACAAGTCTGGTTCATCATTGGGAGTAATTTCCAAATGCCTGAAGGTACCATGTTCATCTGTACAAACAATAGTACGCAAGTATAAACACCATGGGATCAGGCAGCCGTCATACCACTCAGGAAGGAGACGCGTTCTGCCTCCTAGAGATTAATGTACTTTGGTACGAAAATTGCAAATTAATCCCAGAACAACAGCAAAGGACCTTGTGAAGATGCTGAAGGAGACGGGTACAAAAGTATATATATCCAGAGTATAACAAGTCCTATATCGACATAACCTGAAAGGCCGCTCAGCAAGGAAGAAGCTACTGCTCCAAAATCGCCATAAAAAATCCAGACTACGGTTTGCAACTGCACATGGGGACAAAGATTGTACTTTTTGGAGAAATGTCCTCTGGTCTGATGAAACAAAAATAGAACTGTTTGGTCATAATGACCATCCTTATGTTTGGAGGAAAAAGGGGGAGGCTTGCAAGCCGAAGAACAATATCCCAACCGTTAAGCATGGGGGTGGCAGCATCATGTTCTGGGGGTCCTTTGCTGTTGGAGGGACTGGTGCACCTCACAAAATAGATGGCATCATGAGGGAGGAAAATGATGTGGATATATTGAAGCAACATCTCAAGACATCAGTCAGGAAGTTAAAGCTTGGTCGCAAATGGGTCTTCCAAATGGACAATGACCCCAAGCATACTTCCAAAGTTGTGGGAATGTGTTGAAAGAAATAAAGCTGAAAGAAATAATTCTCTCTACTATTATTCTGACATTTCACATTCTTAAGATAAAGTGGTGATCCTAACTGACCAAAGACAGGGAATTCTTACTAGGATTAAATGTCAGGAATTGTAGATAAACTGAGTTTAAATGTATTTGGCTAAGGTGAATGTAAAATTCCGACTTCAACTGTACATTTTGGTGGGGTAAAAATAAATAAATGTGGGATGCATGCCAGCAAAGCCACTACACAACACAACACTAAACAATGCATTAATTGAACTATAACGGTGACAAACGGTGCCCACAAACTGTTAGGGCCTACATAAGCAGTCCCAACACCTTACCACTGCTACCCCTGGCTATCAGCAGAGCCTCATTTACTGCCTTTAGAAAAACATAGCTGATATGGCTGACCTGCTTAAACAAATGTGGTCTCTACTGACAATTGAGATGTACAAACTATGGCATAAGGGGATGACAAGCGGATAAGAGGCAATCCGTAATTTCGATTAAGACATTAATGAGCGAGCTAGGACGGACGTAGTCAAAATAACTATTTGTTCAGCACTTTTGAAATGTACAGCAACAGAATTCAGAACATGGGCCGTTCTTACAGTGTTCTCCCTGTACACCAAGTCTGAACTGTAGGATAAATAAAGGGGGCCTAAAAGCAGACAATGAAAGCTCTTACAATATTTGATGATTATATTTCTCAAAAACAGGTTATAGGCTACATGTCAGAACAGTAGGCAAAATTAGGAGGTGAAAATAGACCAAATTATTAGGGTGAGGCAAATGGGCTACTAATAGCTTACTACACAACATATACTTAGTATTACTTTCTTAGCTACAGTATACATATCTCCTTGGTATATTACATAATTTATTAAGCAGCATACAATACATTTTCGGACTCAGCTTGTTGTGCTGTGCTCACTTGAAAAGGAAGGTGGCGCGGCAGCCCTACGATGGCAAATTTTGTCATCAAAGTGTGGCATTATCTAGATGTATGGTGCTTTCAAGACAACTGGGAACTCAAAGGAAACAAAAGTTGAATCATGATGACGTCAGTGATCTTCAGGTCATAGCTCTAGAAAGAGGCCCGAGTTCCGAATTTACATTTCCGAGTTGGATGAAAGTTAAAAACGTTTTTCCCAAGTTCCTAGTTGTCTTGAACTCACTAAAGTCCGATTTTGCTGTTCCAAGTTGTTTTGAGCACGGCACAAATCATGCTTCATTGACAGCATGGCCAATGCTGAATGTTTATCATTTTAAACTAGGAAAAGAGACCCTTCATCTTAGACTTGGGACCACACAGCCACTCAACTGAATAGAAGGCGAGTGATTGCTTTGCAATGCTTGCAGTTAGCCATACTGATTCCTTCAGAACCACTCATTGTTGAATTTGTGATTTTCTACCTGTTGTGTAATGTTTATGTCCAATGGCCGATGAGCACCGATACATTTTATCTATAATTTCTCTTCATTATTTCTCTTCATATGACAAGGATTTAAAAGGATTTGCAAGTACATTGTCGACTTGATTCATGATGACTGCTAGCTAAGATTTTGAAAGTATGATGTTGAGATGATCAGTCCAATCAAAGCTACTCTAGATATGTGATTTGATGTCATTTTATCTGTGGCCAATGACCTTGAGCCTTCTTGCATGGGAACTTCTAATGTAACTCTATGACAGCACCCAAGGCGCTTGAATTTACTAGCTTTACCCTTAGACTTGGTGGTGACGTTGAGTCCCCATGAGTAACAGAACACTGAGCCAATCAAGACGCAACGCTCCGTATTTTCTGCTGCCTTGCCCCACCACCACAGAAAGCACTGAGCTAGGCTGAAACACCTGCATTTTGGAGCTGCCTTACTCAAGAAAACAAAAAGAGACCATGTTTGTATGCGGCTTTATTAACTCAATGATATATATATGTGACACGTATTAATGCCAAAATAACATGCAAAACAGAAATGCTCCCAATAAAAACATGCCAACTGGTCGCCACTGGTCTGAATACTTTCCCAATGCACTGTATTTTACCAAGCTACCAATTACTTCACACTGGAAGAAGTTAAGCTACACTAAAGTTATCCTTAAGAAAAATATAGCTTTTGACTAAAGCTACTTTAAAAAAGTAGTTCACTACATCCAAACTACTTAGTGAAAAATTATCATATTTGAAATTTCATTGACTACTAATTGCAAGAACAGAACACTGTGGAGTCAGATGTTAACCGAATGTGCAATTTAGCCTATTAAACACTAAAACTAGGTTTTATCCGACTGGATAAATAAAGAAAGAAATGTACCTCCGACTTCTTAGACCTAAGTTGCACCCCTGGCAAAATGTGCTGTAGTTTAATTACTAGTTGAACTACATGTAGTTCACTACTCCCCTACATTGCAGCCAAGTTTCAGCCCCCTGTCAATCAGGTTTTTGGCTACAATGTCCTGGTACTGGGTAAAGTTCATGATGCCGTTGACCTTAACAAGGGCCCGGGCCAGTGGAAGCAAAATAGCCCATCACACCAGCCTTCACTTTGGCTCCTCCTACTATCCAGCGCAGACATTCGGCGTCGACGGCCTTCTAGCTGCTGCCGAACCTGCTGCTGGCAAACGCCCTTCGCTCATCAACCCCGGACTTGTCTCGTCATCATTACACACACCTAGTTCCAATCCCCACTCCATCACTGTATATATACTCCCTCTGTAATTTGTCTTTGTCGGTCATTGTAAATGTTGCTTGTTTTCCTGAGAGGAATCTTTATTACTTAAGTACTTTATTATTTTCCACTTTAGGTTTCGTCCCACTTTTATATACACTTCCCCTATCCCAGTCCATGCCCTAGACAACCGTCCCCTAGGAACAGGACTGGTGTGCCAGACCACGATTCCCATTTTCCTCACAGTTGCTCACAACCACCATGAACACATCACTTTCCTCATCTTAGACTCTCCTGCACACCCCATAGTTTTAGGTTTTCTCTGGTTACAGTTCCATAACCCCAGGATATCGTGGACAGAGAGGAGGTTGTTGGGTTGTTCGAAGAAGTGTCAGAGCAAGTGTCCCTCTGTGTCTATCAGTGCCACCTCCTTGGAAAGTCCGGACCAGGCCACCCACGTCCCTATCCCAAAAAGGCATACTGGGACCTACAGGTGGCTTTTTCAAAGACTCATGTAATACCTACATGTTTCAACAGACCACCATAGTCCCTGTGCCCAAGGAAGCAAAGGTAACCTGCATAAATTATTACTGCCTCGAAGCACTCACGTCACTGGCCATGAAGATCTTTGAAAGGCTGGTCATGGCTCACATCAACAGCATCCTCCCGGATACCCTAGACCCACTCCAATTCGCATACCGCCCCAACAGATCCACAGATGATGCAATCTCAATCGCACTCCACACTGCCCTTTCCCACATGGACAAAAGGAACACCTATGTGAGAATGCTGTTCATTGACTACAGCTCGGCGTTCAACACCATAGTGCCCACGAAGCTCATCACTAAGTTAAGGACTCACCTCCCTCTGCAACTGGGAACACAACTTCAACACCACCATTACGTTTGCTGATGACACAAAGGTAGTAGGTCTGATCACAGACAACGATGAGAGCCTATATGGAGGAGGTTAGAGAACTGGCAGTGTGGTGCCAGGACAACAACCTCTCCCTCCATGTGAGCAAGACAAAGGAGCTGATCGTGGACTACAGGAAAAGGCGGGCCGAACATGCCCCCATTAACATCAACGGGGCTGTAGTGGAGCAGGTCGAGAGTTTCAAGATCTTTGGTGTCCACATCACCAACAATCTATCCTGGTCCAAACACAGCAAGACAGTAGTGAAGAGGGCACGACAAAACCTTTCCCCCTCAGGAGACTGAAAAGATTTGGCATGGGTCCCCAGATCCTCAAAATGTTATACAGCTGCACCATCGAGAGCATCCTGACCGGTTGCATCACCGCCTGGTATGGCAACTGCTCGGCATCTGACCGTAAGGCGCTACAGAGGGTAGTGCGTACGGCCCAGTACATCACTGGGGCCAAGCTTCCTGCAATCCAGGACCTATATAATAGGCGGTATCAGAGGAAAGCCCATAAAATTGTCAGAGACTCCAGTCACCCTAGTCATAGACAGTTTTCTCTGCTACCGCATGGCAAGCAGTACCAGAGCACCAAGTCTTGGAACCAAAAGGCTCCTTAACAGCTTCTACACCCTAGCCATAAGACTGCTGAACAACTAATCAAGGGGCCACCGGACTATTACATTGACCCCCCTCCATTTGTTTTGTACACTGCTGCTACTCACTGTTTATTATCTATGCATAGTCACTTCACCCATACCTACATGTACAAATTACGTCCAACCTGTACCCCCACACACTGACTCGGTACCGGTACCCCCTGTATATAGCCTCGTTATTGTTATGTTATTGTGTTCATTTTTATTATTTTTTACTTTAGTTTATTTGGTAAATATTTTCTTAAACTGCACTGTTGGTTAATGAATCTCAAAGAAACCAACTGTATTAAGTAACAATTTTGCCATGCGGTTTCTAAGTACACCAAGTAAATAGGATACTGTATGTAAAAATGTTAGACAGAACATCGTTATCACATCAAAGCACTGCTAGTGCCACGTTCAGTTTAGTTACTCTAGCCCCTCTGTAAT
Source organism: Salvelinus namaycush (assembly GCF_016432855.1). NCBI lineage: Eukaryota > Metazoa > Chordata > Actinopteri > Salmoniformes > Salmonidae > Salvelinus > Salvelinus namaycush. The sequence continues at coordinate 17,732,387 of NC_052319.1, read as the reverse complement.
GGCTTCCGTTCTGTCTCTTTAGTATGCCTAATGTCCTTTATCCAGCTAAAGTGTTTCCCTATTAATATGTTATTATTCCAGCAACATGATTTCCTCTACATTAATGACAGTCCATGCTCTATTTGTAGCTGTTACACTGAAAAAAATGACTTTTACTTTGAAGAAATTCTGGGCTATGAAGAAAAAATATGAAGGAGTCTTTCTTGTGGAATTGCGATTCATTGAATAACTTGAATAGATCAATGTCCTCGCCCCTGCGGAAATCGAATTAGCATAATACAAAAATCGCCATAAAAATCTGTTAGTTTAAACTAGAGAAATCTGTTTTTTTCTTTGGATGCATCTCAATCCACCGCATCCACCTATGTCGCACTTACGCATCTGCGGTGAAAGGTGACAGAGCTAGAGCGGTGTTTGTCAGACCATGAGACATCCCAAAAGTCAGTCTTCTCACAAAATCGTCTGTAGCTTGTCTGTAGCTCGTCTGTAGCGTCCGAACGGTTTGGCCTAGAAAACTATTATGACCCCTCTATGGAGAGATGAAACTCTCACGAACATGTACAGTGTTGGTTGTTTTGCTCTAGGACACCCACAGGCTTCACAAGACTCATCTGAAGTTCCCCCAGTACCAGTTGAATGGAAGTATACAGTGCCTTCGCAAAGTATTCAGACCCCATTTACTTTCTCCACATTTTGTTATGTTACAGCCTTAATCTAAAATAGATTTTTTTAAATACCCTCAGCAATCTACACACAATAACCCATAATGCAAACATTTAAAAAAAAACTGTTTTGTCAAGCCAAGCCATGAGGTCGAAGGAATTGTCCATAGAGCTCTGAGACAGGATTGTGTCAAGGTACGGGTACCAACAAATATGGGTACCAACAAATGTCTGCAGCATTGAAGGTCCCCAAGAACACAGTGGCCTCCATCATTCTTAGACTGAAAAGTTTTGGAACCACCAAAAATCTTCCTAGAGCTGGCCCCCAGTCCAAACTGAGCAATCGTGGGAGAAAGGACCTTGGTCAGGGAGGTGACCAAGAACCCGATGGTCACTCACCAAGAACCTGATGGTCACTCTGACAGAGCTCTAGAGTTCCTCTGTGGAGATGGGAGAACCTTCCAGAAGGACAACCATCTCTGCAGCACCCCACCAATCAGGCCTTTATGGTAGAGCGGCCAGACGGATGCCCCTCCTCAGTAAAAGGCACATGAAAGCCTGCTTGGAGTTTGCCAAAAGGCACCTAAAGACTCTTAGACCATGAGAAACAACATTCTCTGGTCTGATGAAACCAACATTAAACTATTTGGCCTGAATGCTAAGCGTCACGTCTGGAGGAAACCTGGCACCATTCCTATGGTGAAGCATGATGGTGTCAGCATCATGCTGTGGGGATGTTTTTCAGCGGCAGGGACTGTGAGACTAGTCAGGATCGAGGCAAAGATGAACGGAACAAAGACAGAGAGATCCTTGATGAAAACCTGCTCCAGAACCTCAGACTGGGGCAAATGTTCACCTTCCAGCAGGACAATGACCCTAAGCACACAGCCAAGACAACGCAGGAGTGGCTTCGGGACAACGCAGGAGTGGCTTCGGGACAAGTCTCTGATTGTCCTTGAGTGGCCCAGCCAGAGCCCGGACTTAAATCTGATCTAACATCTCTGGAGAGATTGTAAAATAGCTGTGCAGCGACGCTCCCCATCCAACCTGACAGAGCTTGAGAGGATCTGCAGAGAAGAATTGGAGAAACTTCCCAAATACAGGTGTGCCAAGCTTGTAGCATCATACCCAAGAAGACTCGAGGCCGTAATCGCTGCAAAGGGTGCTTCAACAAAGTACTGAGTAAAGGGTCTGAATACTTATGTAAATGTAATATTTTATATATATATTAGAAAACATTTCTAAATAACTGTTTTTGCTTTGTCATTATGGGGTTTTGTTTAGAGATTGATGAGGAATTTAAAAACATAATTTTTAGAGTAAGGCTGTGACCTAACAAAATGTGGGAAAATTCATGAGAGTTGAATACTTTCCTAAGGCACTGTATATGGAGACTGTTTAGTGCCAAAAATAAGGGGTTAAGCACATGTAAAAATATATATATATAAATCCTGATCTTTCTTATATCTCTCAGATATAGGACATACACTTCAGAACAAACTTCCTTTTTTTGTGGGATTGTCTGTTGTTCCATGTAGTGAATCTGTTATTCAATGCGTTTGTATGGGCTAATAAAAGGCCAAATAAAACATTTTATCAAATATCTTTTAAATATATTTTAGGGATACTTCAAGGGGTCTTGAAATTCAAAATACAATAGCAAAATGATCCTTGGTATGACCTTCTTAAAACAATTCCATCGCTTAGTAGAACCCCTCCCCCAGCTTAGACTCTTATGGGTTAAAAGATAAGGAATACTATGAGCAACCACAAAGAACATTCCAACTATGCCATATAATGGTATGCCGTTGATAACTGCTTCATGGAGTTCCATTTTTCTTCACGTATTCAGGATAATGACATTTCCTTTCTGTGAACTTCTGGCTTGTCAATTGTTCAATAGCCTCATCACTGACTGACTGAAATAAAAGCCACACAACTTTCTTTCTCAACAGTTTATCAATCAAGTTGATCGTCTCATTATTGCTAGCCCAAATGTGTGAGCATGTGAGACAGATTGAGATATGGTTCTCCTGGCACAATGTGATCAGTTCAGTGGTAGAGCTGTTCACAGCTTGATCAATGGCTGCTAGCTGGTCCCGTAGCGTTTCCATAAACAGAAATATGGCTGTAAAGCGCTTTAACACTCTAAGTGCGGCTTATCCCTCAGCTTCTGTTTCCATGGCGACGCGCAGCACTTTGGTTCCAGCCCCTCCGCCCCCAACTTCGCCATACTCCTCTTGTATTACAGCCACAAACATAAAGTACAGTTGGATGGGTTGTTATGTGGGCAGCGATACGCAAACACGCACAGGGACGCATGCGTACACACACACCACACACACTTCTGTCTCTTCGAGAACGGAACAACATATTTTACTAAGGCCGGAGAATTCCGATGCTCCTTTGTTGTTTTTCAACGGCAGCTCGATGAAGCACATACCCCTGGTATGAATACTGTATGTTGTGTTGTGAAGTTCAGAAGCTCAATTAGCACTGATAAAAGAGTCGGCTGGAGCGCAGAAGAGAAGACAAGGAACATTTGGGTGTGTTAAAAGCGAGGGCTGCTTCCCTTTCCTTCCCTTCACACAAATGTGACAAAACCTAACAGACATGATGTTAGGAGAACTTTGTGAAACTTGAAAACACACTGGAATATGCAGCGAGAAGGCATCGCGAATGCCATTTTTCATTAAGTTTTGCACCACTTAAAATAGCTGTGACACTTTTAACCGTACCCTCCTTTCCCAACTGTCTCAATCCCCTCCTTCCCTCGCTCTTCCCTCTTAACCCCCCCCCCCCCCCCCTCCCCCTTGAGCCAGATAAGCTTGTCATAAATCAAACCTGACACGAATCCGCTGCATAGGATACAGTTCTGGGAGAACTTAAATACATGGCAGATAACTGTAGATTACTCCAGTCCTCGCCCATGATGCAGTACTTTTGGGGAACTTGCTTCTCTTTCTTGATATTACCCCTCTATGGTGGTGGGCATGTAGCTAGAACTGGTATACTGTATTTACAGCTGCCTAGCGCCTTTGTTTAGATCAACTGTGTTTAAGAGACTGCAGCTTGACTATCGGTCGCGGTGAAAAGCAGACAGCCAGATTAGTGTCTCTGTGCTGTGTGGCTGGCTGATCAGGATTAAAGTGATTCCTGAATGGGTAGAGATAGGACAGAGTGGGTGGTGGATGCTCCTTCTGCACAGGGAAAGCAAGCAATGCTATGGATTTTGCTACAACACCTCCAGCGAAATAGGATTGTGTCGAACTGAGGAGCAAAATGCTTCGTTATACAACTGCTGTAAAAATGAAACTATTATACAACCCCTCTATGAGAGGATGGTGTATTGGGCTCCTCAAACACTGGTTATTTTTGTCTTGCCAAAGTTTGCTGATCAATCCATCAAAACAGTTTCTATGTGAAGAAAATTGTAACGTGTGATGAAATATGTTCCCTTGTTTGTTCAACATAAGGCCACTTTAATAGAATCTGATTGTATTTCTCTGTGAAGCTTGCTTGAAATTCTGTGTCAAGCCAATGGAAACATGGATAGTGTTTCTTTATGTACTCACTCAGCCCACATGATTCTTGATGCCACTCATCTTTGACAAGTGCTGCCCATCCTCTATGTGTTAACTACTTCTGACAGTCTTGCTATTAATATGCTGTCCACCTATCAGAGAGACTATTATCATCAGTCGTGAGGATAAGGCCTCAGACCAGGTGCACAGGGTTGTCTTTCTGGCCTGTCTTTGTAATCTCTGTTATTTCAGAGAAGAAATCAATGCAATCAAATTGTATTTGTCACATGCGCCGAATACAACCTTATAGTGAAATGCTTACTTACAAGCCCTTAACCAACAATGCTTTAAGAAGTTAAGAAGAAAAGTGTTAATGAAAAGTGTTAGTGCTTTGATTAGCTGTTCAGGAGGCTTGGGAGTAGAAGCCTTTTGGACCTCAACTTTTGTCTCTCTGTCTGTGCGTACACAAGAATGTTGTGTCCTTAGCTAACCTGTCTTCCTTCTCTCTGTTTGAGGCAACATTCTATTCCGACATTCTATTACCAACATTCTATTTCAGAGCTGTTGGAGATCTGTCTAAGGGCTAACCCATTAGTGATGACTGCCTTGATTGTTTATGATGCATTGCAGATGTTGTGTGGTCTGAAGTGAAGACCTACTTTCTTTCTTTCTGAAGGGCAGCGTTGACTTGGCTAAACAAATAATGTCCCCAGCACACTAATAATGAATTCAATAAAATGCCATTTAAAATGTCAGTGAGGGAGGGTACAAAATGAAAACGCAGTTGCATATTAGAGAGAGAGGCCCAAATCACAGACTTTACCTTGAGGGCTCTTTAGGAGGAGAGACCCACAGGAGGAGTCCGGCCCCAGAAATCGATCCCCATTTCATAGTGTGTAATAAGCTTGATCTGGGCTGAGCAGCACTAGAGAACCACCAGAGGACCTTAAAGGAGCACTTAGTGGGAGTGACAAACCACCTGAAAACATACATGCACAATCTCACTCAAACACACACTTGCACGTAGGACATGCACGCGCACACACACTCACACACACCCTCCTCCGAAACACAGACCAATACTACCACATCTGGGCATTCCCCTTCCTGTACACCCCTCTATAGGGAGAAGAGGTCTGAACCTCCACTGTATTGGACTAATCATGTTCACTGCTGATAGTATTTATTGTCCTGGCTATTTCCTCTCTGACACGGCGGAGGTCTAGCCAGCCAAAAAGCCTACCATTGATTTGTGAGAAGCAGTCTTTGGGGGCTCTTGTGGGAAAATGGCAAACAGTATCAGAGGGCCGTTGGGCTGGGGATCGGCGGCTGGTGCTGAGCTGCAGGGAGAAATCAATGCCTGTTCCACCGGACCCCGGATTCTATTTCCTGTAAGCGTCTCACAGGCCCACAGGCATCTGCACATCCCTTAAACACCTACCCCTCCCTCACCACCCCTCTCCTCCAACCTCATCTCACCCTCTCTACTTCCCCCCGTCTCCTTCCTTCCCTCAAACTCTCTCCCTCGCTCCCCCACCACCATCCCTCCGTCGGCATCTTGGCATTGTTGTTCTCTTCCAGGGGGAGGGCATCCCACGCAGCTCCAAATCGTTTATCTTCTCCCGGCACAAAGCCGCAGATCATAGGGGAAGAAAGAGAGAGAGAATGTGTTGGTGTTCCATCCCCCTTCCCTCCCTCTCGCCTTCTCTCCTCCCCCCCGCCTCCCCATGGCCCTGTTTGACAGCTTCAGAGACGCCTCTCTCTTTCTCCCGGAGCTTTACGAGGTAGAGGAGCCATGGACAGAGAAGCTACAGGAGAACTGAGGGGTTGGAACATGTTCTTACCCTTTCACCCCAGTTCTTGTAGGGTATTGTAAAGGCTTTAGTGGAATGGTAGAAAAGTGCTGTAGCTTTATGTAGTTCACTCTGAAACATTTATGCCTAGTAGTCCACAATGATTCACACTAGCTGTTCCATAACGTCCACAGTCTTGGAGTGTGGACGGATATACTGTCCTGTATGAATATACAGTATTTTACTCCAGTTATTGGATTGGTTTGCGTAATACTTATGTAAACCTGAGTTTTCATCGGTTGTACAACAAAGTTTTTTTTGTTTTTGTACACTACTCATATGATTTCTCGTATGTTTTGTCAGGCAGTAGTTTGGATAAAGTTAGATATTTCTAGTAATTTATAACATATATACATACATATATGCAATTTAACAGACGCTTTTATCCAAAGCAACTTACAGTCATGCATGCATTTACTGGGATCTATTAATAGCACGACAGCTAAGTAATTCAATACTGTGACTAAACATGATCAATAATAATTACCAAAATCATCATCATTTAAAGCAAAATATGGATTTTCAATGATCTTGTGAGCATTTCTAACATCTTGTTTCAATAGAATCATGTTTTCGTCATTATCCAGTCGAATGGATCTAAAGGAGGCTTTAAGCTTTGCAAGCAGATCATTGGGACACAGAGACAGAGAGGAGAGCAGTGTGTTTCTCTCTGAGCACTACCCCACGGTTCATGTTCTGTTTGAAGGTTATCCTCTCCTCCACCTCTTTCAAAACACACACTAACTCCATGCTCCTCCAGCCTAACAGACCTCATCAAAACTACACAGAGTTCAGATGTTGACGTTGAAGCCGACATAATGTAGCTTTATCTGCATGGCTCTCTCTGCTTTATTTCTCTGTGGAGGGGTGAACATATCCCATGGTGCACCAGTGAGAGCCTGTTGACCTGTGCCTCGCCCGCTGAGGGTTCCTGCTCTACCCAGAAGCCCCAGCCTTCACAGAGACCTTCTTTGCTCGACATAAAGCCCACCGCTGTTCCCAAGGCAACGTCCACACCAACCAGCCAATGGGGTTCCAGCTCCACCTGCCTCAGGTCTTAGACAATGGATTAAGTTCCCCGCATAGCCAAACATTCACTCGCTCCTCTTCCAGGAGCCGCCCGACGTTGTTTTTGTAGAAGCCGCCGGGCTCAGCAGAGCAAACAGTCTGTGGGCGATATCTCATCCTCTGCTTTGAGTCCTAACCTCATATCGAGCCCCATCTGAACAGGCCCCTGAGAGAGGGAGCCAGGGGGAGAGGAGGGGGGAATCGCTTCAGCAAACACTGTGATATTGGAGGAGGGAGCGTTGGTTTCACATTTCATTATTATTACAATATATCTATTCTCTGGTGGTGATATTGGAGGGGGTTGATTTTGTTTTGATTTGACAGCAGAGCCACTCTATGTGTGCAGATCCCAGATGGGGTCATCGCTCTCTCTTCATCAGGTCTATTCTTAGTTCTCTGCATATTGGTGCCATCTGACCACTACTTCTGTCTCCATGACCACCCGTGTTTACCTTCCATTATTAGAGAGTACCTTGTACGCCACAGGATACAAATGTGGGCTCTGGTATGGTAGGACCTTGGTTTGTGTTCTTCAATGATTGTTCTCTGTAAAGATACTGTATGTTATTTGATTTCTGTTGATCCGCCGTAGTTCATGTTATGTCGAGAATACGGTTAGCATATATTGTGCGTTAATATCTCAAAAGGTTAGATATTCTCTGTGCTCCGCCTCAGTAATCGCTTGGTTAAACCATGGCTAAACCCATTCCACCCCCCCATAACCAAGAAAATGAACAAAAGAGAAAAAAGACAAAGACAAAGGAAAACAGAAAACAACAATGCAAATAACAAAAGACATCAAGGACAACAAAAATCATAACAGCAAGGCCAACTGAATATGTTTGAGTGCATGTATGGCACTATTTAAGTGTGTATCCGTGTATGTGCACATGTGTGCATTTGAATGAGTGTGTGTGTGTACATGTGTACAAACACCTGCACAGCATCAGCCTCAGGCAAACTGGCATTAGCTGTAACAATGCTGCCCCTCAGTGTCATTCAAACATACTTTTTGTCATGTTTTATTTTGACTTTATTTTTTATACTTTTATCTTTGACCGTCATTCTATCCCCGCCCAACAACTCCACTCCCACTTGTCTCCAATTCCACATCCCAACCCTCAGCTTCCCTCAGCCCATCCCACCTATCTCTCCTGACCACCTTCTTCGGTTAGATATTCTCTGTGCTCCGCCTCAGTAATAGCTTGGTTAAACCATGGCTAAACCCTTCACTCTGGTTGTTTCACTTCAGTCTTGTTTAACCAGGCTACCTCAGTGATGCCATGTTAAGATCTGTGATGAAACTTTATGCCAAACACAGATAAATCACAGTTACGTTGTTGGCTTCAGTGAAATCAAAGCTCACCGTAGACAGACATGCGACACACCTCTCCTTTACTTGATAACAGTTAACTTCAGCGTACGTTACAGCCCAAGTGATTTCTATTTTTGATCTTCCCGTGCCGCAGTGACACTAACACGTCAACCCCATCTCCACGTCACATCACCCCTGTTTAGAGAGTCAATATTTTGATTAACTCCTCTGAGACGTGGATCTTGAAGCAAGTGGGTTGACTTTGGACATTAGGTGGATTTTACTTAGCAGTGAAGCAGCTCCATTATTCCTCACTTTCAGTCCTATCCCAGCTAGCACATTTGGTCCCTTGGATGTTGTGGGAATGTATGTTTTTGGTTTCACATTGGCTGTGGGAACAAAGCCATACATTTCCTGACCGGTAAAACTGAACTTTAAACGTTCTAAGAACACAAGTGAAAGGTTCTGAGGGAGGTTCTGAGAATGTTTTATTATTTTCCCTTGAAAGTTTTCCTGGAAGATTGTATTATCTGAGAAGTGTGTGTGTGTGTGTGTGTGTGTGTGTGTGTGTGTGTGTGTGTGTGTGTGTGTGTGTGTGTGTGTGTGTGTGTGTGTGTGTGTGTGTGTGTGTGTGTGTGTGTGTGTGTGTGTGTGTGTGTGTGTGTGTGTGTGTGTGTGTAAAATAGCAGCGGAGAGCAGTAGAAATTAGGGATGGAGGGGGGAATGAAAAGGACCACATGAAAGGTGCATCCCACCCTGACAAGGTTCGGATCAAGTCATAGGAGTAGGTGTGCTTGCATGTGGGCGCGTGTGTCTGTGCACAGGGACAGTAGTGGGCTGAGGGGTGATCTCACTGGAGGTTTGTATATGGAACTGGTTCCTCCATAGGATTCTCACCTTTTAATTGCCATGTTTTCTCCCTCAATGCTGCCGCTAATGGAGTGAAGAAACACTGGTGCCTCCTTTTATTGTCTTCTACCTGGAAGGAGTTACAGTACTGTACCTAACAGAAATAGTGTGAAACCAATCATAGAGTTGTCCCAGTAACACATAATGTTCTGTGAACCATATGTTCCTTAGAGCTTGGCGTGAGTGTTGTGGTCCTATGATTATTTTGCATACAACCTTCCCACAAAGTTCTGGTGCAGGATAGTTGCTTGGCTTTGGAACATTCTCAGCACATTAAGGAACTTTACAAAATAAAATGTTCTTGGTATTTCATTACTTTAACAGAATGTTTCCGAAAAGATCAGAACATGGTTACATTTAATAAATTTTTTGGTAAATGTCCTAGGAATGTTCTCCAACTGCTTTGGCATTGGGAATGTTCTCAAATTGTTCAGAGAATGTGAAGGAAAGGTTCTTCTGTGGGAATTTCAATACTTCAGAATGACATTTCCTACAGGTTTCCTCATGGTTCTATTTAAAGTCATGTTCTCAGAACATTAAGAAAACTTTCCATAAAAACCACAAGAAAACATTAGTAACGTTCAAAGAATCAAATAAAATTGTATTTGTCACGTGCCGAATACAACAGGTGTAGACTTTACCGTGAAATGCTTACTTACGAGGCCTTTCCCAACAATGCAGAGGTAAAAAGTAAGAAAAATGTGCCAAAAAATAAATATTAAGACAAAAATTAACAATAAAGAGAATATATACAAGGACTACCGTTACCGAGTCAATAATCTAAGAATGTTATTGAAAAACATATGCATTTTGTTCTCAGCGTAATATATATATTTTTAATTCTTTATCTTTTTAAGTGTGTTCAGGTGTGTTGGCCGCACCCATTAATTGGCCACACCTGATCTATCCGTTGTAATGGGGTCTGTTTGAATAGACAAAAATGAACAGCTTCGTATGAGTAAAAAGCAATGCTATGCTAGATTCATCCTGGTGGCTCGGTGGACTTAAACCATGCATATTGATCAAAAGGTCCAAGGTTCTAATCTCACTGATGCCATGCCACAATACATTTTTTTTGTGTTTTGATGATTAATGCCTAACCAAATCCATTTCCATGTGTCCTCTCTGTGCTTGGAATTCGAAACAGTTAACTTCAGCTAGCATTTTTATTAAAAGTCCTACTGGTAACAGGCATCAGTGTTGGTAAACATGAATATAAACTAAATGTATTTGCAGATTACAGCAATCCTTTAAGTGGACCACAAAAAATATTAGATACTTAATAAGTGACAAAAAACAACAAATATATAAAGATAACTTTAATCCATTACTCAACAATATGAAAGCAGAACTAATTAAATGGAACAGTATTATCATAAATCTTACAGGTAGAATAAAACTCTTTAGAATGGCTTAGCTCCCAAAGTTTGGGGATTTATTTTCGGCAACACCGAAGACATTCTTTTAAAAAGTAAACTTGGCATAACAGACTTTATATGGGCAAATAAAATGAATAGAATAAAAAGTCTGAGGGTGGTTTTAACCTTCCAGTTTTGGAATTGTATCAACTCGCTACCCATACTGTATAGTTAAATGCACCAACAAGGAACAATGGGTACATATTGAAGATGCTCATCCCCAGAATATTTGTACGTGTCTATTTTCAAAGGATAAACCTAAAAACATTAACAACTTCATTGTTAAGAACACTATAACAACATGGAAGAAGATGAAATGTATTCTACAAGAACCAATATCACTCCCTAAAAACACAACCCTATGGAACAATCCTTGGATAGCTTTTCAGAATTCACCGATAAATTGGTCCAAATGGAAAACTAAAGGAAACCGTAAATAACTTGGTAACAGGAAATACATTTATTGGGGTGTGAGTAAAGACAGCTAAAGTCACTCAACTCTGCTGAACTGCTTAAGAACGTAATTCAAATACATAAATATCATGTACTGTACAAGTGTATAAATGTTATCTTTGAGTCTCCTAAGCAAATGAAAAGAGTAAACTTCAGAGGTCTTTCTAACAGTCTTCACTAATTTATTGTAAAATTCACCGTTATTTCCTGCAGTTGTTTTTGTGTTAAGCCAAAGCTGAAAGAGGTCCAATGTGGAAACTGGAGCCATTGTGTTGCATAACACTTTACAGCCTTGGGTGTAACTGTGGCCTCTGTCCTCCTCATGTAAGGTGTGAGCGCACTCTCTCACAGCCCAAGCTTTACACACACACACACAAATCACACACAACACACAACACACAACACACGCACACGCACACACTGCACCACTATGAACTCTCATTCTCCACTTCATGTGCATGTCGGACTTCTCTCTCTCTGTGTGCTTCAAACACCACAGTGCTTGCCGTCTTGTTCACAGCAGCCTGGTTCCTCTCTCTTTTTTCTCTCTCCACTATGCACTCCATCCTCTCTCCATCCTCCCACCATGCATCTACCGGCTCATCCATAGGGATGAAAGCTCTGCTCAGACGCTCCGCTCTCCCCTTCAGCGTGTGGGCGGGCGAGGAGAAAGAGTGAGCCCTCTAATGACACACACACTCCCACACAGAAGCCAAAACCAATTCCATCCTGACAGGAATAAAAGCTATTCTCCATTCTATCACTTACAAATGGCCAATCGATGGATGGATGTCACTGACTCACTGGGGTTATCCACCCACCAGGTTTTTACGCTTTTTAAAAATCTTAACTCAAGTCGGTTGAAACTGAAAGAAACAGAGAGAGCAGGAGCAGGCATTTTGACTAGAGACAGGAATCATGATGAGAACGCATGGCGGCTTGTTGGCGATCGATACAGCCAAGTGACGGCAGTTGACGTGATTGACTGGGGGAAGAGGACAGACATTGATACACTTCTCTCTCTCTCTTCTCCTTCGCCAGACCCCATCCCGGCATAATCTTCCTTTCCATTCAGCAGCCCTAATCTCATTACAGATTTAAACAGATCCCCTCTGAAAACATAAACCCTGACTGAGAGGGGGCTTGAACAATACCTCTGGGTTTAAAATAATCTGACACAGTGTAAATCAGGTCTCCTCTCCTCTGAGTTGAGCCGAGTGGCTTGTTTCAGTTTCAGCTATGTGCTTTAGCGAGACGACCATGTCCCCTCTCTTCTTCTCTTCTATCTGCAGGGCGTCAGATAAGGACAGACGCAGAATCAAATGAAGTTGATTGGATGCAAGAGATTGTAAATAACTCTTCTTACTGCATCTTTCCGTCTTTTCAACAACGCACTTGACGATGGTTTTGTGTAGGCGTGTGTTGAGAGTACGCAACGTGTTTATGTCAGCACCTGCATGTGTGTGTGTATGCTCACTGCATGTGTGTGTAGGTAAACTGGTGATTGCAATGGGTGAGTGTTTGTTCATGCCTGTGTGTGTCAGCTCGCACACACACACACACACACACACACACAGACCCTAGCCACCATCTCGTTCGTCACCACCTTGCTATTCTGAAGACAGATCCTGTCAGGTTTTCTGCTGGCATAAGAGCCTGTGGCGAATGAGGGAAGGAAGGGTGGCATCAGCAGAATCGCACCACTACCCGCCACCCGTCTCCCGCCACCCGCTCCCTGTCAACACGGCAGAGGAAAGTAGTGCTGATGGAATGGGGGTGGTGTTCATTAATGTCTGTCACAGAGCCTCAAAATAATAATGCCAGGAGCTGTGAGAGAAAAGGCCAGCAGGTGACAGAGAAAGCTGTGAAGATCACTCTCTTTCTCTCTACTGTAGTTTGGTCATGTTGCTGCGTCCTTCACCCACCGCCACTGCTGTCTGTCTATAGCGCCTATTAACTTTCAACCATCAATGTCCATGAGACCGTACTGAGTGAATGTGATTTTAACCTGGTTATACAACCCATTGACTCCTGAATAATAGAACGGAGCCGTTTTTGAATGCGGGAAGAAATGTCATGGTTCGTTTTCCAAATTGCAACCTATTCCTTATGGAGTGCACTACTTTTGACCTAAGTCCTATAGGCCCTGGTCCAAAAGCAGTGCACTACATAGGAAATAGGCATGGAAGGAACAGACACAACGGGCGAGGAACCCTTAGGATCAATCAGCACCTTGAGAAAGCATCCAGCAAGCTGCCGTGCCACGTTGGCGTTGCTAGGTTGCTAAAAAAGGAAGACGTGTTGCTAACGCTCCTTTTTTCATGGAGAGCGTTTTTTGTGTCCCTGGTCGAATGAGTGAACAAGCAAGCGTTTCGCTTGGTGCTGAGCATCAAATCCATGCAGGTCCAGCCTAACTGACCCACCACTGTGCCCCGAAATTTAACCCCCTGACATGCCACCGCTGGCGAGCAAAGCCTCAGCCAATGAGAACGTAGCATTGGTACTGACAATCTATGAGAATGAAGCACTGGTACAAGAGAGCAGAGGTAGCCTATAGGAACACAGCGTCGGCACTGCCTCAGTAATCACACAGACCCATTAACAGCCATTAAGAGCTGCTCTCTGGGGTCATGGCAACGTCTTTCTCCAGGGAGACGGAGTGGAGGCAGGCGGAAAAATGAAAGAAATAAACAAGCCTTTGCCATTTCAATGATCTCTGTTTGATTGTTGGCAGTTTTTTTTATCCTTTCAAGGATCTAAAACATCCTGAACGAAATCCTTGGACAGGTTTCAGAGGGCATCCAGAGGAAGAGGGGTTTATCTATCTATCCAGAGGAAGAGGGGTTGAGGGGGTGTTGATTGGTGTGTTATACTCTCTCTCTCTCTCTCTCTCCCTCCCCCCCCCCCCAAGATGGACGCCCCTTGTTCTCAACGTAATCTACCCATGTTTGCATTCGCCATTTCGTGGCCCGTCTTCTGCTTTACAGAGCCGATAACGCCGCACTAGCACTCAGTGCGCACTGGAGCAAGCAGGGATGTCATCATCATGTCATCCAGAAATATGGCAGACATCGGATGAATATTATACGTTAATATCTTCAGCTGTGAGTGATGGAAAAGAATGGACATTTTTGGTGCTAAAGTGATATAGAAAGTGTCTTGGAATTGGAATTCTCTATGGAGCCATCTATAGGAATTGTCCTTTTGGGCTCGGTTTTAGCTAAACTGAAGTACCGAATGTGCCTTCTGAAGACAGTGAAAAGGGTGCTTCTAGACCGGAACCCTGGTCCCCTGGTTGACACTGGGTCTTTGATGGTGGTTGGTGTATGTATGAGGCTGACTTGATGGTTCACTGCCAACTCGTTTTCCTCAACCTTCCCTGACCTCGAGCTGCTGTGATGTAGCGAGCAGCATATGGTTCCCTTCCCCTCAGCACAGTATGTATGAAGAGACTCTGGAGCATCTATTTTTTCTCCTTCATTTGCATCCAATTTTACTTACCATGTAGATGTGGAGTAAATTACTAATGTACCATAATTTATTTTGCACTGTATTGTTTACTGTGTTCACTTAGAAATGGGATTATGGTATTGATGAGTAGTTTGATGGATATTTTGGTACCATTTTTAATATATGTACAAATTAATGAAGAATCAAGATTCACCCTCCTCAAATGGAAAATAAGCAGGTGTAATAAATGGTGTCATTTGTGGCCTGTTGCTCCACAGGGAGCAGTAGTAGGGATCAGTGATTAAGGAGTGAAATATGCCTCAGAAGGTGTGATTGTGAATTAAACACTAGCCTGGCCATAGCTCGTAGGCCAATCCATAAACCCATCAGGACACCTCTCTGGTCAATGGCATCAAATGATAAAATAAAACAGCTGACGTCATGGTTCCAGACCAGTCAGGCGCTGTGTCCTAAATGGCACCCTATTCCCTATATCGTGCACTACTTTTGACCAGGGCCCATGGGCTCTGGTCCAAAGTAATGCACCGTGTAAGGAATAGGGTAACATTTGGGACACAGACAGGAACTGACTGCATGGATGGAATGCATAAAAATAGATGTATGCTCTGAACATTTTAGATATTCAATTTTATTAGCAAGTAGTGATTAAACCCTGCAGTAACCTTCAGATGAAATGAAAGAGAAGGGATGGAATACTCAGGCTACAGATGTAGGATCTTAATTTGAGCCAGTTTGCTACAGCAGGAAAATAATCCTGCAGCAACAGGAAATGTGAATTATTATATGGTTTGTAATTAATGGACATTTTTTTGCAGGGGTTGATACCTTTTTTGTTAGGGCAAATCAAGTCTGGCATTTTAAAGTGGAAATTACAAACTTTAGAAGCCTTTTTAAAAGTTTAAAAATTCTCAGCAACAAAATAGATTAAATTAAGATCCTACATCTGCAAATAAGAGAAGGGGCCTGTGGAAATCCATATTTGAAGATATCTGTACTTTTTTGGTCTGCAGGGAGAGCGAGATGAGGAATCGGCGATATCCTTCGGAAGATAAAGATCCAGAGTGTAATGGAATATTGACGGTTATCCTCATTGAGGAGTGACAGCAATGTTAGAATTCACCGTGGATGGATAAAACATTCCCACAACATAGGTCTTTACACAGTCGTGCACATGCAAGCTTTATGTAACATATACAGGAAGACAAACAGACAGTAGATTTGGCCGTCATAGACCTTTTCACTACATGGAGGATTGAGATAATGACATAACCCAGGTAAAAAAGGAAGTTAAATGCTTTATGTGCAAATATGTGTATATATTTATATATATTTATATTTATATATAAACATATAGCTTTCATGATTTTACAATATAGGCCTTAAGTGGGGACTAGAAAAGCAGGCCTGCATGACCGACAACGACCCGTGTAATGTGTTACATGCTTTAACTGCTGCCAATACCCCTTTTAAGTGGCTGTAGACACCTTCCCCCACAGGTCGATGTGAAAACAAAAGACGCATGCCGTGCCTTTTTCCTTTCCTGCGCCTCAGAAAGGCTGCTAATTGTTTTTTCCACCCGGAGAAGCTGTTTCTTGGCATCTCTCAAAAGGCCAGGAACTCTTATGGATTTTATGAAATGTCATCTGAGTTTTGGGTTCCACCCCCACTAAATTCCCCTCCATTCCCTAGTGCCAGCCAAAATCTCCAAAGACATGCCTTTTAACAACACATTGAAATCTAAGCTTCATATTCTTGAGACAACACTTCATTACTTATTCATGCAGTATATCAAATGGTTCTATTTTCAACACTAATACTTCTCATATCTGTGGATGTATAGGTACTAGCTGTATGATTGCTAATGCATTACTAAAGGCTAATGCCTGGGATGTGTAGTACTAATCTATTGTCTATTGTTGTGAGAAACTGGATACACGTAGCCTGCGACTCTACTAATTCATTCAAGGCAGGTGGAAATCTAGGAGATAGTAAGAATGGCTTGATTAGTGATGAATCTAAACACCACCTTTTGTGAACAATACCACGTTCTCTTGCACCTATGAAAATAAGCATATAATTTGGTTAACACCTGATTATTTACACAAAGTGATGATGCCTACCTCTATGAGCCACCTGGCGTCTTTCGTTTCTCTCTATCGTCGTGCCAACGCACATCAGACCTGTGAATCATGGGTGATGTGTGTTTTGTGATCACGTTGAGCTGGGGTGTACAGTAGGCCTAAGGGTGCATAGGGCTCTGGTCAAAAGTAGTGCACTATATAAGGAATAGGGTGCCATTTGAGACGTGTCACCCTCTCAGCCCCCTGACCCACACACACGGTGTAGTTGAGAAGAGCATTGCCGTTGAGAGCTGTGTCTGTGGAGTGTAACAGCTGGCTGCCAGCTCTGCTGTACCGCTGTGTCTTCTTCTTCAGCGACATGAAGGCAGCTTCCCATCCTAGCGTTACATCTGCTGGCGCTTGCTGCCGCGGCAACACCGACATGTGTTGAGAGTGTGTGAACGGATGCTTGTCGTCAGAACCAATCTAGCGTGAAACACATTCTGATGGAGTGTTGGGAAGAAACAGAGTAAATTAGAATGTGTTCTCAGTCTTACCTGGTAAAATAAAACTAAAATGAAATTGAAAATAAGAAAAAACATGTTTTAGTTATAAACAGTACAATAATATGATGACTGCTACCTGTTTATCAGTATACTATTTGGAGATCATTTGCTCTAATTTCAATGTTTTTATATCATTGACAGCAATCTGTTTACTTAACTGTAAATGTCTGAAGCAATCAGAATCTCCCTCATCGTAGCTTAACTCATTGTGGAAGCAGCATATTTGTGATACTTAAGCCACCAGTTATCAATGAATTATTCATTTGGTAATTTGTTCATATAATAAGAAACAATACAATATTTATCCCTATTGTCACTATTGCTCATGTAAATTACATCAGTGTAAATGATGCATTAATATTTTCTATGTTTTATTGATTAGAATAATTTTAAAAATTCCCTTAGTGATAATTTTTTTCTATGCTTAGGCCTGTGGGCCTAACATTCCATTAGAATTCAGAGACTTTAACCTCTGTAATGGGTTTTTGACATTGCCATTAAGTGACCAGTTTAGTTTGTAGACCCATTTTAACATATTTTTGAAGCTTTTTATAGAGTTTAAAAAGGCGGACCAGCTGACGGCAGTATCAATTCTAATCTATTCTGTTCTGTTGTATTATATTCTAATCTATTATATTCTAGTCTATTTTATTCTGTTCTATTCTGTTGTGTTCTATTCTATTCTACATATGTACCATCCATACTTGAAAACCTTGTATTCCCCAGTCTACTATAGTCTAATGAGATAGATAGCCAGCCGCATTTCACAGATATCAGAACATGGAGATATATATGTAGTACTTGTATTAACACCACAGATATCAGAACATGGAGATATATATGTTGTACTTGTATTAACACCACAGATATCATAACATGGAGATATATATGTTGTACTTGTATTAACACCACAGATATCAGAACATGGAGATATATATGTAGTACTTGTATTAACACCACAGATATCAGAACATGGAGATATATATGTAGTACTTGTATTAACACCACAGATAGGTGTTCACCGAATGTTAATAAGATATGTAAGTTCACGTAGAGGATAGCCGTGTGTGAGATCCTGTTTCAGATGGAAGCACCCAGGAGGTCTGTCTTTAAACTGGAGACATCCTCCCCATGTTCAGCCTCACACATAGTCTGCTGCCCAAATGGCTCTCTATTCCCAGATAGTGCACTACTTTTGACCAGAGCCACCGCTAAATAGGGAACAGGGTGCCATTTCGGACGCACCCGCAGATAACATTTCAACTAGGCCAGGCCCGCTTTCCATTCCATTATTCAGTCGCCTTAGCCAAGGTGACTTACATTTCTTCATTTTAGTACTACTATAGCCCTCTCTTACAGCTGTTTGAGTAAGCTTCTGGGAGGGAGGCGTGTATGGCATTGCCCCTCACTCACTTTATACAGTGTCTAAATTCGTCTTGTCATTTTCTGTTGGCAGACATGCCTTGGGGCCTTTCCAAGCTGGGTTGTATTAAAGGTGGGAGAATAGTTCAGCACAGGGATGTCTTGAAGTGGAAGTTTAATTGAAACTTTTCGCTACATTGGGCCTCACTGTCATGTTGTAGTATACGTGTCAAGGTGTAGTGGTGGCTTCGATTTATTTTTGTCAGGTCACATTGCATGGAAAAACTTCAGGTCCAATCAGAATAGTTCAGGGTTGACTTTAGGTGTTGGTCTCACTTCTGTACCCTTGTGTGAGAGAGAAGAAGGGAAGCCTTCATCAATGGCAGACAGTAAAGTGTTGCTCATTAGGGTGTGTCATGACAGGGCTGCTGGTGTGACAGAGAGACAATGTTAGAACCTCATCACACCTCTACAGGGGAACATTTGGGAATGACACACACTTGGGTTCCTTTCGTTGTCTCAACACCGCGCAGGTAGGGAAAAATATACCACAGCTGCAGTGTCACCACAGCGATAAGGACTGTCCAATCAGATGTCTCTCAGCTGCCAGGTTGTGAAGGAACAGATGAAGAAAAACTTGAAGGACTTTATTACATGGCAGCATGCTGCCATGGGCACATCATCGTGAATGTGACTCTTTCGGGAGAAAGTACGCTTTCTGTCTCCCCATTCCAACATGTTCTCGTTAGAATATGTCAAAATTGTGACATTTAACCATTGTAGTTATACGTCACTTTGGCCGACATATTAGCTATATCGCCGATATGAAAATGAGATACAGTATGTCTGCACTCCAACGTGTAAAAAATTGCTTAGTTCTCAAAATTCTAACACTGTAGGGATTATATATCCTAGCTCAAATTGAGAAAGTTTCCCGATGGTGGAACCAGCTTCCGCCTGAAGCTAGGACAGTAGAGTCCCTGCCTATCTTCCGAATACGTCTGGAACCCTACCTCTTCAAAGAGTATATTAAATTAATCCCAGAAAATTGTTTCTTTCTACTAGCACTGACGTTGCTGATAACTACTTTATTGAGGGAAAGTGTACTTGATTTGACTGTGATATGTGGATTTCTGACCCATCTATCTTAAGATGAATGCTCAAATTTTAAGTGACTCTGGATAAGTGTGTCTGCTAAATGACTAAAATGTAAATGTAGAAAGTATAACATTTCTGACTCTAATATTTCCTGCTAAAACATTTCTGATTCTGACAATAAACCAACCAGAAAAGTTGACGTATTAAATCATCATGTTGGTGTAGCCCATTTTTGTCTCACTGAACACGAGCAGGAAGTAGGACATTGAATGCATCTGTTAGAGCCAATCAAACAGCATATGTTTCAGAGGAGGAACAATGGGAAATCACACACTAGGAGAGCCAGCAACGCAAATAACACCGCTAATGGGCCTCTTTTAGTAATGTACTCCCTTTATATAAGTTATGAAACAAAACGCCTGCTGCATCGGTTCAATCACAAAACCATAATTGAAAAAGGAGAGACACAACAGACACTCGTGTGTGTTCTCTTTGTTTTCAGTGTGGCGGTCGGTAGATTCATTAAGACAAGGGTAGCGAGGTCAACATCTTTCCAGCTACTCAGCTCTGCCAGAGCTGAATTAATGTCATTCCATCCCGTTAACTAACGTGTTCTAGTCAATCTCCTCTCCTCTTTCCTCTCTACACTCCACATTCATCACGCCATATGGTGGTGGAGAGATAGAATAGAATGGCGGAGGTGCTATTCTGAGCAGCACAGGTGACGGAGGTCCTTAATGTGAGGGGAAAGTGATGGAACTGACCTTTCCTCTGTTTAATCTAATCTTCCAACTGAGAGGCTGACTTACCGTGCTCCTCTCCTGGGAGGAGGGGTACAAAGAGGTGCCTGACCATAAATACTGACAAACTGAAAATGTCTCTGTATCAGGAGTCATGGCACTGGCAGGGTCAATCCACCAAGCAAAAACAGGAGGGTTTCAAATAGCCCTTCATAAAGAATGTCCTTTCACTTACTGTATGCACTTTCTATATTTTTATGCTTTTCTGTTATGGTGTTGTCATTGCACGGTTAATTGTTATATCAAAATAAGAGATTCTGTTATAATGGGATAATATTGATCAAAAATTATAGTGTGATTCAAGACTGATATGAATATAAGTGACAACCAGATGGCTGGTGGGCATAATTTTTGTCTGACTTTCAAATTGTTATCTTACTTTTACTGAGCACCCGAAAAATATAGCAATATGAAGCCTGAGATTAGGACATAACTTGGTAGACAGCTAGACATATTCAATTTGATAGCTCTTTTATTACAGATAAAACAGAACAGCTAGCTTGTGTTAATTGCATTGAGGATGAGAGAGCGAGAGAGAGCAAGAAATGGGCCTATTAACATCTGTGTACTCAGATATCAAACAGGAGACGACACAGAATGTCAGAATCTGCATTTTTTAACATTATAGCCAGTGTGCTGTCTCCAATGGTAAATCAGAAAGGTATCTGATGGCGGAAAAATCTGCTTTCTCTTCTAATGATCACTCTCTGCCTACAGAATAATTTCTACTGATAGTTAACATTTTCACCCCGCCATACCGTTTGTCTGAAAATAAGGGGATGAAAGGTAGATGAAAGCAGCATGATTTTCATGATTCCAATAAAGTGAGATCTGGCAGAATGTACCCTGTACTCTGAAATAACACAGAGATATTTGGAAACACCACCAATTAAGAAGACACACCAATGGAATGGAATCGTTAAATCTGTGGAGCTTGGCTCCTGCTGTTGCTAGGTTTCCGGAGGATTTGTGAGTATGCTGTGATTGATGAAACGTATGGCAGGCAGCAGGTTTCTGTTGTATGTTGTTGTGAGCACTTAAATTCTTTGTTCAAAGAGTGACTTGGGGTCAAATATAACAACTTGAGGACATAGAAAGAAACCAACAATAAAAAAATCTGAAAGCACAAAAAAAAATCTATTTGCTTTTAACAATTTGATTAAAAACAGGTTGGGCAAGATGGTAAGGGTTTTCTTAACCTTATAAATCAATGTAAAGTTCATTTCTAACCCTGTTCATTTCTAACCCTTTTTTTTCTCTCTGTTGTTTTTTGGGAGCTCACCCACCGGGCTCTGTTACATACGTGGCATGGCGTTCTCTGTTGTGCACTGTGTGGTCATTTGTGTGTGTGTGCATGTGTTTGCGTGTGTTTGGTGTGTACTGTATGTGTTATTCTGTGTGGAGAGACTGGCAAGGCAGACAGATGTCCTCTCACCAGTGGCACGGGGGTCTAACTGAGATCACCTGCCTCATCCGCTTCACCCGGCTGGGGTGCTGGCAGGGTCACTGGGGTGAGGGACAGTGGCCGAGGACAATGTGTGTGTGTGTCATCTTCTGACATAGTTCACACACACAAGCAAACACAAGCACACAGCTCAGTGACGTACAGGCCTTAGAAGTGAGATGTCATTACTGTACACAGCATACCGGCCAAAACGGTGGAAAGAACCACATTGAGTTGATTGATTTAATATAACATAAGGTCAAATTTAGCACTTTGACACAAGAAAGACTTGTCCGTTTTGCAATAGCATGTCTTCCATAATAGTGGTACTACATCACTATGAGAATGCAGCAGTCCAAAAAAGTTCTCATCTCATATCAACCACAAAAAGTGTATTCTGAGCTCTTTTATTACATAGAATACATAATACCCCTTGTGCCCATTCTCTACATAACCTAATTTACACCATTTTATCTGTTTTCAATCACCCCCCTCATCCCCCTACCCCAACCCCATCTCCATGTTATGCCAATCCCTCTGAGGGCCATCCTGGATTTGTCACCTTGAGTGGGGCTGCTGTGGGGATATGAGGGGGAAGGAGAAGGACGTCCTCTCCTCCTTGCTCTCCTCTCTTGTCATTGGCCAGTTAACGGTTGGGTGGAGAGAGAGTTGGAGGCCCCTTCTCCTGTACTCTGGGGCCTCTGGGTGTGAGTCCACCTCTTAATTACTGACACACTCCCACTGTTGGGATGGGACTGGGAGAGATGGGGGGGGGGGGGGGGGGGGACTGGGAGAGATAGGGGGATGGGGGAAGATTGAAAGGGGAGAAATGTGGGGAACAGGAGAAATGGGAGAGAGATGGGGGGGACTGGGAGGAATTAGAGAGTTTGGTGGGGAGAAGTGGGGGATGACGGATTTGGCCTCAAACCAATAGAAGAACGTGATTGGGACTTGCTGCTTGTAAGTGGTAAGAAAATGAGGTTGCTCACTGGGCTAGGACTATAGGCCTGAAGGATGGTGTTTTTAGATTGAGCTATATGACCCCCAGTAGAGGGCCAGAGGTTGGTTCAGGACTTTATTACTAGGGCCATTACGGAATATTGGCCCCTTTCGTCCACCATAATGATGATATGTCACAAGGCCTGCAGCAGAGTTTTGCAGTGGATATGCCACGGCCAGTGGAGGCAGGACAGGACGCTTCCATCTTCATGGATTAACCCCTGTTCCATAGACAACAACAGTGCCCAGGGGGGTGTAGCCAACTAGCTGTGCATGTCTTAGGATGCTCCATCCCTATCCTGAGACGAGAGTCCAATGAGATGGCTCACTAGCTTTCAAATTGATCTTTACTCTGAGGGCTTGCATGCAGACACTGAGCCGCAGACACAACTCTTAAGGCATTAGCATGCTCCAAACTCGGCTAGGCGAACCGAGCGAGTGTGCTCGCATACTCTCTTAAAATACCTTCGCTTGAAAAATGAGAAAGTGGCAGTAGTACTGTTCGTACATCTTGAGACACCGTAGCCAGTATACACCTTCTCAAAATAGTCAGAATTAATATAAGATAACTCAAAAAATTCATTTTGACGTTTTTTTGTATCAGTATTACTCAAGTGAAAAGATTTGCATGAAAACAAGTCGTCCCTCGTTGAATTACAACAAACACTTCATTAAAGAATCCCTACTATTGACCAATCACCAACAAAGGAGTGTAAACTTCGGGTGCCGACTTCAGCTTGCCTCGAGAAACATTTTTATGTGCACGAACAGCCGGAAAAAAAACCTTGCCGAAGACCAAAACTAACAAAAAAAGTTACAAAATGTCATCATAATATATGTACAAACTGCTAAGAACTGTTTCGGATGGGAAGCATGCGGAAACCTTTATACATAGATGAAACAGTAAAGCGATTTCAGTCGAAGGCCATTCCTTTTGTGATAAGATAAATAGATGTCTTACTGGGCTACTATTGTATTGTCATACCGGTCTATTCAAGTGCTACATTCCATTCACAGTGTGATACATTGTCATCATTAGGAAATGGCATCACTAAAGAGCCTGATTTAAAAAGGACAATAATACCACCCAACTGTATGGCGGACAGACACACATAGCACTCAACCCATGCCATACCCTAAGCCAGATTGTCAACAGCACAATAGTTAATCATTTCCTTCGTTCTACAATTCTAGAACACAAAGTTCTCCAAAGCCCTCTGATTGTCTCCCACCGAGAGCTGCTGATGAGATTGGTGGAAGGCACTGCTGGCCACACCACAGGGCGCCAGTCATCCAGCAACCCAGCTAACTAACTTTACCTCCTTTTCACCAGGGCTTCATTCCGTCAGCTAACTGTAATCACGTTCATTTGAGATGTGTCCCAAACGGCAACCTTCTCCCTACATAGTTCACTACTTTTGACCAGGGCCCATCGGACTCTGGTCAAAACTATTGCACCATATAGGCAATAGGGTGCCATTTGTGATACAGATTTGCTCTTGGGGTCTCTTACCAACCATGTGTTGTGATCAGATTGAGTGTGTTCTGGGAGATCTAAATTCAGCCTCCATTTCCTTGCTTATTGGAGGTGAGGAATCTGAACGTGTGAAAATGTTCGCATGGGGAGGTGAAATTGCGTACTTTACGGTAGACGTTTTGTTTCCTGCTGTCTTCTCCTCTCGTCTTCTCCTTTTTCTTTTTCACACCTTTTCCTGGCGTGTTATTGAGAGCGCGTGGAGAAGATTAGTTTCCTGAGTTGCGGAGACCGCTCTCAGAGGAGCACGGCGCAACACAACAGCAATAAAACATCTAATTTTCTTCCTTATTTTAAGACTAGCTTTTCACAGTCCCCTGACAACAGAGACATTCAGGCCAAAGTTCATAATAGCCAAGCTGAAAGTAAAGTAAGAAATCAAAACATTTCTTAAACTGAAGCTTGTTTAAGAGATACTACTCTTGTTTAATGGTAATTGCTGTCTATTGTTCCCTGGCAAGGGGCAGAAATACAAAGGTGCTATGTAATAGTATGCTTTAAAATATGCTTTTCCTATGCTCTAGTTGGTCATAAAATTATAATATCCTGTATTACCTTACAATGCTAACTTCATCCAACTGCACAGGTCATCCAACTGCATAACAGAGCACTGATGGAAACTCAACAAAGCAGGGAAAGTATAGACGCTTTCCATGGTGCTGAAACTCTCAAGCCCTCTAGTAGCACTGAATGGACAGCTAGGAATGACAAGGATTCTCAACTTCCAATGTGTTTCCAGCCACAAACCCACAAAGCACCCCAGACATACACTATATATACACAAAGGTATGTGGACACCCCTTCAAATTAGTGGATTTGGCTAGTTCACCCGCACCCGTTGCTGACAGGTGTCTTGTCTTTGGCTATGCCGGATTAAGTGTTATGACATGCTATTCTATAAAATACTTTCTCCGTAATTAATATTACCTGATTGAACTAATCATGTAAATGTAACTAACTAGAGAGAGGGGCACCACGAAATAATATTTAGAGCTGTTATCTTCCGAATAAACTCATGAAGAACTAATAATATTTTACGTCAATATTAATCGTCACCTTATTTCAGTCTCATCTGAAAGTTGTAAATTCTTGGTTATCTTCACGAACCCTGGCTAACAAGTTGAATCAGACATACAAAATTGGGTTTAATTATTTACTAAATACCTAACTAAATCACACAGAATTACATATACACGGAAAGAATCATACCTTGATTACAAATTACGTCATAAAGGAAAACATCCCTAGCGGGCGGAACAGATATGACAGCTTGTTACGCAAAAGAAAAGGGCTGGGTTTGAGTGAAAGAGCGGGAAGACTGAGGAACAAAGGGGCGAAGCTGTGCTATCGTAAATACAATATCTTATGCATTCTACATTACCGCCCATTTGAAAAAGGAAAATGCAATAAATATTTACTCTGAGCTGTGCTTCGGTAGGTTGGTGGTAGATGGAAGGCCGTGTTGCCCAACCGGGTCCGTTGTCCTTCGAAGAATGTCTCTGCTGCTGCAGAGTGGTAGACTGGATACTCTTTCTGTCCTAATTTACGTTTGCAGCTGCTGTTGCTAACAACGTCTAGGAGGTATCACTTCTATAGTCAATAAGATTTCAAAGTTCAGACCAGTCGCAACCAAAGCTTATGCTGAGGTTGGTTTCGTTCTGTAGTTATTACCTGAACCCTTCTGACATCGGATCATCATCCTAATGTACCCGGAACAGAAGGTTAAATTTTTGTTAATGGCTTATATAGTGGAGGGAGAGGGGTGTGTCTGAAAAGTTTATTACCCATGTCTCTTCACAGGGGCGGGCCACTGGTTGAGCAGAGCCCTAAACTTATGAAAACCCAAATCTCTCATTTGGAAGCTAAAATTACATTTCAACTCTTCACAAATAATTTCATATTCAAACATTTGAACTAAACAACAATTCCATGTGAATCCGATACCTCTGATGTTTAGACTTTGTCATTCTATCATTGATGAGAATGTGCCAGAGGACAACCGAACTGACATAATATACCTTAAGTACCACCGCATATGTTCAGTTGGTCGGATTACCAGAATATAGTTCATTTCCCCCCAACTTCTGATGTTCCCAGAATCTATGTTAACCAAAGGGGCTTGCTAATGTCACATCAGTAGAGTAGGGAGAGGAAAGGGGGGGGAAGAGGTATTTATGACTGTCATAAACCTACCCCCAGGCCAACGTCATGACACAGGTGTTACGCACGCCTCTAAGAAGAGGGAACGCAACACCCTGCTACAACTCAACTCCGTGAAGTGAAAGAGGTATGGGACTGTAGGTGCGAGTAAGGATGACAAAAGGCAGAGAATTTACCGTTTACTAGGAATTTATTCCTTCACACGGTAATATGGGGAAAAGGGGCTGGATGGAACCAAAGCAAAGAAAGTAAATATCAAAGCCCCCTCTCCTACCTTACCTGCCTACCCACTACTTACCTAACTTAACACCACCTGGTGCGCTAACCAAAATACAGGAGGTGGTCCGCCCAGGTCTTACCTAGTGTGCCTATACAGTGAATATACTACGGGTATATGTATGCCCGCAGACCTCTTGCCTAAGCACTCCCTAGGTGCCTTCCCCTTCCCCCCTGGGAACAAACGAAACAGAATTTTACAAACAATTTCACAATGATCAAAAAACTGCGTCCAATTTACACACAACAGACATAACCAATCAGCTCTCTCACTCAACCAATACAGGACACACTGATCATTTCCCTCTGAGAACAACCAACACAGTATATCACCCTCAGCCATCAGCCTCCTCTCTCAGCCATCAGCCTCCTCTCTCAGCCATCAGCCTCCTCTCTCAGCCATCAGCCTCCTCTCTCAGCAATCATCTCTCAGCAATGATCTCTTTTTTTCTGAGCAATAGAACACTGGTTTTTATAGCTGGAGAAGGAGTCTAACGGGATACAGCTGTAACTTGACGAGGGGGCGGGGTCAGCTCCAATCATCAATGGGGCTGACCAATCAGCTGCTTGGGGAGAATTCAGGAAGCCATCTCCTGAAACACACACACTCAAATACGCAAACTACAACACAGAAACTGGGGAACGTAACAACAGGTGTATAAAATTGAGTACACAGCCATGCAATCTCCATAGACAAATATTAGCAGTAGAATGGCTTTACTCAAGAGCTCAGTGACCCCCAATGTGGCACCATCATAGGATGCCACCTTTCCAACATGTCAGTTCGTCAAATATCTGCCCTGCTAGAGCTGCCCCGGTCAACTGTAAGTTCTGTTATTGTGAAATGCAAATGTCTAGGAGCAAGAACGTCTCAGCAGCAAAGTGGTCGGCCACACAAGCTCACAGAACAAGACTACTGAGTGCTGAAGTACGTAGCTCGTAAAAATCGTCTGTCCTCGGTTGCAACACTCTCTACTGAGTCCCAAACTGCCTCTGGAAGCAATGTCAGCACAAAAACTGTTCATCGGAAGCTTCAAGAAATGGGTTTCCATGGCCAAGCAGCCACACATGAGCCTAAGATCACCATGTGCAATGGCAAGCGTTGACTGGAGTGGTGTAAAGCTCGCCGCCATTGGACTCTGGAGCAGTGGAAACTCGTTCTCTGGAGTGATGAATCCTGCTTTGCCATCTGGCAGTCCAACGGATGAATCTGGGTTTGGCAGATGCCAGGAGAATGCTACGTGCCCGAATGCATAGTGTCAACTGTAAAGTTTGGTGGAGGAGGAGGAATGATGGTGTGGGGCTGTTTTTCATGGTTCAGGCCCCTTAGTTCCAGTGAAGGGAAATCTTAACGCCACAGCTTACAATGACATTATAGACAATTCTGTGCTTCCAACTTTGTGGCAACAGTTTGGGGAAGGCCCTTTCCTGTTTAAGCATGACAATTCCCCCGTGCACAAAACAAGGTCCATACAGAAATGGTTTGTCGAGATTGGTGTGGAAGAACTTGACTGGCCTGCACAGAGCTCTCACCTCAACTCCATCGAACACCTTTGGGATGAATTGGAATACCGACAGCGAGCCAGGCCTAATCACCCAACATCAGTGCCCAACCTCACGAATGCTCTTGTGGCTGAATGGAAGCAAGTCCCTGCAGCAATGTTCCAACATCTAGTGGAAAGCCTTCCCAGAGGAGTGGAGGCGGTTATAGCAGCAAAGGGGGTACCAACTCCATATTAATGCCCATGATTTTGAAATGAGATGTTTGACAAGCCGGTGTCCACATACTTTGGTCATGCAGTGTACTTTAATTCTTTCTCTCACCTCATTACTCCTGGTCTCTCTCTACCTTCCACTCCCCATCCTCACGACGGGTCAGAAAGGTCTTGCAAATTTAAGACAATGGGATTTTCTGAGCAGAAGGCTCGAGCATGTGATGAGATCAGTAATTGCATGGCGAGAGAGTGAGAGAGAGAGAGAGAGAGAGAGAGAGAGAGAGAGAGAGGCAGGTGGGGAGGTCATGTGATGATGGCTCTGACAGGTGATGCCCATGCTACACATCTGTGTTCTGCCTCATGAAGGGGTTGGGGATGGACCTGCTTCCCCTCCCCTTCCACTGCTCCCCCACCCTGCCCCTGTCTCTGGTCTAATAAGCAGACAACAGAACCTATGACAGCAACCATGATGGGGAGGGTAAGGTGGCAGTATAATTGCAGGTAGCATTGATTGCTCCTGGCCCAGGTGAACGTACGCCTCAACTGTGCTGGGATGACAGGTGAAAACCAAAAAACTGTAGCTTTGTGTGTGTGTGTGTGTGTGTGTGTGTGTGTGTGTGTGTGTGTGTGTGTGTGTGTGTGTGTGTGTGTGTGTGTGTGTGTCTGCGCATGTATGTGTGTGTCTGTGTGCGTACGTGCATGCGTGTGTGTGCCGCATGTGTGTGTGTGTGTGTGTGTGAGTGCTTTTGAGCACCTTACATTCCCCAAGTGTCACACTGCACAGACCTGAAATTCCCTTTGTAACAAGCTGATGCGCTAGCTACCTGCTGTGAAGCTGCCTGTCAATATACACACATCATCTGGCTCAGGCTTCCTCTCGCAGGTGGCTGCTGCAAAGGTGCAGAGCCACTAAATATCAAAGGGTTTGAGTGTGGGTGGGGGGAACAAAGGTACACACACACAAACTTGAAGTCTTTCGTGATGTGCGATACAGGAGCTCTTACCATAACCTGCTTTTGTACTCGCTCCGATCCTTAATTGGAGCGTTGAGCTCCCAATCTGTTCCTTGCAAAATGTCTGCCTTGTAGAACAGAACCACCGTAAAGAGTCAGGCAAAATATGTTAGCTACATCACACGTTCACTGGGTTCTCTCAGTTGCAGAGAGCCAGTAGATAGAACATCGTGTGTGTGTTAGTGTGTGTTTGCGTGTGTGCGTCCGGCGTGGATGTGTGTGTGGAGGGGAATTGCAGACGTGCTCCTCACAATGTCCTATTTCACCCCTCTGGTTAACTGGCAGTGTGGTTAATGTTAAGAAAGTAGAGAGGGAATGAAACACGGTTGGTATCTGCATTGGTGAACAACAGTGGGAGAATAGGACTTAAAGAGGATAAGGCAAACTGCAGTGAAATTCATCAACTGCCTGGTGACTTCGAATCTGAAAATGACAGATTAAGAAAGCACATTTTCTGGTAGGAGTCTAGTAAGCCTTGCCATGGCAGCCACTCTCTTATTGGGGGTGTCTTATCACAATAGACAATGTCTTCGTGCCTGACGCCTATCCCTTTCCACTCATTAGAGACCACTTCATGACTCCTCGTGGCAAAGAGAGAGAAGGGTTGGGAGTTGGTGAACGGAGCGTAAAAATACCATCCGTCTCCAAGCCGCTCCCTCCCTGCTTTGTTTTTCTGCATATTTAGTGCTCCTCTTCATGTCACCTGTAGCTAAAGCACCTCTGTGACTCCCGGAGCACCCGACTTTCGAGAAGTGAAGATAGAAACTTTCCTGCGAGCTGAGCTCCCGAGGTTGTCATGGAAACCACTGCTTCAGAGAGGATGGCTGGAAGAGGAAGGTTGGTTTCTGCAGCTCGGGCTCCAGGGTGGTATCAGGAACAGAGAGGAGCCGAGAGGAGTTGAGGAAAGGGAGGTGTAAAGCCCAAATGGCAGGGGGTCGACAGAGCCTGTCCACACCTTTACTGTTGGTTGGTCCACACCTTTAATACCGGTGGCTACACACCTTTTATTAGCAGATAATCAAGGAGATGCTAATCAACCATGTTCCTGTTATAGGCAACACATTTCCTCAAAGATGGAACACTGACACTATAACATAGAGATACTGGCCTCTAGGGGAAATCCTTGTCTTATAAGCACACAGTCCTCTTTCAAAACACCTTTACAGTACTTCCCAGTCCTATAGCATACAGGGAGTTTAAACTATTTTTCTGTGTCAGTGTTGTTTTGTTCAGCTACCCCCCCACTTTTTTTTGTTTAATGTTGATCCTCTTGTTCAGACATAAAGGAAGCATGAGTAATTAGCAGAAATACATTGTTGTCTTCCTGGCTAATTGGTCTGTTCTTCCCCTGGGAGACATAAATACTCACCCATGACCCGGGATGCCTCTCCATTTCCATTGAGATCCATGCATTAATAAGTGATGCCCAACACAGACATAGCCTATAAAGGTAAATATTGCTTTACATAAGCTCTGTGTGTTGACTGTCTACAGTGAAAGGAAATGAGGGGTGGAGTTGGTGAGAAACAAACTGGCCTGCCTACCTGGAAGCAGACTTCCTCCCCTGACAGAGACATACACAGCTATGGGAGAAAGGGGGGAGAGATGGGAGAGGTAGAGGGGAGAGATCGATGGTTTCCACCCCAGCTTTCTAGAGGTCTTCTCAGCCAGGTAAAAAAAGGAAGGGATGACACGCTGAGGTTGGAAGGATGGTTGGAGGATGCAGGAGACATAACAGGGTCACAAGGGCAAATTACATTTTGAGGCCAGTCATAGGGGTCAGGTCAAGTCCAGAGCCTGTAGCAGCATCCCCCCTTGAACCGGGAACAGTGAGGGAGACAGAGCACCATCATTATGACTTTCTCAAAGGGCGAGCAGGAGTGAGCTGCCTCCACCTCCCTCCAGCTCACAAGATACAACAGGCTCATTAATTTGACCCATTCCTCAAAGCTGGGTCCAGCACTGGCTGCGGTTCTTTATTTATTTTTTCGTTTGTTTGTTGCTTTCCTTTTACTTCGTCACTTTTATAGGGGGTTGTTTTGTGGTTGAGCTAGAAAGGGCAGAGCAATTAATGAAGGAGACGCAAATGGCGTCCTACTTTCACTCTCTGTTGGTGAAAAATAAAACGAAAGAAGACAAGGGAGGTAATCTCCCAAAGAAAGACAGCGTCGGTGCTGGCGCTAGCTATCGCGTGGCTGAAGCATCAACACTGGCTAGGTCAGTCATGCGGCTCGCCCAATTATAGAACAGCAGTGACAACCCAGGGGCGAAGATGGAAACTCAGTGCTTCACCGTAATAAATCATAGATGGATAGCTCCTCTTAAGGTGAAGAGCCATCCACATTTAGGGAAGTTGGAAAGTCAGAGAATTACATTACGGAAGGAGAACCAGGATTCTAGAGCGTTGGAGAGAGAAGGAAGAACAGAAGTTCTGAAATCACTGAATGGATGAGAGTTTATTGACCGTTACACATCTCACGTACAGTGAAACTCTTACAGTGAAAAGGAAACACCTACAGTAGAATATGGTTGACTTGAAAAATTGCATGGTGTAAGTTCCCATCATTTTGTCCTGAACAGTTTGTGCCACAAATTATTAGAATTTTTCTTAATTGGAATAGCAATACTCTCATTCTGCCCCAAATCCAGCTTGTTCTCAATTAATATACAGTACCAGTCAAAAGTTTGGACACACTACTAATTCAAGGGTTTTTCTTTATTTTTACTATTTTCGACATTATAGAATAGTGAAGACATCAAAACCATGAAATAACACATATGGCATCATGTAGTAACCAAAAAAGTGAGATTCTTCAAAGTAGCCACCCTTTGCCTCGATGACAGCTTTGCACACTCTTGGCATTCTCTCATCCAGCTACACCTGGAATGCTTTTCCAACAGTCTTGAAGGAGTTCCCACATATGCTGAGCACTTGTTGGCTGCCTTTCCTTCACTCTGCGGTCCAACTCATCCCAAACCATCTCAATTGGGTTCAGGTCGGGTGATTGTGGAGGCCAGGTCATCTGATGCAGCACTCCATCACTCTCCTTCTTGGTCAAATAGCCCTTACACAGCCTGGAGGTGTGTTGGGTCATTGTCCTGTTGAAAAACAAATGATAGTCCCAGTAAGCACAAACCAGATGGGATGGCGTATCGCTGCAGAATGCTATGTTAGCCATGCTGGTTAAGTGTGCCTTGAATTCTAAATAAATCACAACAGTGTCACCAGCAAAGCCCCCCCCACACCCTCACACCTCCTCCTCCATGCTTCACGGTGGGAACCACACATACGGAGATCATCCGTTCACCTACTCTGCGTCACACAGACACGGCGGTTGGAACAAAAAATCTCAAATTTGGACCTATGAGACCAAAGCACATGTTTTCACCGGTCTAATCTCCATTGCTCGTGTTTGTTGGCCCAAGCAAGTCTCTTCTTCTTATTGGTGTCCTTTAGTAGTGGTTTCTTTGCAGCAATTCAACCATGAAGGCCTGATTCACACAGTCTCCTCTGAACAGTTGATGTTGAGATGTCTGTTACTTGAACTCTGAGAAGCATTTATTTGGGCTGCAAGTTCTGAGGCTGGTAACTCTAGTGAACTTATCTCCTGCAGCAGAGGTAACTCTGGGTCTTCCTTTCCTGTGGCGGTCCTCATGAGAGCCAGTTTCATCATAGCGCTTGATGGTTTATGTGACTGCACTTGAAGGAACTTTCAAAGTTTCAAAGTTCTTGAAATGTTCCTCATTGACTGATCTTCATGTCTTAAAGTAATGATGGACTGTCGTTTCTATTTGCTTATTTGAGCTGTTCTTGCCATAATATGGACTTGGTCTTTTACCAAATAGGGCTATCTTCTGTATACCACCCCTACCTTGTGACAGCACAACTGATTGGTTGAAACGCATCAAGAAGGAAAGAAATTCCACAAATTAACAAGGCACACCTGTTAATTGAAATGCATTCCAGGTGACTACGTCATGAAGCTGGTTGAGAAAATGCCAAGAGTGTGCAAAGC
This sequence comes from Salvelinus namaycush, assembly GCF_016432855.1. Lineage (NCBI taxonomy): Eukaryota > Metazoa > Chordata > Actinopteri > Salmoniformes > Salmonidae > Salvelinus > Salvelinus namaycush. Next base: position 17,698,671 of record NC_052319.1, on the reverse strand, counting down.
TGTCAACAAGGGAAGCTACTTTGAAGAATCTCAAATATAAAATATATTTAGATTTAACACTTTTTTGGTTACTACATGAATCCATTAATATGTTATTTCATAGTTTTGATGTCTTCACTATTATTCTACAATGTCAAAAATAGTAAAAATAAAGAAAAACCCTTGAATGAGTAGGCGTCTCTAAACTTTTGACTGGTACTGTACATATACAGATAGCCACATTATATTTCAGGAAATGTAGACCTTACATATGCATAATGTTATATTTATTATGTTCTTGCATGCTAAATGTAGGGAAAAATAAGTGCATTTTCCTCCTCCTAATTGCCTTAACTGCAGGAGGCTAGTGTGAAATGACACTGTGATTTATGGGCTGTTGAGGTGTTTGAACAGTGTCTGTGTCGCTGGAAGGTGTGTATGTGTGTACGTGCGTGCATGCGTGCGTGTGTCTACATTTTCCGGCAAATCTTTCTTTGTGTTGTTGTGTGTATGTATGTGCATGTGTTACTTGTTTGCCTCTCTGTAGTGTATTTGTGTGTGCTCGTGCATGTGTGTTTGTGTGCATCTGTGTGTGGGCTTTTTGCACACAGCACACCGCCTGCATTCTTCACCCTGACAGGAAAGATGGGCTCTGTTCCTATGGAAGCTCTCATTACTGCCAGCATAGAGAAACAATGGGCAGGTCTGGAAGAATGCTGTGTGCCCCCGAGCTGTGGCCTACACGGGTGCCAGAGATCCACAGGAATAAATCACTATGACTAGGGTGAGCAGCAGGATTCTCTTTTTAACACAAAAACACAGCTTACATTACATACACCTCCCATTCTAGTTCCTAAGCAGGAAAACACATTTTCAAAGAACAGAGGAGGAACTCCGTGTACAGGTGGAAAGTTTTTTCTTCAGTCCTCTGGATGGGTTCCATCTCAGAGAAAAACCTGCAGTCAGAGTACACTATTAGCTTACTGTAGGTTCTGGGATGTTAACCGGAAAATTGGTGCCTTCACACTGAGCACAGATGCCAGTCCAACGTTTAGTTTTGATTTACAGTACCAGTCAAAAGTTTGGACACACCTACTAATTCAAGGGTTTTTATTTATTTTTACTATTTTATACATTGTAGAATAATAGGGAAGACATCAAAACTATGAAATAACACATGGAATCATGTAGTAACCAAATAAAATGTGTTAAACAAATCAAAATATATGATATATTTGAGGTTCTTCAGAGTAGCCACACTTTTCCTTGATGACAGCATTGCACACTCTTGGCATTCTCTCAACCAGCTTCATGAGGTAGTCACCTGGAATGGATTTCAATTAACAGGTGTGCCATGTTAAAAGCTAATTTGTGGAATTTATTTCCTTCTTAATGCATTTGAGCCAATCACGTGTGTTGTGACAAGTAGGGGTGGTATACAGAAGATAGCTCTATTTGGTAAAAGACCAAGTCCATATTATGGTAAGAACAGTTCAAATAAGCAAAGAGAAATAACAGCCCATCATTACTTTAAGACATGAAGGTCAGTCAATACGGAACATTTCAAGAACTTTGAACGTTTCTTCAAGTGCCCTCGTTGCGGGCCCCGGACTGGGTACCGTCGCTGGGGGCCCCGGACTGGAGACCCTCGCTGGAAGCCCCGGACTGGAGACCGTCGCTGGAGACTTCGTGCCATGACTCCTCACTGGAGGCTTCGTGCCATGGATCATCACTGGAGGCTTCTTGCCATGGATCATCACTGGAGGCTTCTTGCCATGGATCATCACTGGAGGCTTCGTGCCATGGATCATCACTGGAGGCTTCGTGCCATGGATCATCACTGGAGGCTTCTTGCCATGGATCATCACTGGAGGCTTCGTGCCATGGATCATCACTGGAGGCTTTTTGCCATGGATCATCACTGAATGCTTCGTGCCATGGATCATCACTGGAGGCTTCGTGCCATGGATCATCACTGGAGGCTTCTTGCCATGGATCATCACTGGAGGCTTCGTGCCATGGATCATCACTGGAGTGAGGAGACATATGGGCAATCTGGTACGTGGAGCTGCCTCAGGCCTCACCAGGCTGGAGAGACATACAGGAGGCCTTGTCCTTGGCAGAGGCAGAGGCACCGGATACACTGGGCCGTGGAGGCGCACTGGAGGTCTCGAGCTTAGAGCCTGCACAACCCGTCCTGGCTGGGTGGTTATCTTCACCCTGCAAATGCGGGGAGCTGGCACAGGACGCACTGGGCTGTGCAGACGTACCGGAGACACAGTGCGCAGAGCCGGCGCAGGATATACTGGGCCGAGGAGGCGCACTGGAGGTCTGGAGAGCAGGGCTGGCACAACCCGTCCTGGCTGGATGCTCACCCTAGCCCTTCAGATGCGGGGACCTGGAATGTAGCGCACCGGGCTAAGAACGCGTACTGGAGACATCGTGCGTTCCACTGCATAACACGGTGCCTGACCAGTACGACGCTCGCCACGGTAAGCACGGGGAGTTGGCTCAGGTCTCCAACCTAACTCAGCCAAACTCCCCGTGTGCCCCCCAAAACATTTTTGGGGGGGCTGCCTCTCGGGCTTCCTTGCTGGCCATGTTCCCTCGTAACGCTGCCGCTCTGCTTTTGCTGCCTCCAGTTCCTCCCGTGGACGGCGACACTCCCCAGCCTGCCTCCAGGGTCCCTTACCGTCCAGTATCTCCTCCCATGTCCATTTCTCCAGATAGCGCTGCTACTCCTTACCAAGCTGCTTGGTCCCTTGGTGATGGGAAGTTCTGTCACGGCCGTTGAATGAAGAGGACCAAGGTGCAGCGTGGTGAGCGTACATATTACTTTATTTATATGATGCCGACAAAAACAATAAACAATCCAAAAAAACGTGAAGCTAAAGGCTTTAGTGCCACAAACAAAGTCAACTTCCCACAAAGACAGGTGGGGAAAAGGGCTCCCTAAGTATGGTTCTCAATCAGAGACAACGATAGACAGCTGTCCCTGATTGAGAACCCTACCCGGCCAAAACATAGAAATACAAATAATAGAACGAAAGAACATAGAATACCCACCCCAAATCACACCCTGACCAAACCAAATAGAGACATAAAAAGGTTCTCTAAGGTCAGGGCGTGACACCGTGAAGCATGGAGGATGAGCTGTTTTGGGGTGGGGTGCTTTGCTGGTGACACTGTCTGTGATTTATTTTGAATTCAAGGCAAACTTAACCAGCATGGCTACCACAGCATTCTGCAGCGATACGCCATCCCATCTGGTTTGCGCTTACTGGGACTATCATTTGTTTTTCAACAGGACGATGACCCAACACACATCCAGGCTGTGTAAGGGCTATTTGACCAAGAAATAGAGTGATGGAGTGCTGCATCAGATGACCTGGCCTCCACTGTCACCCGACCTCAACCCAATTGAGATGGTTTGGGATGAGTTGGACCGCAGAGCGAAAGAAAAGCAGCCAACAAGTGCTCAGCATATGTGGGAACTCCTTCAAGACTGTTAGAAAAGCATTCCATGTGAAGCTGGTTGAGAGAATGCCAAGAGTGTACAAAGTTGTCAACAAGGCAAAGGGTGGCTACTTTGAAGAATCAAAAATGTTAAATATATTTAGATTAGTTTAACACTTTTTTGGTTACTACATGATTCCATTTGTATTATTTCCTCGTTTTCATGTCTTCACTATTATTCTACAATGTAGAAAATAGTAAAAATAAAGAAAAACCTTTGAATTAGTAGGTGTGTCCAATCTTTTGACTGGTACTGTACATTTGGTTTAGTTGTCAACCAACGTGCATTCAACATGAAATCAACAACAAATGTCACCATGTCATTGGATTTAGGTTAACAGTTGGGTGAAAAAAAAGATTAAATGCCCTTGATTTCACGTTGACAACTTTTTGCCAGTCCAATCAATTTTCTATGTTAATTCAACATCATCACATATTTTTATTTTGTGTTGAAATGATGTGGAAACAAGGTTGATTCAACCAGTTTTTGCCCAGTAGGTGACCTTGAATTGAGTTATTCCAGACTAACAGATTAAGACAATTGTATTACTCTCTGGATTCTGCTCGTGTCCTGCACTTCCCAAACTAGATATATCAGTGGTGTTTTAATGTGATGTGCCAAATGACTGGTATTTCTGAAAGGGACTAACGTTATATCAGCCCTTCACCAATATTGGATCGCTCTTATTGATTATTTTCTCATAATATCAGAAAATGAAATGCTTCCGAATGTAAATATCTTAATGTGAATTCCTAAAGTAACTCCTCAGTGCAAATGATCAAAATCACAGTTTCAACTTTACAGCAGAGAGACAGAGAGAGAGGGAGCGAGAGGGAGGTAGAGTAAAACAGAAGAAAAAACGACAGGGGAAAGAAAAGTGTGATAAAATGATAATTAGTGTTAATCTGATACCATTGCCTAGCAACAGACAATGGGCTGCAATAATGGAGTAATGAGGCTCTATTTTTATCTCCTCCGTCTCTCCCTCTGCCCCCACCCTCAGTACCGGAGAAGGATTTGGCCACGCCACTACCTCTCAGGCGAACCACAGGCGGATTCAAAGAGTAAAGAAGAGGTTTGCAGAACTGCCTTTAAGCTGTGGGTCAATCAGACTTTTTCCTCATATCTAGCTAGAGGTGGATTTTATTATTTCATTCAGGTGCAGCTCAAAACTTTTATGAGGGGAGGCAAAGGAAGAGGAGGCAATGCCAGTCACCTGTCGTCCCATAGCCAGGCTCGGGCGGCACAGGAAAGGCCAGAGTGGCAGTACTGCCTTCCTGCCTCTGTGTGTGTGTGTGTGTGTGTGTGTGTGTGTGTGTGTGTGTGTGTGTGTGTGTGTGTGTGTGTGTGTGTGTGTGTGTGTGTGTGTGTGTGTGTGTGTGTGTGTGTGTGTGTGTGTGTGTGTGTGTGTGTGTGTGTGTGTGTGTGTGTGTGTGTGTGACAGACAGACAGACAGACAGGGCTGCTGCCTCAGATCTCATTCTAAAAGGGAATCCACGCCTCATTTACATTTTTTACCCCAAAGCCATATTATCACATCAAAAGAATCTGTATGGACTCAGAACATTTTGTTCTTTCACAAAGTAACAGCTATATTTTGATTCGGAAACCCTGATGTCAGCAGCACTCATCGTAGTGACGTTCCATAAATATGTAGAGAAATATAAAAAGCTCAGCTGCCTATCGTTTTCTAAATGACACTAACATGGATTACTAATGTGTAATCCACACCGGGTTATTCGAAAAACACACTTCGGAGCTAAGGATAATCATTTCTTAATTTTGGCTCAATAGAAGGGTCTGATTTCCATAAATTGCTGTGCATGTTCGCAAGGCAGTTGAGTATTACATAAATTAAAATGTGATTCTCCATTTCCATAGAGATTGAATTAGGAAGCATGTGTGCTTGTTGAAGAGCCATTAAAGTACTTAGAAGAACAAAACAGATTGTCTCTCTCCATGCAGCCACACTCAACAACTGCTTTGAAGGAGGGAGCCATTGTACGTGGGTTCAAAATTATGCTGATATTGAAGTGCTGGTAATGTTGAAAATAATATTTTTTGCTACAGTAGTATCACCTCTGCTAGCAGGTTTTGGTGAAAATGCTGATGCACAGGTGAATTTATGTGGGCAGCAGGCAACTCCCGCGTTCTCTTTTCTGTTGTGCCGTGCACATACCGGCAATTAAAATGGTCAATCCCCTCGGAGAGACTCTAATTCCCACAAAAAATGTTGCTGATGAATCATAAAGCATCCAATTTAATCACAGATGATGAAACACGTTCATTAATACTGTGAGGTGCCAAGTGTGATATGTCAATTGGGTCATCTGGAACAGGGAGGAGGGAGGGAGGCGATTAGTTGGCCATTTGGTCAAAGACACTGGCTGTGTCCCAAATGGTACCTTATTCCTCATAGGGCTCTGGTAAAAAGTAGTGAACTATGTATGGAATATGGGGCCATTGGGATGCCGTCACTCGCTCCACTTGGTTAGTCAGATGGAAGTACTGTACGCAAATCTACTGCAGGGTTCTGAGACTGATTACATTTTCTCTCTTTAATCATTCATATAAAAAGGAGAGACCCAACCACAGAAAAAAATAGGATCTATCAATTAAACACTTCACAAAGACATTACCAAATCAATTATCCTAGCTGGAATGAAATGAGTGTAACTTATTTGATAATGAATTATAAATCAATAATGAATAGAAAGCCATCAGTGTGTGATGTTGCATGGTCGTTAGAAAACCTAATAAATGCAATGGAACTAAAGCATTTTAATCTGTGTTGTAACAGTCTAATATAACAACAAAAAACATTAACATATTATTGGCACTCATTCTCTGAGAAATGGTACTAGTAAAAATTTTGTGGAGAAAAATGTAGTATTTGTATTATTTATTTTATACAGTATTTTTTGCTCCTTTCTCAAGGGTGCCAATAACTTTGGACCTGACTGTATATCATAGGGAATGTTGCAGAAAATGCCCAGAAATGTTGCAAACATAAATATTCTGTAGTGATGGGCAAAGTTCTCTACAAGGCTACACACTGCAACAGAATAATACCGGTTCTGATGAGCAAAGTTTTAATGTTCTGAATGTTTATCCATAGGCCTACTGTAACACTCCTTCTCTTCGTCTGATGATGAGGAATAGGAATCATCGGACCAACACGCAGCGTGGTAAGTGTTCATAGTAAATTTAATCAAATAAACTGAACACTGAATGACAAAAAACAACAAAGAGAGTGAACGACACGAACCAGTCCTGTAAGGTGAAAAAACACAAAACAGGAAACAACTACCCACAAACACAGGTGGGAACAGGCTACCTAAGTATGGTTCTCAATCAGAGACAACGATTGACAGCTGCCTCTGATTGGGAACCATACCAGGCCAAACACATAGAAAAGGACAACATAGAACAAAACATAGAATGCCCACCCCAACTCACGCCCTAACCAACCAAAATAGAGACATAAAAAGGATCTCTAAGGTCAGGGCGTGACACCTACTGACATCCCTGGTGAGATTGTATCAATCCCTAGTACAGGTGACAGCACACAATTTACATCTTTCAAACTGAATTGAATGTACATACTATTCAAATCACACATAATTAATATGGATTGTTTATGGTAACAGTGGCAAAATCTTACATTTCCACTTTAAGTGTAGCGTTATAGTCTGCACTTGCCTAAAACCGTTCCTACAATTTCAGCAACCACAGAGGAACTTTCAAATAGCATCCCCATGAAACAAAGTTCCTTTCAAGTTCTTTACCTTCCCAGCTATCATTTATTCACTAGTTGGTAACTTGGAGGATGCCAGAATATATATATATATAATGAGTATGTGTGTCCAAACTTTTGACTTGTACTGTATACTATATAATAAAAATAATAATAATAAAAATAATAATTTGGGATGATTGTCACGTTCCTGACCTGTTTTCTCTTGTTTTTGTATGTGTTTAGTTGGTCAGGGCGTGAGTTGGGGTGGGCATTCTATGTATTGTGTTTCTATGTTGGGTTTAATGTGTTGCCTGATATGGTTCTCAATTAGAGGCAGGTGTTTGACGTTTCCTCTGATTGAGAACCATATTAAGGTAGGCTGTTCTCACTGTTTGTTTGTGGGTGATTGTCTTCCGTGTCTGTATGTATGTTCGTACCACACGGGACTGTAGCGTTTGTTTGTAGTCTGTACCTGTTCTTCGTGTATTTGTAAGTTCTCATGTTTTAGGTCAGTCTACGTCGTTTATTTGTTTTGTAGTTTGTTTAAGAGTTTTTGTGTTTCGTCGTTCTGTTAATAAATATTCATTATGTCTTCATCACCCGCTGCGCCTTGGTCCGCTCATTCACCACAAGACGACCGTTACAATGATAAACCATTTTTGGTGTAAACTTAAAACTTAAACCAGATATAAAGTACACATAAAGATAATGCCGATATATTTTTTTTAAATAACGCATTAAGGAAAGAAATTCCACAAATTAACTTTTAACAACGCACACCTGTTAATTGAAATGCATTCCAGGTGACTACCTCATGAATCTGGCTGAGAGAATGCCAAGAGTGTGCAAAGCTGTCATCGAGGCAAAGTGTGGCTACTTTGAAGAATGTCAAATATAAAATATATTTTGATTTGTTTAACACTTTTCTGGTTACTACATGATTCTATATGTGTTAATTCATAGTTTTGATGTCTTTACTATTATTCTACAATGTAGAATATATAAACAATAATGAAAAAACCCTTGAATGAGTAGGTGTGTCCAAACTCCAATCAATCAGACTGGTTATTTTTCTCTCCTTTCTGAGAGGAATAAAACATACCATTCCTAGAGACATATAAGCATTTTCAGCTTTATCTGTGTGTGGGTGTCTACATAAAGTGCCTTCAGAAAGTATTCAAACTCCTTGACTTTTTCCACAATTTGTTACTGTCACGACTTCTGCCGAAGTCGATGCCTCTCCTTGTTTCGGGCGGTGCTCGGCGATCGACGTCACCGGTCTTCTAGCCATCATTGATCTATGTTTCATTTTCCATTGGTTTTGTCTGGTCTTCTTACACACCTGGTTCCAATCCCATTCATTAATTGTTGTGTATTTAACCCTCTGTTTCCCCTCATGTCTTTGTCAGAGATTGTTTATTGTTATGTTCATGTTTTATGGATTGGTGTGCAACAGGTTCTTGTACCGACATTTATTTTATTATGGACTTTGGTTTTGGAGTTTATGTTTTAAGTTATTAAAATACTCCATTTATACCAAGTTTAATTCTCCTGCGCTTGACTTCCCTGCCACCTACATACACGACGTGACAGTTACATTACAGCCTTAATCTAAAATGGATTAAATAAATACAAATCCTCAGCAATCTACACACAATACCCCATAATGACAAAGCGAAAACAAGTTTTTAGACATTTTTGCCAAAAAAATGAAATACCTTATATACATAAGTATTCAGAACCTTTGCTAAGAGACTTTGAGCTCAGGTGCATCCTGTTTCTATTGACCATCCTTGAGATGTTTATACAATTTGATTGGAGTCCAACTGTGGTATATTCAATTGATTGGACATGATTTGGAAAGGCACACACCTGTCTATAAAGGTCCCACAGCTGACAGTGCATGCCAGAGTAAAATCCAAGCCATGAAATCGAAGGAATTGTACGTAGAGCTCCAAGACAAGATTGTGTCAAGGCACAGATCTGGGGAAAGGTACCAACAGAATTCTGCAGCATTGAAGGTCCCCAAGAACACAGTGGCCTCCATCATTCTTTTGTCGTACTGAGTCTTGTCTCATCACTGCAACTCCCCTACGGACTCAGGAGAGGCGAAGGTCGAGCGCCATGTGTCCTCCGAAACACGACCCTGCCAAGCCGCAATGCTTCTTGACACACTGCCCGCTAAACCCAGAAGCTAGCCGCACCAATGTGTCAGAGAAAACACCATTCAGCTGGCGACCGAAGTCAGCTTGAAGGCGCCTGACCCGCTTGAGCAAGATGGGACAAGGCAATCCCGGACGGCCAAACCCTCCCCTAACCTGGATGACGCTGGGCCAATTTTGTGCCTCCTCATGGGTCTCCCAGTCACGGCTGGCTGTGCCACAGCCTGGGATCAAACCAGGGTCTGTAGTGACGCTTCAAGCTGTGCGATGCAGTGCCTTAGACCTCTGCGCCACTCTGGAGGACCCCCAGTCCATCATGTTTAAACGGAAGAAGTTTGGAACCACCAAGACTCTTCCTAGAGCTGGCCGCCTGGCCAAACTGAGCAATCGGGGGAGAAGGGCCTTGGTCAGGGAGGTGACCAAGAACCCGATGGTCACTCTGACAGAGCTCTAGAGTTCCTCTGTGGAGCTGGGAGAACCTTCCAGAAGGACAACCATCTCTGCAGCACTCCACCAATCAGGCCTTTATGGTAGAACGGCCAGATGGAAGACACTACTCAGTAAAAGGCACATGACAGCACACATGGAGTTTGCCAAAAGGCACCTAAAGACTCTCAGACCATGAGAAACAAGATTCTCTGGTCTGATGAAACCAAGATCAAACTCTTTGGCTTGAATGCCAAGTGTCACGTCTGGAGAAAACCTTGCACCATCCCTTCGGTGAAGCATGGTAGTGGCAGCATCATGCCATGGGGATGTTTTTCAGCAGCAGGTACTGGGAGACTAATCAGGATCGAGGCAAAGATGAACAGAGCAAAGACAGAGAGATCCTCAGACTGTGGGGGCGACGGTTCACCTTTCAACAGGACAATGACCCTAAGCACACAGCCAAGACAACACAGGAGTGGCTTCAGGACAAGTCTCTGAATGCCCTTGAGAGGCCCAGTCAGAGCCCAGATTTGAACCTGCTCGAACATCTCTGGAGAGGCCTGAAAATAGCTGTGCAGCAATGCTCCCCATCCAACCTGACACAGCTTGAGAGGATCTGCAGAGTGGGAGAATGGGAGAAACTCCCCAAATACAGGTGTGCCAAGTGTCATACCTGTCATGACTGTCCTGTGAGAATGCGAATGGGTCAGATCAGCTTGGCAATGGATGACAGTAAAAAGACCCTCTCTCACCCACAGAGGGGAGGAGGGAGCTGCTGGGGGGTTGACAGTTCACACCCTGTTTAGAGGAATGTGCTTTGTTTCCCGAGTGAGGTCAGAGAGTGTGTCAGCCTGACGGAACCGTCCCCTTCTACCAGAGTGCATAAAAGGATTCGTAAATGAATTAACATTTAGACCAGGAAAAACGGGGAGTTGCAGCTCACGTACAAAGAGGTTTGAACCCTGAATACCAACACGATTTGTAGAAGAAAACTCCCCTCTCAGACAATCACTGGTACAGCGGATTAGCTGTCCCAAGATAAGCATGTTGAAAACCAAATTTAAGTGGGACCACTGTACTACTCTTCTCAAATCACCGTAGTACACTACTCTCATCACCCCATGGGAACCATCAGCATGGCTGGCTAGCCTATCTTCAAATGAGTGTAATGGGAATTTTAATGTTTATGTTTTTCTTATAACTCATGTCTGTGTTCTATTCATGTGCTGTTCTGTAAATCAATGTCTGTGTTCATGCATGTGATTGACTCCCCAAATCCTCACTATCAGTAGCTTAGCTGCAATTTGGCAGTACGCCCAGACCTTGTTTTGAGAACGAACGAAAGATATCTCAGTTTCATGGTCTCAGTTTAGAGAGAAGAAGCCTTGTGAGGTATTGGTCTGTCACATGTTATGAACCAGTATTGGTCTGTCACACAAATGAAACAAAACGGTAATGATTCATTAATGATGCTAAATCATGCAAATATAACTTGTCTGTGTATAGCTGTATATAAGACAACTGCTGGGACAGCCAGGCAGAGCTCCTGATTAACATCTGTACTATGGTGTTGGTTGGAACCTCTCCAGCGCTGACAATAAACAATGATTCATTTAAGATTGACTTTGAGTGTCCCTGTGTAAGAATTTCCACGACAGGAGCATCGTCCAGAGTGAACAACAGTAGAAGAGACCGGTCTGGACCCTTTCGGACAATCAGAGCCTTACACGCATGCCGCTAAAAAACCCATCACCCTTCCTAAGGATGGCTGGTTCCGACAGAGATAAACGGTGAACGAAGGCATTCACACGTAAATACATGAATGATTTCTTACTCCTAACGGACGGTGGTTCATGTGCAAAGTATATGATTACTGTGAGAATAGTTTTTAAAATGTATCAATGATAAGTGTCTCTCTCTCTCTTTTCTCTCTATGTCGTTGTGTAAAAAGCCACCATTTTGTGTCAGTCCGCTTGGGACCTTTTCCTAATGTATTAAGTGTGTATGCTATCCTGTGTTATCATTTAGTTAGCTAGTAAATAAATATATTTGTAAATAAACCAATTTGTGTAGTACTGAATGATGATATGATAAGAAGTTATGATTAATGCTTTGACAGTTTTATGGATGTGATAGGTAAAGACCTTTGGAGTTTAATTCAGGAGATGGTAACTCTTTAAACAACCGCTCTCGTGGTGCCCCAAATTCCTAATGAGTTAATTGTTACATGATTCATTTAAATTGGGTAACAATTACACGTAGTTAGTTGATTCAATAAATAACAGTCATCAGATGAATGAAAGTATAGTCACGACATACCCAAGAAGACTCAAGGCTGTAATCGCTGCAAAATGTGCTTCATCGATGTACTGAGTAAAGGGTCTGAAAACTTATGCAAATGTGATATTTCAGTTATTTGTATTTTATAAATTAGCAAACATTTCTAAAAAACTGTTTTTGATTTGTCATTATGGGGTATATTGTGTTTATTGATGATGTGAAAAACTATTTAATCAAATTTAGAATAAGGCTGAAACGTAACAAAATGTGGAAAAAGTCATGGGATCTGAATACTTTCCGAAGGCACTGTATGTCTTACAGCACTAGAATTTCTATATGGAATATAATTTGGAATAACAAAGTAAAGAGGTAATTTCCCTAATGCAGTACTCCATCTCTGAAGACCCCACTGAAGTCCCCACTTGTTGAGTAAATGACAGTCGATCACAACAGTCGTTGTGGTTCTGAGAAACGGTTTGAAGTTTAATTCTCACACGACCGCACTCCCTATGTTTTCACCCCCATACTGTACGTCTGCATGAGGGCTTTTCACATCCTCAGAGATAGGTCCATCAACGATGGTCATTATACTTCATTGCACACCGGGGCTGATTATCAGCTTTAATAACTAGCAATTACTGAGACGCTACTTTTGTGTTGCCCACGTGCAGAACAGAGAGACCTGATTGCACTCATCAAAGGATCCCAGCATCACCACACATACCCACTGCCTGTCACTAGTATTACAGCTCTATTAGAAACTCCAACATCTATAAGTGGGGGTGATAGTCATAGAGATATACTATATTTACAAAAGTATGTGGACATCCCTTCAAATGAGTGGATTTGGCTATTTCAGCCACACCCGTTGCTGACAGGTGTATAAAATTGAGCACACAGCAATGCAATCTTCATAGACAAACATTGGCAGTAGAATGGCCTTACTGAAGAACTCAGTGACTTTCAATGAGGCACCGTCATAGGATGCCACCTTTCCAACAAGTCAGTTCGTCAAATTTCTGCCCTGCTATAGCTTCCCAGGTCAACTATAAGTGCTGTTATTGTGAAGTGCAAACGTCTAAGTGCAACAACGGCTCAGCCGCAAAGTGGTAGACCACACAAGCTCACAGAACGGGAATGCTGAGTGCTGAAGCATGTAGCGCGTAAAAATCATCTGTCCTCGGGTTGCAACACTCACTACTGAGTTCCAAACTGCCTCTGGAAGCAACGTCAGCACAAGAACTGTTCATCGGGAGCTTCAAGAAATGGGTTTCCATGGCCCAACAGCCACACACAAGCCTAAGATCACAATGCGCAATGCCAAGCGTCGGCTGGAGTGGTGTGAAGCTCGCCGCCATTAGACTCTGAATAAGTGGAAACACATTCTCTGGAGTGATGAATAATGGGTTAGGTGGATGCCAGGAGATCGCTACCTGCCCCAATGCTGCCCCAAATGTAAAGTTTGGTGGAGGAGTAATAATGGCCTGGAGCTGTTTTTCATGGTTCAGGCCCCTTTGTTCCAGTTAAGGGAAATCTTAATGCTACAGCTTACAATGACATTATAGATGATTCTGTGCTTCCAACTTTGTGGCAAAAGTTTGGGGAAGGCCCTTTCCTGTTTCAGCATGACAATGCCCCTGTGCACAAAGCGCGGTCCATACAGAAATTATTTGTCGAGATCGGTGTGGAAGAACTTGACTGGCCTGCACAGAGCCCTGACCTCAACTCCATCGAACACCTTTGGGATGAATTGGAATGCCGACTGCAAGCCAGGCCTAATCACCCAACATCAGTGCCTGACCACACTAATGCTCGTGGCTGAACGGAACCAAGTCCCTGCTGCAATGTTCCAACATCTAGTGGAAAGCCTTCCCAGAAGAGTGGAGGCTGTTATAGTAGCAAAGGGGGTACCAATTCCATATTAATGCCCATGACTTTGGAATGAGATGTTCGACAACCACAGTTTCCCGTGTGAATCAATAATGGTCCACCACCCAAAGGACATCAAGCATTGGCATCAACATAGGCCAGCACTCTTTCGACACCTTGTAGACTACACACCACGATGAATTGAGGCTGTTTTGAGGGCAAAAGGGAGTGCAACTCAATATTAGGAAGGTGTTCCTAATGTTTTGTCTACTCAGTTCACACGTACCTGTAACCCCCCTTCTGAAAAAATGACAAACTAAATAAAAATTTGGTCACAAAATGGCTTGTTTTGGTCCTATAGGATCCTACCATGCAACATGTTTAAATGATTTTGAAAAACCATATGTAAGTACATAGCATTTTTTTTAAATCATACTGTAAAAGCCCATGAACACGTCTCTAGATTGTGACATTGCAGTAGGAGGGTAAAGGTTAAACGAATATATGTGCTCATAAAATATAAAAGTTTGGTGGAAATAAAGTCAAACATAAGGCAATCTGACAAAGCCGGAGCTATTCTCAGAGCTGTTCTTCTCACCTCAGCTTAGTGTGGGAGTTCATTTAAACAGTCTGTGAACACTTTTAAGGTGTGAGATTGTTTTAATTTGTACATGATCATTTGATTATGAACGTTCCGAATGAGAACTCGAGAAGTATCCCACACACCATAGCACAGCTTATGGTAATCAAGTAACATTATACTTTAGATTTTGTTGTTGTGTATGTGCCTTTTTTGTTGTTGTAATTAAAGCTATAACATATGCGCTGTTAATTAGGAAAAAAGAGCGTGTAGCAAGAAGCATAACCAATAAATGTGAGAAAAAAACAACAACACTGTGAATGGTGTCTTTGACAGATAGACTCTTGCTTGTTATTAATTATGGTTGCTATGTTTGTTTCAAAAAGTGACAGCTCGTCAGTAGAAGTCAACTCAAACATCAAATGATTAGAAAAAAAGATGGGTATTAAAGTTAATAATCAAAAGGAACACAACGATGACAATATTGGATGCACAATATATCCTGATAAAGAGACTAACAGGGTAGCTTGTGACTATTTTAAATAAGCAAAGATTATTCACATTTTCACAGCAAGAACACTTAGTATGAGTAAAGCTCTCTATACACAACTTTAAGTAGAGAGTTAGTCTTCAGGTGACGTAACAAAGAGATACACATATTTCTGTACAAACTAAATTGAGTCAATAAAATGTTGAATTTACTTCCAATGATTAAGATCATTTCTTTGCACATACGTAGGTGGCGTGCGATGCACAGTGGGGGTTCTTTAAAATCTCATTGTGTGTAATTGACATGTTTAATGTTTTTATTTTCTCTTGAAGGAGAAAAACATCCTGTTCTTGGAAGAGGTTAATAGTTTAACATAAGGTATGGAGACATACAATATAAATAACATGCATGCATACTGCCTAGCAGGCAACATCAGAGATGTATTCTAAATGTTACCATGGCAGCAACACAGGTCCACCTAAACTGGTGCTGCTGGAATTCTCAGGGACGGTTTACTGCCAGAACAACAAGAACTCCTTCATTTGTGAGAATCTTTCTTTAGCAACATAAATTCATCCTCTCGTGAACAAAGGAACTTGTCACATATTTACTGTTCTTTGCTATTTCAGGACAGACAGTCCACCAAAACTTGACAAAATAACTTCCCAACAGCATTTTCCCACTTTTGAATGAAACATTATGACAATTATTTCTGTTATATTCCTGTCATGAACTATATGAATTGGTTATGTCAATGTATAGAAACATTTGTTATAGTTATGAATCATTCATTGTTAGCAGGGGTCCAATTGTTAACATCTTAAAAATGAATAAGTGTGAGACAGTAGGCTACTGTTGTTCAAATCAAATTGTATTTGTCATATGCGCCGAATACAACAGGTGTAGACCTTACCGTGAAATGCTTACTTATGAGCCCTTAACCAACAATGCAGTTCAAGAAATAGAGTTAAACTAAAGTAAAATATGTAAAGTAACACAATAAAATAACAATAACGAGGCTACATACAGGTGGTACCGGTACAGAGTCAATGTGCAAGCAAGCTTTTGTGTCACAGAAATTGAGAAACAGAAGAAACGCAGAAGTGGCTGCTATCTCTTGTCTTTTTCTGGCATCTCTTTCATGATTCCCTTTTCGTCCCATGGGGCAACACAAGACAATTTCCTGAAGTAGCCAAACGTCGTAGCACCTCTGTCCCGATGCACTCCGGAGTCATAAAACATTCAGCGTGCCAGATATCACATGGGGATTGTACTTGGTTGTTTCCTTGCCGACAAACAACACAGAAAGTGTGCAGGGCTGGGAGGCATCACATCAATCTTTTATAAACCTGAGTGTCAGCGGTTTCAGAGCCGATTCTGTTTTTGCTCCCTGACAACCCAAGCTTATAGCTTATAGCCATCAGTCGCAGGGAAGGGAAGGACAATGATGAGGTACAAGAGATGGTGCGGTATCAGCCCTCACCTTATTGCCAATTATGGTTAGTACAATGCAAGCAGTTACAGTAGCTGTATGGTTTCACTAGCCTAAATTGCTTCCGTCACATCCACCTGGTCTGTCTATTCCCAGGCACATCCTGGCAATCATGATATCAGGAGATGTGGAGCTCACAAATCACAATAAACCCACTTTATAGGCCTGTGAATCCTGGAGCCGAATCATCTCTACCGTAGCCTCTGCCATCCTCTCTCATGGGTGGTAAACATGGTAGAAAAATTAAATGTTCTAATAAAAAAAATCAGTTGGATGAGGGTTTGTTACACCCTTCGGTATCGAAACTCCTTCGGACACACAAGCCGATATGGGGTATTGTATTACAGATGTGTAACAAATGCGTTATGACACAGTAATAAAGGGTTTTCTTGTAAGTTTGCAAATTGGCTGGATAACTTGTCATCTTATCAGCTTGTCAACTTGTCATTTGGAGGCTCCCGAGTTGCGCAGCGGTCTAAAGCACTGCATCTCAGTGCTAGAGGCGTCACTACAGACCCTGGTTCGATCCCGGGCTGTATCACAACCGGCCGTGATCGGGAGCCCCATAGGGCGGCACACAATTGGCCCAGGATTGTCCGGGTTAGGGGAGGGTTTGGCCGGGATAGGCCGTCATTGTAAAATAAGAATTTGTTCTTAACTGACTTGCCTAGTTAAATAAAGGTTAAATTACAATTAAAAACTTTAATTATGTGGATGGATCTTTTCAGAAAACAGTATGAATTCCTGAATGATAAAAATAATATAGTTCAGTTTCGGATTTGAATGTGTAGTTCACAGCATGACAACCAAGCATTGTTGCATTGATTTTCCTCCTATGCTGTGGGACTTTCTTCCCACACATTATGATGACAATTGGCCCATTCAGATGTGCCAGTGTTGCATAGACCACACGATGGGAGCAGGACAGAAACAACAGGCAGTGGCCTTACGATCAGCAGCTGAGTTGTTTAATCTAGCCCCAGTGATTTGTCACAGGGCTGCCATGCTAATCAGCTGGCTTCTGAAAAGACAGACCAGCCAACCTGTTCACTCTCCTTTTCATCGCCCAATGATAATTCCTTTGAATATCAAAGCACATATTATACCGGTATCCCTAGTGTGCAGGGAATAGATTGTGGCGAACCGAACGTCTCACTTCATATAGGCTTAAAACTCAGCGAGAAGCTGTTCTTTGCACCCTCTGCTTTCAGATAACACCGGATAACATTTTAATCTGCGCAAAGGTTAATTAAATGACAGAGAGAAGGAGACAGGAGTCAAGGATGGCTATGTTACTAGAGCTATTAAGTATGAGAGAATAAATGTCACCTTGCTCGTGTACCCTCTGCCAATCCCCCGACATTTCAGATACTCATTAACGAGAATCACTTGTTCTTGATCTTTACTTAAAACTAACATGACCATTTTTACTCTGTCCCAGGGAAGCTGTTTCTTTCTGATTCTTTATGCTTTCCCGCTCCTGTGGAATTCGATACAGTACAGTTTTTTCTGCAAAGGATAAGTTCAAGCGTGTTTAGTTTCCCATTCCTCACAGAGCCCCAGGACAATTTTCCAAGAGATGGGTCCTTCCACCACCACCGTTCAGATGTATATTGATCAATATTGATAAAGTCAGTGTATGAGAACAAAGTCAAATGTCTTCTCAAATGATTTGTCCTCTACAATGTGGTGGGATTGACAAAATAAGAGGCAAGAAAGAGAACACCTTGTCTACAGGCAGTGTTTCAAGCCAAACGTCAGAACAACATTTTTGAAAAGCAATAAGCAATAAATTGCAAGAAGAAGAAAGTTAGGAGGAGCAGGAGCTGTATTGTCGACACAATATCTCCATCATGGCGCTTAAACTTCCAAGACGCTGTACTTTTCAGGGATCTTTATGAGGTAATGGAAGAAGACACCACTGGCAGCTGAACACGTCCACGTTCATGAGACTCACACTCTGATGGTGAGCGAATATTAATGAATGATTTTACTTAATTACAGAGAATACGGCAGCCTGTCAAATGAGGAGGAATCAGTTTGGATTGAGAACAGATTAGGCCTGGGTTGCGTTAAACTATTTCTGGATGCGGTGCTTCTATGTTTTCCTCAGAGGCGAGCGACGCCTCCAAAATTAATCAAACAAACAACAGCAGGACATCTACAGAATGTGGGCCTGTGAATGAATGATTATTAACATATGACAGCCAACTCTACTGACACTTGCTCATCATTAAAGACTGCAGAAACTGATATAAATTGATCAGCTACAAAAGTTGACAGCTGAGGACGTGTCTTCAAGTCTAATTTGGGATGGAATTTCTTGCTTCATTTTCAACATATAATTCTAACAATTGAAACGTATTCGGTCAGTGTGGGACGTAACAACTAAATTAACTCAGAAATACCGGCCTGTATGACGCAGGCATGCAATTTGACGATAATCCATATGAACCTAATGAGAAAACGACAGAAGTTTCTGTAATGAATACGATGGGAGACAGAGAGCTGGTTTCAAGCGCAGGGCGCAGCAGGTGTTTATTTGTACAGGACCACAGGAGGAGGCAGGTAGCTGGGTCCAGGGGCAGGCAGAAGGTCATACACAGGGGGTCCAAAAAGGCAACAGTACAGGCAGGGAAAAGGCTAGTAACGTACTCCAGGAGATCAGGCAAGAGGTTGGTAACAGGAAATCCAATAGGCAAAAGTACAGGCAGGGAATAGGCAAAACGGCGTCGTTATTGAGGCAGGCCAAACGATGATACACAGGAGGACTAATACGGGAAAACCAGCACTCCGAATAGAAATGTGTATCAAAACAAACAATACCTCACAATGATAGGGTGCAAAGAACTGAACTAAATAGGGTGTGTAAATGACATACAGCTGTGTGAACAGTAGAATCAGAATTCAGGTGATTGGGATCTGGAGAGTGAGCTGCATTCAGGGGATCTATGTGTTTGAGAGTGTGAGTTGGAAGCAGACGTTACAGTTTATTACCAACTCCAGCCTCAAAAACAATGGTGCCCAGATGGTGCCCTGATTACAAACAACTCACAACATGATTATTAAATAAATCAATAAAACAGAAAGAATTGTATTAACTACAGGATACAGCAGATACAGGCACACAACATCTCAACAAACCTAATAAAGCACCACAATCAACCAAAACACTTGCAAACCTCAGTGAATTATTAAAATAAAAAAATAAGTAAAAAATATAAATAAAAACAAAACATTATTTGTAAAAACAATTTTGTGTGGTATTTTTCTTAAAACTGCATTGTTGGTTAAGGACTTGTAAGTAAGCATTTCACTGTAAGGTCTACTACACCTGTTGTATTTGGTGCATGTGACAAATATACATTTGTTTTGATTTGATTTGAATTCATCCCTCATCAGTGTTCTAAACTGCCCTATTGGCACCAGGGATGGGGTGGGAGGGGCATTAAAACTAAAGGCTGATTTACCTAGGTTGGTAGTAGAGAGAATAGGGACCTCAAGAGTTAACCAACCCTGTGAGGGGGTTTGGTGCCCCTTATTTTTATGGAGAAGTGAGATATGTTGGAAGCTTCTGCAGAAAAGCTTTGTAAACAAAAAGGGAGAAGTGAAGTGATCTAGATGCAATATGTAGAAATCGCTCCGCCATTTCCTGGTTGCTAAAATTCTAATAGTTCGCTTGATTTTAGTTTATGTGACAAAACAAACAAGTGTAGTATAAAGAATCATTGTACCATCGATGTGAAACATATTTTCCATAACCAAAAGTATTGTATTTTCGGCTATTTGAAGCTGGTGTACAAAATCAAAAGTAAAAGACACAAAAACAAAACTTAAGAACGGAAGCATAGAAATAGCGCACATAGAACATATCTACCGTTTCTTAGACTTGCTTTCAATGAGAATGACAGATCTATAACACACATTTCTATGTTAATTTGGTCAGCTCGCCAAAAAAGTGACATATTGCA
Source organism: Salvelinus namaycush (assembly GCF_016432855.1). NCBI lineage: Eukaryota > Metazoa > Chordata > Actinopteri > Salmoniformes > Salmonidae > Salvelinus > Salvelinus namaycush. The sequence continues at coordinate 17,678,163 of NC_052319.1, read as the reverse complement.
GCTTTAAGAAAGGTCCAGCCAACCTTCTGACAATGCCTCTACCAAACACAAACTCCTAAACAGCAGTCAGAGACAGACATAACAGTGAGCTGCTGGGCATGTTCTCAACTCATCTCCAAACAAATGATGATAAGAATTGTGTTTTCTTTGAAACACCCCCATCCCTTTTTCCCTCCTCTCTCGGTTGCATCCTGACACCATTAAGAAAAGCAAGAGATCTCTTAATTATCACTTCCTCTTCAGTGTAACAATTAACACTTTGAATACACCATGAGATACGTGCGTCAATTGAAATATCTGACCTGATTGCTCATCAAAGACCCATCTGCGAATGGATGTATAATGTGATGCTTGGCTCCAACAGTTTGAGGCCGGGGGTATCTAATTAAAATCAACACTTTGCCATTCATGAAAATCTCTCTGCAAACTATAGATGATCATTTTCATCATTATTTGTTTCTAACCCTATATTTTCCCCCTTACAGCGCTGCAATTATGTATCTGGCAGAGCTGTGCAAATCGACGCTGATGGTGTTGTTGACTTCTGTTGTCTAGGTTATAACGACGGTCTATTTTATTATCCTCTTATTCACCAATTGTGTCTCTAAGGCTGCGTTTAGACAGGCAGCCCAATTCTGATATTTTTTCCCACTAATTGGTCTTTTGACCAATCACATCAGATCTTTTCAGAGGTGATCTGATTATTTAAAAGACTACTGAAAAAAAATATCAGAATTGTGTCGCCTTTATAAACAAAGCCGAAAAGTCCCAGACACAACTGGCATTAGTGCTGATTTGAGGAATAAGAAAACTACCCTGATTAGGCCTATCTATCGCAGACACTGGGGTTTATTTGAAGTTAGTTGAAGCTATTTGAGTAATATCATCATAGCCAGTGGTGTCCTTTTTTAATTGCTGGGGCTCCCTCTTGGCCTGCCTCCACACACAATGGATAAGACTCAGTCAGGTGCCTGCTGCCTCGCCGAGCATTAATCATCTGTGTCTACTCAGGGGCTCACGCGCCAAACAGCACGGCATCCTAGGTGAAGGTTGCCTGACAGCAACATGCAGAACTCCTAAATGTTATCTTCCAAACCCACAAGGGCCTGGAGCACAAGCATCCCCGAAAGGACGACAGAGGATCCCATCTGGTGACAATGACATAATTGAACTATACAAGATAATCGTGCCTCCTCTGAATAGAGAATTTATTAAAGGGGTATAATTAATTCCCCAGCTTCTTTTCAGGTCCAAAATGTCATATTTCATATTATATATTTTCTTCTTTTCAGATTTTCTTCTGCAGTATTCCTTGGTCAGATGATACAAATCAGTTTCTGTATATTCTCTTGGTTCTGTTTGTAACGGCAGCCTTCCTCCTCTTCGTCTGAAGAGGAGGTGTAGCAGGGATCGGACCAAGACGCAGCGTAGCTCGTCTTATTAAAATCATGTTGAACACAAAACTGTGAACACCTTACAAAATAACAAAATAACAAACGTGGCTTACCGATACAGCCCTATCTGGTGCAGAGAAAACACAGAGACAGGAAACAACCACCCACAATCCCCAACACAAAACAAGCCACCTATATATGATTCCCAATCAGAGACAACACAAAACATCTGCATCTGATTGAGAACCATATTAGGCCAAACATAGAAACGGACAAACAAGACACACAACAAAGAATGCCCACCCAGCTCACGTCCTGACCAACACTAAAACAAGCACAACACACAAGAACTCTGGTCAGAACGTGACAGTACCCCCCTCCTGAGGTGCGGACTCCGAACGCACCCCCTTAAAACTCTAGGGGAGGGTCTGGGTGGGCATCTGTCCGCGGTGGCGGCTCCGGCGCTGGACGAGGACACCACTCCACCACTGTCTTAGTCCCCCTCCTTAGCGTCCTTTGAGTGGCGACCCTAGCCCCCGATCTTGGCCTAGGAATCTTCACCAAGGTCCCCACTAGATTGAGGAGACAGCTCAGGACAGAGAGGTAGCTCAGGACAGAGAGGTAGCTCAGGACAGAGAGGTAGCTCAGGACAGAGGGGCAGCTCTGGCCTGAAGGGCAGCTCCGGACTGAAGGGCAGCTCCGGACTAATGGCAGCTCCGGACTGAGGGGCAGCTCCGGACTGAGGGGCAGCTCCGGGCTGAAGGGCAGCTCATGACTGAAGGGCAGCTCGTGACTGGAGGGCAGCTCGTGACTGGAGGGCAGCTCGTGACTGGAGGGCAGCTCGTGACTGGAGGGCAGCCCGTGACTGGAGGGCAGCCCGTGACTGGAAGGCAGCTCGTGACTGGAGGGCAGCTCGTGACTGGAGGGCAGCTCGTGACTGGAGGGCGGCTCATGACTGGAGGGCGGCTCATGACTGGAAGGCGGCTCATGACTGGAAGGCGGCTCATGACTGGCGGGCGGCTCTGGCAGCTCCTGACTGACTGGCGGCTCTGGCAGCTTCTGACTGGCTGGCGGTTCTGGCAGCTCCTGACTGGCTGGCGGCTCTGGCAGCTCCTGACTGGCTGGCGGCTCTGGCAGCTCCTGACTGGCTGGCGGCTCTGGCAGCTCCTGACTGGCTGGCGGCTCTGGCAGCTCCTGACTGGCTGGCGGCTCTGGCAGCTCCTGACTGACGGGCTGGCTCTAATGGCTAGGGACAGACGGGCGGCTCTAATGGCGCTGGGCAGACGGATGGCGCAGATGGCGCTGGACAGGCAGGCAGCTCAGACGGCGCTGGGCAGGCAGGCAGCTCAGACGGCGCTGGGCAGATGGATGGCTCAGATGGCGCTGGGCAGACGGGCAGCGCAGGCGGCGCTGGGCAGATGAGCAGTGCAGGCGGCGTTGGACAGACGGCCGACTCTGACCTGCTGAGGCGCACAGTAGGCCTGGTGCGTGGTGACGGAACTGGTGGTACCGGACTAGAGACACGCACCTCAAGGCTAGTGCGGGGAGCAGGAACAGGGCACACTGGACTCTCGAGGCGCACTATAGGCCTGGTGTGTGGTACCGGCACTGGTGGTACCGGGCTGAGGGCACGCACCTCAGGGCGAGTGCGGGGAGAAGGAACAGTGCGTACAGGGCTCTTGAGACGCACAGGAGGCTTGGTGCGTGGTGCCGGAACTGGAGGTACTGGGCTGGAGACACGCACCACAGGGAGAGTGCGTGGAGGAGGAACAGTGTTCTGGAGACGCACTGGAAGCCTGGTGTGTGGTACCGGCACTGGTGGTACCGGGCTGAGGGCACGCACCTCAGGGCGAGTGCGGGGAGAAGGAACAGTGCGTACAGGGCTCTTGAGACGCACAGGAGGCTTGGTGCGTGGTGCCGGAACTGGAGGTACTGGGCTGGAGACACGCACCACAGGGAGAGTGCGTGGAGGAGGAACAGTGTTCTGGAGACGCACTGGAAGCCTGGCGTGTGGTGTAGGCACTGGTGGTACTGGGCTGGGGCGGGGAGGTGGCGCCGGATAGACCGGACCGTGCAGGCGTACTGGCTCCCTTGAGCACCGAGCCTGCCCAACCTTACCTGGTTGAATGCTCCCCGTAGCCCGACCAGTGCGGGAGGTGGAATAACCCGCACTGGGCTGTGTTGGCGAACCGGGGACACCATGCGTAAGGCTGGTGCCATGTATGCCGGCCCGAGGAGACGCACTGGAGACCAGACGCGTTGAGCCGGCTTCATGGCACCTGGCTCAATGCTCGCTCTAGCCCGGCCGATACGTGGAGCTGGAATGTACCGCACCGGGCTAAGCACACGTGCAGGAGACACCGTGCGCTCTTCCGCATAACACGGTGTCTGCCCGTACTCCCGCTCTCCACGGTAAGCATGGGAAGTGGGCGCAGGTTTCCTACCTGACCTACCCTTTAGCCCCCCCCAAGAATTTTTTGGGGTTTCTTCTCGGGCTTCCTGGCCAGCCGTGTTCCCTCATAACACCGGTTCCCCTTCGCAGCTGCTTTCGCTCTCCTAGCTGCCTCCACCTGTTCCCATGGAAGGCGATCCTTACCAGCCAGGATCTCCTCCCATGTGTAGCAACCCTTTCCGTCCAACACGTCCTCCCAAGTCCATTTCTCCTGGTCCCGCTGCTGCTGCTGCTGCCGCTGCTGCCCGTTGCTACGCTGCTTGGTCCGAGATTGGTGGGTGGTTCTGTAACGGCAGCCTTCCGTTACAGTGTAGCAGGGATCGGACCAAGACGCAGCGTAGCTCGTGTTCAACATGATTTTAATAAACAAGACAAAACTGTGAACACCTTACAAAATAACAAAATAACAAACGTGGCTTACCGATACAGCCCTATCTGGTGCAGAGAAAACACAGAGACAGGAAACAACCACCCACAATCCCCAACACAAAACAAGCCACCTATATATGATTCCCAATCAGAGACAACACAAAACATCTGCCTCTGATTGAGAACCATATTAGGCCAAACATAGAAACGGACAAACAAGACACACAACATAGAATGCCCACCCAGCTCACGTCCTGACCAACACTAAAACAAGCACAACACACAAGAACTCTGGTCAGAACGTGACAGTTTTATCATGATCCATGCCCTATTGAAGAAGGGAAGATACATGATGAATTCCTGTGGTGTATTTATGGCTTTAAACTGTATCTCTTATTCCTTCTGATACAGAGCTCTGTAAGAGACAGAGTGCTTTAGTAGTTGGCTGCTGAGTAATGATGCTAAATGAAAAGTGGCACCAGCATCAACTGTGGTCCGCCCCTGGTGCCAGTCTTTGCTTCTTTATTAGCCTTTTACATAGGATTTGGTGCACCGCTGTGACAGGCCTGACAGGGAACAAGGACAGTGGAAATAAGATAAACACACAATTCATCACGCACACATTTTTGTCTGATGTATGATGAGGGGCCGTCTTGATGTCTTAACGTGAAACGTTACAATCCATTAGCTCTCGTAACAAAGATAGCCATCAATGCCACGGCAACTTCAGCTTGCGACATGGGTTAATTATCTACCTTAATTGTTACTGACCCTCCCTCCCCTCCCCTCCCCTCCCCTCGCATCCCCTACTGGGTACGTGATCTGCATGCATTACCACACTAACCACAGATGATTTTGTGAATGCAGCGTGCACCAATTTGCATTCAGTGTGCATTTCATTACCTTGTGGTGTGAGGAGCTAGACAAAATGTTGCATTTGAATGCTCTTCCATAATTGGCCGCGCCTCAATTTCCACCTGCCTTGGCCTTCACAAATGTAACTTTATCTTTACTGTGAACACAGCTGTGCATTACCTCCACTTCCTTGTGCCTTTCAGGTTCAATGACGCCTCATGTCATGCTTGTTACAGTGGTCTTATTACCAGCTTTGTTTGTGCTGGTTAATATTTGTTGGAGTGGAGAAAGGTGTCTGAAACATGTAGCTACTGTCGGTCCTGTTTGTTGGAAGAAGTAGAAACGAGTGTGTGCCTCTTTGCCTTTGTGCCTGGGACAAGAAGGTAGCCTTATATAGGTAGGGTAAAAAGCCAAAGGTCAGAAACATGTAGCTTCTGTAGACCTTGTTTGTGTGGCGTTGGTATATGCAGAAACAAATTTGCGCCACCGCCTCTGTACCTGGGACAAGAAACTATAGTCTCATTCAGGTAGCCTACAGTAGGGTAAAAGGCCAAATAACACAGTATTGGGGACTTCTCTCCCTCCTGTAATTGCCTTCCAATACAGACCCCCTGGGAAGCTGGTTTGCCATAGGCCTATCTCTGGAAAAGAAAAATCTATGCCACATGAAAGCCAACATCCACTTGTGTTCCTGGTGTGCTGGTAGGATGAAAGCGGGCTGGGGTAAGGCAATATTACTGGAAATGTCATTTCCAATTCCCTGGCACAGCTTCTCCACACAGTTAAATTGCATCCAGTTGGGGCTGAGATTGTAATCTGTCAGGGGGATGAGGGGGGTGAGTATGGTGACAGCCAGCAAGTTTCAAAACACAGATCGCAAATCACAAAGGTGGATCTCATCTGTTTGACTGTTGTGCCTCAGATTACAATGCAGAAGAACCGGCAAAGCGAGCAGACTAGGAGGTGGAGGTCACTTGCAAGCCACAACGTACTTTTCTTAGAACTTTTCCATTAGGCTTTTTTTCTTCAGGTGTATGATATAACAGGAAGAAAGACCTTCATCATCAGCCAAAGTTTTTTCATGGCCAGGACACCCTTGTCTATTTCAGACCCTGATGTTTATTTCAAAGACCGCTCCTTTCAGTCAGTGTCCACTAATAATCTGCAGTTTAGGTCTGGTACTTTACCCACGCACCTATGATCCCCACAGCATCCGAAGGAACACATACATAACATTGATGACTGTGGACTATTAATAGTTTAAAAGGAAATATGTATTTCTTATTTTCTTCATCTCTGTCCTCCCCCTCCCTCTGTGTTCTTCAGCTTCCAGGGCAGTAGCAGTAGAGTGCTGAGCTGTGGGGAGTGTGGGCTGAGGGCGTGGGTGTCCTATGTTCTCCTGGCCCTCACCCACTGGGGTGAGTCAGAGCAGGGCTTGAAGTGGAGCTCATACACACACACCACCGCTCAACTCCCTTACTCCCACTCACTCATTCATTCATTCATTCATTCACTCACTCACTCACTCACTCACTCACTCACTCACTCACTCACTCACTCACTCACTCACTCACTCACTCACTCACTCACTCACTCACTCACTCACTCACTCACTCACTCACTCACTCACTTACCACAAAGCAGAGCCACCTCACTCTTCTTCCTCAAACTCTTCCTCGCCCATGGGGGGTCTTCAAAAAAACAATCTTACAATTATAAAACATTTTCTGGATGTTTTTTCCTCTCCTTAATGCTAGGCTGTTGCTCTTTTTCTTCATATGGTATGACGCACGCACTGTTCAGATCTGACTTTCCCAAAGGCCCAACACAGCTTGGCATCATCATCTGATGCATTTTCTAGCAAATCCTTTTAACATGGTTTGCCATGAATGCCACTGTGTGTTTTCAGATACAACCTGTCATACAACTAGTTCCAATAATGATGATTAAAATGTGCAGGAGTGATGCCGATTAGCATGAGCAACAAAACCTCAGCAAACCCACACAAATGTGCAGGCATCATTCAGACTAAATGGATCATCAACCGCAGCATAAATGCAATCTCAATACTTCAATGAAACACCTTATTTTCCTGAATTCGGAAGAAAAAAAATAACTTTAAGTTAAGGTCTAACTGCCCTGGAGAAAAATAAAATCGAAACCACTCAAGCAATACGGGATGATATAGGAGCCCATCAACACTGGGATAAATATGAATGAGGCAGGGTCAACTGGCCAGTAAAGTGTAGTCTCAGGGAGCCAATACAGCAATGAATACTATGGCAAGAGCCCATCTGGGGGTTGGTGGTGGATATTCAGAGGGGAGCAGATTGCTCCATTATACCAGGCTAAAGTTGGGCTAAATAAGAGCAGGGCTAAAGCCTATACACCCCAATTTAAACCAGGGAGACAGCGGCAAACACCTCCCAGGGAAAGAGGGTTTGCGATCAATTTACAGATTAATAACCAGGTCGGAGAGTGGTGAGGAGGGTTACACTCTATCCACAGTAAAAACGCTGCAAAATGTGACACAAAACCCCCCAGGGAGCAGCCATATTTAAGGAGATGGAGCATCCGAAATCCGCTCTGTCTGGTTTTGTTGTGAGATCCGAGGGACACTGCCTGCTGCCTCGACATAGTGTGCGTTCCAAATGGCACCCTATTCCCAATGTAGTGCACAACTTTGAGCAGGGTCCATAGAGCCCGAGTCAAAAGTAGTGCACTATATAGTGAATGGGGTGCCATTTGGGACACAGCTGTGGATTTGCACTGTCAGTGGAGGATCAGGGGGAAATAACCTCCGCATGCACCTGGGGAGTCAGTCTATTGGTCTGCAGCTGTAAAGCCAGCCAGCACAGCCATCAACATGGGCCAGGGAGATAAGCCAAAAGCTGTCACGTCTTGTTGAGGACTGTATTGTTCTGGCCACTAAAGGGATTTCTCACTGAATGGCCAATATAGAATACAATCTTCAGCTATCTTGCATTGAGGCAACAATACCTTAATTGTAATTCTGATCCTGTCCTCTGTTGGTTGGTTAATTACAATAGTAGCTTATCTTTCAAAGGGAAAATATTAATTGATATTTACTGATATTAATGTCAACATTAGACAATATTTAAAATTGCATCTTTATAGGCCATGGCTATGTCTCACTTTTCACCAGTTGAGCATTATTTAATTCATAATCTTAATTCATAAATGTTCTCAGTCTAATTAAATCTCCTAAATATAAGATTGTTTGCTAAAACTACAGTATATTACCGGCAGGAATGTTCTTCATGAACCATACAGCAAAGATTGAAAATGCATAACTACTCCATAATATCCTTTTTGATTGCAAATTAAACCCCACTTTGTTAATTCAAAGTCATAGAGTCCATTTCTATTCCCGGTTTGTCTTATGAGTTTATTGGAGTGTTTTACATAATTTCATTTTTAGTTCTCCCCTCAGTAAGCCAGATTCCAGTTTGAGGGTGCCTGCCTACACATCTCAACAGTTCCAAACAGAGCTCTCCTTTTTCAGCTGCATATGCAGGGCTGTGGCACTGGCCCTCCTCTTGATGAACGCTGCCTGTCCTCCCACACAGCAGTTATGTAAAGATAACAGGGTATCAGAAAACCTGTCACTTCACAGAAGTAGGCAACATGAACGTCAGTAACTGGCTTCTGTAAAGTATCAATCAGTCTGGGGCTACAGGGAGAGGATTTGCTTTACCTGAACCTGGCCATTCTCTCTGCTGCATTGACGCCATGGAGGTTTACAAGCAATTCCCCACATAAACGAATCAGACAGCGACAAACAGAGAGATATTATGCAGGTAAATAAAGATACAGTGCATATGGAAAATATTCAGACCCCTTCCCTTTTTCCACATTGTGTTACCTTACAGCCTTATTCTAAAATGGACTTTAAAAAAAATCCTCATCAAAGCGAAAATAGATTACATTTTTTTTTGTTGACAAATGTACTAAAAATAAAAACAGAAATACCTTTTTTAAATAAGTATTTAGACATGAAATTGAGATCAGGTGCATCCTGTTTTTTAAAAAACTAGACAGGTCAGTTAAGAACAAATTCTTATTTACAATCACAGCTTACCAGGGAACAATGGGTTAACTGCCTTGTTCAGGAGCAGAATGACAGATTTTACCTTGTCAGCTCAGGGATTCGATCCAGCAACCTTTCGGTTACTGGCCCAACACTCTAACCACTAGGCTACCTGCCTCCCCTGTTTCCATTGATCATCCTTGAGATGTTTCTACAACTTGATTGGAGTCCACCTGTGGTAAAATCAATTGATTGGACATGATTTGGAAAGGCACACCCAAGTCTATATAAGGTCCCACAGTTGACAGTCAGAGCAAAAACCAAGCCATGAGGTTGAAGGAATTGTCCGTAGAGCGCCGAGACTGGATTTTGTCGATGCACAGATCTGGGGAAGCGTACCAAAAAATGTCTGCAGCATTGAAGGTCCCCAAGAACACAGTGGCCTCCATCATCCTTAAATGGAAAAAGTTTGGAATCACCAAGGCTCTTCCTAGAGCTGGCCGCTCGGCCAAGCGGAGCAATCGGGGAACAAGCTCCAGAGTTCCTCATCAAGGCAAAGGGTGGCTACTTATATTTTGATTTGTTGAACACTTTTTTTGGTTAGTACATGATTCCATATGTTATTTCATAATTTTGATGTCTTCACTATTATTCTACAATGTAGAATGGAATGAGTAGGTGTGTCAACTTTTGACTGGTACTGTATGTAAATGTAATATTTCTGTTTATTTTTGTATAAATTTGCAAACAATTATAAAAACTTGTGGGGAAGTGTGTGTGTAGATTGATAAGGGGGAAAAAATTATTTATTACATTTTAGAATAAGTGTAACGTAACAAAATGTGGGAAAAGTAGAGGGGTCTGAATACTTCCATGTACTTCCATTTTCTATGTACATGGAAAGAGGGAGAGAGAGGGGGAGAAAGAGGGGTGGATAAACTGGTTGATTGAATATGAGCATACTGTACTCAGCACATAACAAGGTGCTTAAAAGTTCACTTGTTTGTGTATTGCTTTGTTTGGGGGTATGTTGAGGTTTGAAGAGCTTGTGCCATTGTCTGAAGAGGAACATTTTAGGTTGAAAAGAGTCACGGGCAAGAGCAATGAGTGGTGCTCTAAAGCTGGGTTATTTATGTATTTGCTCTTGTTTATCATGAATATACTGTACATTTGGAGATCACTATTATCCAGGCACTCAATAAAACATTGGATTATTTTATTGGCTCAGAAGGTAAAGTCAGAGAGGACATCAACAAATTTGCTGTAAGGAAAGGCATTGTCTGAGTGCTCAGCCTCAAATCGATACCCTTTGCTAGGCTTTAGCTAACCTGATCTTTACTAACGCACTGAGAAGCCAGCAGGGAAAAAAGAAGACCATTGGAACGCAGGCCCTTGTGTCCCATGTTGCTCCCTCAATTGACTGACTGACCTAACCAGAGAAGCGACTGTTACATCCCAGGGAATTGATTTCAATCCACCAACTCAGTTTGTTCCAAAGGGCACCCTATACCCTTTATAGTACCTTACTTTTGACCAATGCCCCGGTCAAAACTATTGCATAGGGAATAGGGTGCCATTTGGGATACCTACTGTGTCCCTGGGCAGACTTACAACCCCACAGGAATTAGAATCAGCTGAGGCTAACTTTGAAGAAACTTGTCTTTTATCTGTAACCCTGAAAACAGCCCTGGCTAGAACAGATGTAAAATGTTTTTCAAAAGTTTTTGCGTTTCACAAAGGAAGTAATCTAAGGATGGTGATAAGGATATGTGAAATTAAAGTATGCGTACTCTTCTCAAATTGTCCAAATGCTTGCCACCACCTGTCCTGTCAAAATACTGCGTTATACTTTTCATTATCTGTATGAAAAACATTACATTTTATCCGTAATTTAAAAACAATTTAAATTATAGAAAAACACACACAGATTTTACCTGGATGGTTTTAATTCTTGGCATCTTCTCCCCGGCCTGCTCTTGACTGCACTCACCTTACAATGACTATCTGACTTCAGCATGGCTGCCTCTCCATAGATTCCAGAGAGCAACTGACTAGTTACTTTTTCAATAAAAAAGTTTCAAATAATTGACTTCTCTCATGACAGCAACAATTTATAATAGTTTTCTTTTTTTCCCCACACCTTGTGGCTAGCTAGTTAGTGATAGGACAAGATTCAGTGTCATTCATTTGTTCCACTCTGCATCCCACCAGTCCCAAATGTGGCAATGCCTTCCATTGTGTACATCATGGCAAATTTAAAAGAAACCTAAACATCCATTTTCTGCTCCTGGCTGTTGAATACAATTATATTTGAAAGTACTCTGCCGATTTTCCATGGGGTTGATCCTTCAGCTGGTTGAAATCTGAGACAAAAATATCCACAGCACAGTATTATTAAAGGCCCAGTGCAGTCAAAATGTGACTTTCCTGTATTTTATATATTTTTCCAGAATATGAGGTTGAAATAATACTGTGAAATTGTGAAAATTATGATGCCCTTATAGTGTAAGAGCTGTTTGAAAAGACCGCCTGAAATGTCAGCCTCTTTTGGTGGGATGGTTTTGGCCTCCCTGGTGACATCACCATACGGTAAAATTGTTTATAGACCAATAAAAAAGTGAATTCCAAACCTCTGTGCCAATAACAGCTAGTTTTCAGTTTTCCCCTCCCCACTCAGACCATTCCCAGCAAAATCCTTACTTGAGAAATTTATTTTTGACCATTTTAATTGAAAACAATCACAGCAAGGTACTTAATTGTCATCGAACAATTATTTGATATTGAGAAAAAAACGGCTGCATTGGACCTTTAAACCGATAAAAAAAGGTATCTGTCTATGGCAATCAAGATGTATTTGCTCATGTCCTAATGTACGTGTACAAGACAGAAGCACATGCGCGCAATGAATGCAAACCAACGAAGTCTTGCAGGTGTTGACGTGGTTTTGCGCATGTGCCAGGTGAAATTTCAATTGCACTACTGGCACTCTAAAAAGTCGGGTAAATAATACTTTCATGTGGATATTTTGTTTTAAATGTTGCCCAGCTGAAATACCAACCGGTAGGGTAGAGTACATTCAAATTAAATGTTATTCAACATTCTGGCAGAGTTTTGTTTGAATATAACAATAATTTGGATCATAGTCTGTCTGATTAGGCAACCTCCCCCTATCTGTCAGTCAGTTGCAGACGCGCTGCCTCCCCCTCATGTTGCCGACTGACTGGAAATAGAAACATAAATATACACACCGCTAACTAACAACCTAACGCAGCCGGTAAGGACAATTTAATGGTTTATAAATGTAACGTTAACTATTTTCTTGAATATTCTATGAACGTAATTAGCGCAGCCAAGTTAGCTAGCTAAACGGCTTCCAATGGCGAGAAAGGCAACGTTGACGAAGCTTTGGCCTAGCTGAAAGACTAGCTAATTATAGCTAACGTTATCTAGCTAACCTGACGAATAAAAACAAGGGATTCTCCCTGACAAGTTTTTTGTAAGCACGTGTCATGCGAGCATAGTCGTTATTAATTTTTTTTAAAAAGTATACATACATATATGGATTTTGTTAAACTGGTGCCTAACCTTTGTAACTTAGTCAGCTAACTTAACTGTTATTTTACAGAAATAGTTAGCTAGCTATGTGGCTAGCAAATGCTCGCTAACCATGTGAGGCCTGCCATAATCGCGTTCTGTGGCACTAAGGCAAGGGGGCGGTAACGTTAGGTGACTAGGTTAGGTAGCTAGTCACCAGGTTGCACATTTTTCTTGCTAGTGTCAGTGCACAATGGCCTAACGAGTTAGTTAACTAGCTAGCTAGTTGCATGCAGTAATACTGTATATGAATAAAACAGTCGAGGTAGATGTGACTTGGTCGAGTTGCTAGCAAAGTTCATTTTTAACAAGTTCATGCTCTTTGAAACTGACTCGCGCAAGCTAGCCTGTGAGGTTGGATTTTGTATTGCGTTGAAAGATAGCTAAGTGTAACTTTAATGTTTTTGCGGAGAGCTTGCGGTGCTAGCCGAGTTTATGCACATGCAACATTGACTGGGTGATTCTCATGAAACCAGTTTTAATCATGGCATTAACCAATTGAGTTAGAATACCATGATGCAACTATCATTCTGAAGACTAAGATGCCTAGTTTATCAAAGGGGGTGTGGTATATGACCATTTTATACCACAGCTAAGGGCTGTGTTTATGCACTGCGGAGTGCCTTGATACAGCCCTTAGCCTTGGTATCCAAGGTGTCTTATTGCTATTATAAACTGGTTACCAACGTAATTAGATAGAAAAATAAATGCTTCATACTGATGGTATATGGTCTGATGTACCACGGCTGTCAGCCAATCAGAATTCAGGGCTCAAATCACTCAGTTTATAAAGCACATTATACAACGGGTGGGTCTAATCCTGAATGCTGAACTTTGAGTGAAACTGGAAAATGTGCGGATTCACAAAATCAGCCTTGGTGCATTGGATTGAAAATGTTTCAATTAACAAAACTTGGTTACTGTGCTAATCCTGAGATTTGAAACGGGGGAGTAGAGCCTGAGTAGTAAGGAATTGGAGTCCTTGGAGAACTTTGTAACACTTTTTGGTCCATGTACAGATGTTATGTGAATGCTTAAATAGTGGTGTGAATACAATTATGTACATTGATGTGTCGCCCAACCCTGCCCCCCTCTCCCAATGTTTTGGATGCTGAAGGTACTTTCATAAATCATGGCAATACTGTACATGCAATCAAATAATCATACAATTATGGATATTAAACATTTAGGTACATACAAGTGTCTTATATCGGTTGAAAGCTTAAATTCTTGTTAAAACTGCATTCCAGCCGGTGTCTATTCAACAAGTTGCCACCGGCTAAATCTATGAAGTTAAAATGCCTATTTACTCTGTTCCATCAGACTGCGTAATCCACTATCTCATCAGCCCAGCCAGGCACGTTCTAAACTTGATCTCCACTATAAAAAGCATCTAGACATTATATCACATTTCTCTTAGACTAACATTTAGTTTTCAACAGAGGAGATTTTTATAAACCTTGCTGTCTGTCTCTGACATTTGCAACATTGTTTCAATATTCAAATTCCATCTCCAGCTGTGCCATAGTAATTAAGGTGTCGGGACCAGACAGACAGGGAGGTAGTGCTTCTCAACCAGTCAAAATAATGTATCGGCTGGTATAATTTTTATGGATATACTGTACCAGTCAAAAGTTTGGACACACCTATTCATTCAAGGGTTTTCCTTTATTTTTTTACTATTTTCTACATTGTAAAATAATAGTGTAGACATGATAACTATGAAATAACACATGGAATCATATAGTAACCAAAAACAAAACATATTTTATAGTAGAGGTCGACCGATTATGATTTTTCAACGCCGATACTGATTATTGGAGGACCAAAAAAAGCCGATGCCGATTTAAAAAAATTAATAAAAATAATTGTATTTGTAATAATGACAATTACAACAATACTGAATGAACACTTATTTTAACTTAATATAATACATCAATAAAATCAATTTAGCCTCAAATAAATAATGAAACATGTTCAATTTGGTTTAAATAATGTAAAAACAAAGTGTTCGAGAAGAAAGTAAAAGTGCAATATGTGCCATGTAAGAAAGCTAACGTTTAAGTTCCTTGCTCAGAACATGAGAACATATGAAAGCTGGTGGTTCCTTTTAACATGAGTCTTCAATATTCCCAGGTAAGAAGTTTTAGGTTGTAGTTATTATAGGACTATTTCTCTCTATACGATTTGTATTTCATATACCTTTGACTATTAGATGTTCTTATAGGCACTTTAGTATTGCCAGTAAAACAGTATAGCTTCCATCCCTCTCCTCGCCGCTACCTGGGCTCGAACCAGGAACACATCGACAACAGCCACCCTCGAAGCAGTCTTACCCATGCAGAGCAAGGGGAACAACTACTCCAAGTCTCAGAGCGAGTGATGTTTGAAACGCTATTAGCGCGCACCCCGCTAACCAGCTAGCCATTTCACATCGGTTACACCAGCCTAATCTCGGGAGTTGATAGGCTTGAATTCATAAACAGCAAAACGCACGAAAGTGCTGTTTGAATGAATGCTTACGAGCCTGCTGATGCCCACCATCGCTCAGTCAGAATGCTCTATCAAATCATAGACTTAATTAAAACATAATAATACACAGAAATACGAGCCGTAGGTCATTAATATGGTCGAATCCGGAAAATATAATCTCGAAAACAAAACATTTATTCTTTCAGTGAAATACGGAACCGTTCCGTATTTTGTCTAACGGGTGGCATCCATCAGTCTAAATATTCCTGTTACATTGCACAACCTTCAATGTTATGTCATACTTATGAAAAATTCTGGCAAATTAGTTCGCAATGAGCCAGGCGGCCCAAACTGTTGCATATACCCTGACTCTGCGTGCAATGAACGCAAGAGAAGTGACACAATTTCACCTGGTTAATATTGCCTGCTAACCTGGATTTTTTTTAGCTAAATATGCAGGTTTAAAAATATATACTTCTGTGTATTGATTTTAAGAAAGGCATTGATGTTTATGGTTAGGTACACGTTGGAGCAATGACAGTCCTTTTTCGCGAATGCGCACTGCATCGATTATATGCAACGCAGGACAGCGCTAGATAAACTAGTAATATCATCAACCATGTGTAGTTATAACTAGTGATTATGATTGATTGACTGATAGTTTTTTATACTGCATTCGCGTAACAGGCGGGCTCCTCGTGAGGCAGGTGGTTAGAGCGTTGGACTAGTTAACCGTAAGGTTGCAAGATTGAATCGCTGAGCTGACAAGGTAATAATCTGTCGTTCTGCCCCTGAACAAGGCAGTTAACTTCTTATGGCTGCAGGGGCAGTATTGAGTAGCTTGGATGAAAGGTGCACAGAGGTGCCCATAGTAAACTGCCTGCTCCTCAGTCCCAGTTGCTAATATATGCATATTATTATTCATATTGGATAGAAAACACTCTGAAGTTTCTAAAACTGTTTGAATGATGTCTGTGAGTATAACATAACTCATATGGCAGGCAAAAACCTGAGAAAAAAATCCAAACAGGAAGTGGGAATTCTGAGGTTGGTCAATTTTCAACCAAGACCCTATTGAATACACAGTGGGATATGGATGAGTTTGCACTTCGTACGGCTTCCAATAGATGTCAACAGTCTGTAGAACCTTGTCTGATGCCTCTACTGTGAAGTGGGGCCGAAGGAGACAGGAATTAGTCAGGTCTATCATGACCTGACAATGCGCGTTCACATGAGGGAGCTCTGTTCCATCACACATCTGAAGTCGATGTAATTCTCCGGTTGGAACGTTACTGAAGATTTATGTTAAAAACATTCTAACGATTGATTCAATACATAGTTTGACATGTTTCTACTGACTGTTACGGAACTTTTTGACATTTCGTCTGCTTTTAGTGAACGCGCTTCTTGACTTTGGATTTGTTTACCAAACACGCTAACAAAAATAGCTATTTGGACATAAATGATGGACATTACCGAACAAAACAAACATTTCTTGTGGAAGTGGGAGTCCTGGGAGTGCATTCCGATGAAGATCAGCAAAGGTAAGTGAAGATTTATAATGCTTTTTATGAGTTTTGTTGACTGCACAATATGGCAGTATGGCTTCCTTTTGTGGCTGAACGCTGTTCTCAGATTACTGAATATTGTGCTTTTGCCGTAAAGCTTTTGAAATCTGACACAGCGGTTGCATTAACTTTTTATGGCTGCAGGGGCAGTATTGAGTAGCTCTGATTAAAGGTGCCCATTTCAAACGGCCTCGTACTCAATTCTTGCTCGTACAATATGCATATTATTATTACTATTGGATAGAAAACACTCTCTAGTTTCTAAAACCGTTTGAATTATATCTGTGAGTGAAACAGAACTCATTTGGCACAAACTTCCTGACCAGGAAGTGGAAAGTCTGAAATCGAGGCTCTGTTCTTCTTCCTGCCTATAAATGGGCATGATACGTAAGAGTCTACGTGCACTTCATAGACCTTCCCCTGGATGTCAAGAGGCTGTGAGAGAAGAAATTTAGTGTTTATCTTGGTCTGAAGTGGAATACAAGCTCTTTGTATGACGTGTCCCTCATTTCCGGTACTCTGGGGAGCGCGAGGTGGACAGTGGGATTGCCTTCTGTTTAGCTGCCGTTATGGACGACTACTATCTCCGGCTTTGATTTTATTTGATACATGTGACCATATCATCGTAAAGTATGTTTTTTCAATATAGTTTAGTCAGATTATTGAAATTTTTTCGGGAGTTTTGCCGTGTTCCGTTCTCTGACTTTGTTGACGATGGAGAGATCCGTGCCACTTGGCTAGTGCGCGTGCTAAATCAAGAGGGAAAGTTGCCGTTCTAAATCCAAACAACGATTGTTCTGGACAAAGGACACCTTGTCCAACATTCTGATGAAAGATCAGCAAAAGTAAGAAACTTTTTATGATGCTATTTCATATATCTGTCGTACATGTGAACTAGTCGTGGGCGCCCAACATTTGGGTACTCTAGCTATACCGAAGCTGCATATCGTAATGAAGTTATTTTTAGAATTCTAACACTGCGATTTCATTAAGAACTAATGGATCTATCATTTCCTATACAACATGTATTTTTTAGTTATGTTTATGAATAGCTATTTGGTCAGAATATGTGTCAGAAAAAGTGTCAGGAAAAATCCGGACGTAGTGGGAAAAAGTAGCTAAGTTAGCACAATGTGTAACCATTGATTTCAGCTCTAAATATGCACATTTTCGAACAAAACATAAGTGTATGTATAACCTGATGTTATAGGACTGTCATCTGAGGAAGAAAATCAAGGTTAGTCAAATTATATATCTTTTGCCTGTTTGTTACGATCGCTTACTTTTGCTACTGGGAAATTGCTTGTGTTTTTGGCTATTGTGGTAAGCTAATATAACGCTATATTGTGTTTTCGCTGTAAAACACTTGATAAATCGGAAATATTGTCTGGAATCACAAGATGCCTGTCTTTCAATTGCTGTACACTATGTATTTTTCAGAAATGTTTTATGATGAGTATTTAGTTATTTGGCGTTGGTGTCTGTAATTATTCTGTCTGCTTTCGGTGCAATTTCTGATTGTAGCTGCAATGTAAACTATGATTTATACCTGAAATATGCACATTTTTCGAACAAAACATAGATTTATTGAATAACATGTTATAAGACTGTCATCTGATGAAGTTGTTTGTTGGTTGGTTCTTGGTTAGTTAGGTTGGCTTTGTGCATGCTACCTGTGCTGTGAAAAATGTCTGTCCTTTTTTGTATTTGGTGGTGAGCTAACATAAATATACGTGGTGTTTTCGCTGTAAAACATTTTAAAAATCGGATATGTTGGCTGGATTCACAAGATGTGTACCTTTCATATGCTGTATTGGACTTGTTAATGTGTGAAAGTTAAATATTTAAAAAAAGAATATTTTGAATTTCGCGCCCTGCACTTGAGCTGGCTGTTGTCATAAGTGTACCGACGTCGGGCTTGCAGCCATAAGAAGTTAAGAACAAGTGTATCTTTAATTCTATGTAAAACATCTATCTTTCATCAATAATGAGTATTTATGTTATTTGACGTGGCTCTGCAATTTCTCCGGATATTTTGGAGGCATTTCTGAACATGGCACCAATGTAAACTGAGGTTTTTGGATATAAATATCAACGTTATCGAACAAAACATATATGTATTGTGTAACATGAAGTCCTATGAGTGTCATCTGATGAAGATCATCAAAGGTTAGTGATTAATTTTATCTCTATTTCTGCTTTTTGTGACTATGGCTGTGCTTATTGTGGTTTGGTGTGACCTAACCTAATCGTTTGTAGTGCTTTCGCTGTAAAGCCTATTTGAAATTGGACATTTTGTTGGGATTAACAACAAGATTACCTTTAAAATGGTATAAAATACATGCATGTTTGAGGAATTTTAATTATGAGATTTCTGTTGTTTGAATTTGGCGCCCTGCACTTTCACTGGCTGTTGACATATCATCCCGTTAACGGGATTGCAGCCATAATTAACCCACCGTTCCTAGGCCCTCATTGAAAATAAGAATGTGTTCTTAACTGACTTGCCTAGTTAAATAAAGGTGTAAAATTACCGATTTCCGATTGTTATGAAAACTTGAAATCGGCCCTGATTAATCGGTCGACCTCTATTTTATAGTTGAGATTCTTCAAAGTAGCCACACTTTGCCTTGATGATAGCTTTTTACACTTGGCATTCTCTCAACCAGCTTCACCTGGAATGCTTTTCCAACAGTCTTGAAGGAGTTCCCACATATGCTGAGCACTTTTTGGCTGCTTTTCCTTCACTCTGCGGTCCAACTCATCCCAAACCATCTCAATTGGGTTGAGGTCGGGTGATTGTGGAGGCCAGGTCATCTGATGCAGCACTCCATCACTCTTCTTGAGCAAATAGCCCTTACCCAGCCTGGAGGTGTGTTGGATCATTGTCCTGCTGAAAAACAAATGATAGTCCCAGTAAGCGCAAACCAGATGGGATGGTGTATCGCTGCTGAATGCTGTGGTAGCCATGCTGGTTAAGTATGCCTTGAATTCTAAATAAATCACTGACAGTATCACCAGTGAAGCACACCATCACACCTCCATGCTTCACGGTAGGAACCACACATGCGGAGATCATTCGTTCACCTGCTCTGCGTCTCACAAAGACACGGTGGTTGGAACCAAAAATAAAACATTTGGATATATCAGACCAGATTTCCGCAAGTCTAATGTCAATTGCTCATGTTTCTTGGCCCAAGCAAGTCTCTTGCGAGATATTGCCGTTTCTTGGCAATATCTCGCATGGAATAGCCTTCATTTCTCAGAACAAGAATAGGCTGACGACTTTCAGAAGAAAGTTCTTTGTTTCTGGCCATTTTGAGCCTGTAATCGAACCCATAAATGCTGATGCTCCAGATACTCAACTATTCTAAAGAAGGCCAGTTTTATTGCTTCTTTAATAAGGACAACAGTTTTCAGCTGTGCTAACATAATAGCGAATGTGTTTTCTAATGATCAATTAGCCTTTTAAAATGATAACCTTGGATTAGCTAACACAACGTGCCATTGGAACACAGGAGTAATGGTTGCTGATAATGGCCTCTCATATGCCTCTGTACGCATATGTACATATTCCATAAAAATCAGCAGTTTCATTTACAACATTAACAATGTCTACACTGTATTTCTGATCAATTTGATGTAATTTTAGTGAACAATTTTTTTTTTTTCAAAAACAAGGACATTTCTTAAGTGACCCCAAACTTTTGAACTGTAGTGTATATATTGTTTGTAGTCAAGCATCGATCATCATGTGACCAGAATAAGACCCTCAATATTTATTTGAAAAGAGCATCAAGCTGTGCACTTATTTTGATGGGGGTGAATTTTACCCCCTTTTGTCCTCCTCAATTCTGTGATATCCAGTTGGTAGTTATGATCTTGTCTCGTCGCGGCAACTCCCTAACAGGGTCGAAGGTCGAGTCATGGGTCACAGGTCGAGAGGCGAAGGTCGAGTCATACATCCTCCGAAACATGATCTGCAATCTGCGCTGCTTCTTAAAGATATACTTCTCCTTAATGCAACCGCTGTGTCATATTTCAAAAAAGCTTTACAGCGAAAGCACACCATGGAATAATCTGAGTACAGCGCTCAGCCACCAAAACAAGCCATACAGATACCCGCCATGTTGTGGAGCCAACAGAAGTCAGAAATAGCATTATAAATATTCACTTACCTTTGATCTTCATCGGAATGCACTCCCAGGAATCCCAGTTCCACAATAAATGTTTGTTTTGTTCGATAAAGTCCATAATTTATGTCCAAATACCTCCTTTTTGTTCGCGCGTTTAGTTCACAAATCCAAATTCCCATGACGCAGGCACTTAGTCCAGGACGAAAAGTCAAAACAGTTCCATTACAGTTCGTAGAAACATGTCAAATGATGTATAGAATCAATATTTTTGATGTTTTTATCATAAATCTACAATTCCTTTTGTCTTTAGAAATGAAAGGGAACGCAGCTCGCTTTCACGGCCGCACACGTGACTTAGCCATGGCATTCTGCCAGACCCCTTAGTCAAACCGCTCTTATTCTGACGGGACTGACGGGACACAGTCTGTGTCCCGTCAGTTGAGGATAACACTTTCCGTCAAGATAGAACTGCCAAAGGGGGAGGAGTTGCAATCTACTGCAGAGATAGCCTGCAAAGTTCTGTCATACTTTCCAGGTCTATGCCCAAACAGTTCGAACTTCTAATTTTAAAAATTAATCTCTCCAGAAATAAGTCTCTCACTGTTGCCGCCTGCTACCGACCCCCCTCAGCTCCCAGCTGTGCCCTGGACACCATCTGTGAATTGATCGCTCCCCATCTAGCTTCAGAGTTTGTTCTGTTAGGTGACCTAAACTGGGATATGCTTAACACCCCGGCAGTCCTACAATCTAAGCTAGATGCCCTCAATCTCACACAAATCATCAAGGAACCCACCAGGTACAACCCTAAATCCGTAAACATGGGCACCCTAATAGACATTATCCTGACCAACTTGCCCTCCAAATACACCTCTGCTGTCTTCAATCAAGATCTCAGCGATCACTGCCTCATTGCCTGTATCCGCTACGGGTCCGCGGTCAAACGACCACCCCTCATCACTGTCAAACGCTCCCTAAAACACTTCTGCGAGCAGGCCTTTCTAATCGACCTGGCCCGGGTACCCTGGAAGGATATTGACCTCATCCCGTCAGTTGAGGATGCCTGGTCATTCTTTAAAAGTTACTTCCTCACCATATTAGACAAGCATGCTCCGTTCAAAAAATGCAGAACTAAGAACAGATATAGCCCTTGGTTCACTCCAGACCTGACTGCCCTCGACCAGCACAAAAACATCCTGTGGCGAACTGCAATAGCATCGAAGAGCCCCCGCGATATGCAACTGTTCAGGGAAGTCAGGAACCAATACACGCAGTCAGTCAGGAAAGCAAAGGCCAGCTTTTTCAAGCAGAAATTTGCATCCTGTAGCTCTAACTTCAAAAAGTTCTGGGATACTGTAAAGTCCATGGAGAACAAGAGCACCTCCTCCCAGCTGCCCACTGCACTGAGGCTAGGTAACACTGTCACCACCAATAAATCCGTGATAATCGAAAACTTCAACAAGCATTTCTCAATGGCTGGCCATGCCTTCCTCCTGGCGACTCCAACCTTGGCCAACAGCCCCGCCCCCCCCCCGCTGCTACTCGCCCAAGCCTCCCCAGCTTCTCCTTTACCCAAATCCAGATAGCAGATGTTCTGAAAGAGCTGGAAAACCTGGACCCATACAAATCAGCTGGGCTTGACAATCTGGACCCCCTATTTCTGAAACTGTCCACCGCCATTGTCGCACCCCCTATTACCAGCCTGTTCAACCTCTCCTTCGTATCATCTGAGATCCCCAAGGATTGGAAAGCTGCTGCGGTCATCCCCCTCTTCAAAGGGGGAGACACCCTGGACCCAAACTGTTACAGACCTATATCCATCCTGCCCTGCCTATCTAAGGTCTTCGAAAAGCCAAGTCAACAAACAGATCACTGACCATCTCGAATCCCACCGTACCTTCTCCGCTGTGCAATCCGGTTTCCGAGCCGGTCACGGGTGCACCTCAGCCACGCTCAAGGTACTAAACGATATCATAACCGCCATCGATAAAAGACAGTACTGTGCAGCCGTCTTCATCGACCTGGCCAAGGCTTTCGACTCTGTCAATCACCATATTCTTATCGGCAGACTCAGTAGCCTCGGTTTTTCTAATGACTGCCTTGCCTGGTTCACCAACTACTTTGCAGACAGAGTTCAGTGTGTCAAATCGGAGGGCATGTTGTCCGGTCCTCTGGCAGTCTCTATGGGGGTACCACAGGGTTCAATTCTCAGGCCGACTCTTTTCTCTGTATATATCAATGATGTTGCTCTTGCTGCGGGCGATTCCCTGATCCACCTCTACGCAGAGGACACCATTCTGTATACTTCTGGCCCTTCCTTGGACACTGTGCTATCTAACCTCCAAACAAGCTTCAATGCCATACAACACTCCTTCCGTGGCCTCCAACTGCTTTTAAATGCTAGTAAAACCAAATGCATGCTTTTCAACCGTTCGCTGCCTGCACCCGCACGCCCGACTAGCATCACCACCCTGGACGGTTCCGACCTAGAATATGTGGACATCTATAAGTAGCAAACTCTCCTTCCAGACTCATATCAAACATCTCCAATCCAAAATCAAATCTAGAGTCGGCTTTCTATTTCGCAACAAAGCCTCCTTCACTCATGCCGCCGAACTTACCTTCGTAAAACTGACTATCCTACCGATCCTCGACTTCGGCGATGTCATCTACAAAATAGCTTCCAATACTCTACTCAGCAAACTGGATGCAGTTTATCACAGTGCCATCCGTTTTGTTACTAAAGCACCTTATACGACCCACCACTGCGACCTGTATGCCCTAGTCGGCTGGCCCTCGCTACATGTTCCGTCGTCAGACCCACTGGCTCCAGGTCATCTACAAGGCTATGCTACGTAAAGTGCCACCTTATCTCAGTTCACTGGTCACGATGGCTACACCCACCCGTAGCACGCGCTCCAGCAGGTGTATACTGATCATCCCTAAAGCCAAAACCTCATTTGGACACCTTTCCTTACAGTTCTCTGCTGCCTGCGACTGGAACGAATTGCAAAAATCTCTGAAGTTGGAGACTTTTATCTCCCTCAACAACTTTAAACATCTGCTATCCGAGCAGCTAACCAATCGCTGCAGCTGTACATAGTCCATCGGTATATAGCCCACCCAATTTACCTACCTCACCCCCCATACTGCTTTTATTTATTTACTTTTCTGCTCTTTTGCACACCAGTATCTCTACTTGCACATGATCATCTGATGATTTATCACTCCAGTGTTAATCTGCTAAATTGTAATTATTCGATTTTTTGCCTACCTCCTCATGCCTTTTGCACACATTGTATATAGATTCTCTTTTTTTCTACCATGTTATTGACTTGTTTATTGTTTACTCCATGTGTAACTCTGTGTTGTTGTCTGTTCACACTGCTATGCTTTATCTTGGCCAGGTCGCAGTTGCAAATGAGAAC
The DNA here is from genome assembly GCF_016432855.1 of Salvelinus namaycush. Taxonomy (NCBI): domain Eukaryota; kingdom Metazoa; phylum Chordata; class Actinopteri; order Salmoniformes; family Salmonidae; genus Salvelinus; species Salvelinus namaycush. Next base: position 17,653,847 of record NC_052319.1, on the reverse strand, counting down.
TTGTTCTCAACTAGCCTACCTGGTTAAATAAAGGTTAAAAAAAAAAAAATCGCTCCCCCTTCACAGTAGAATCCTGAAACAAGGTTCTAAAGACTGTTGACATCTAGTGGAAGCCGTAGGAAGTGCAATCAGACCAAATTTACACTATCTTGGATAGGCATATACATGAAAATCTACAAACCTCAGATGTCCCACTTCCTGGTTGGATTTTTTCTCATGGTTTTGCCTGCCATATGAGTTCTGTTATACTCACAGACATCATTCAAACAGTTTTAGAAAATTCAGAGTGTTTTCTATCCAAATCTACTAATAATATGCATATCTTAGCTTCTGGGCCTGAGTAGCAGGCAGTTTACTCTGGGCACGCTTTTCATCCGAACGTGAAAATAGCGCCCCCAGCCATAAGAAGTTAACACACTGCTTGCTTTTACCCGGAAGCCAGCCACACCACTGTGTTGGAGGAAACACCGTTCAACTGACAACCAAAGTCAGCTTGCAGGCCCCCCCCCCCCCAGCCCGCAACAAGGATTCGCTAGAGCGCTATGAGCCAAGAAAATCCCCCCCAAACATTTCCCTAACCCGTACGACGCTGGGCCAATTGTGCGCTGCCCTATGGTGCTCCCGGTCACGGCCGGCTAGATTCGAACATGAGGCTGTTGTGGCGCCTCAGCGCTGCGACGCAATCACTGTGCACTTAATAACTTACTTTTTCTGTAGCCTAATAAACTGCATAGTTTTACGATTCGTAGTGGGAGGACCGCACACCATATCATCGCTTGACTCCAACTTTACTTCGATTGATGGTTATTATATCAATATTTGCGCTTAAAAGCATTTCCACTGCCATTTCTTGCATAATTAATTTTACAGACACAAAAAGAGCCCACAATGTCAAATGCACAAAATATATGGCAAATAGAAATGGGGGGTGTTCAGAGATTGATCGGAGGGGTTGAGGGTAGCTGAACGATGGAACTAAAAACAAACAAAAGATAACTATTATAAAATATACTGTGTCTGTAAAATGTGTATTATGTATTAGCTGGAAGTAGAAGCTTAAGTGTTTTTGGGCCATTTAGTTTACACCAATTAGGGGAGTGGTGGTAGGGTTAGGGGAAAATAATAAAGGAAAATATATAAAAAATATAGATATTTACGAAAAATATAGTGCATTCGGAAAGTATTCAGACCCCTTCCACATTTTGTTACATTACAGCTTTGTTCTAAAATTTATTAAATAATCAATTTACTCACAATGCCCCATAATGACGAAGCGAAAACCGTTTTTTAAACATTTTTGCAAATGTATTAAACAGAAATACCCGATTTACATACGTATTCAGAACGGTTTGCTATGAGACTTAAAATTGAGCTCAGGTGAGCTCCGGTGCATCCTGTTTCCATTTCTTATCCTTCAGATGTTTCTACAACTTTATTGGAGTCCACCTGTGTTAAATTCAATTGATTGGACATGATTTGGAAAGGCACACCCTTGTCTATATAAGGTCCCACTGTTGACAGTGCATGTCAGAGCAAAAACCAAGCCATGAGGTCAAAGGAATTGTCTGTAAAGCTCTGAGACAGGATTGTGTCGAGGCACAGATCTGGGGAAGGGTACCAAAACATTTCTGCAGCATTGAAGGTCCCCAAGAACAAAGTGACCTCCATAAGAAGCTTGGAACCACCATGAGTCTTCCTAGAGCTGGCCGCCCGGCCAAACTGAGCAATCGGGGGAGAAGAGCCTTGGTCAGGGATGTGAACAAGAACTCAAAGGTCACTCTTACATAGCTCCAGAGTTCCTTTGGAGATGGGAGAACCTTCCAGAAGGACAACCATCTCTGCAGCACTCCACCAATTAGGCCTTTAAGGTAGAGTGGCCAGATGGAAACCACTCCTCAGTAAAGGCACAAATCAAATCAAAGTATATTTGTCACGTGCGCCGAATACTTCAGGTGTTGACATTACAGTGAAATGCTTACTTACAGGCTCTAACCAATAGTGCAGCCCACTTTGAGTTTGAAAAAAAATCACCTAAAGACTCTCAGACCATGAGAATCATGATTCTCCGGTCTGATAAAACCAAGATTGAACTTTTTGGCCTGAATGTCAAGCGTCACGTCTGGAGGAAACCTGGCACCATCCCTACGGTCAAGCATGGGGGTGGCAGCATCATGCTGTGGGGATGTTTTTCAGCAGTAGGGGCTAGTCAGGATCGAGGGAAAGATGAACAGAGCAAAGTACAGAGAGATCCTTGGTGAAAACCTGCTCCAGAGCACTCAGGCCCTTAGACTGAGACGCAGGTTCACCTTCCAATAGGACAACGACCTTAAAACTTCTTATGGCTGCATCCCGCTACCGGGATCGATATGACAGCAGCCAGTGAAAGTGCAGGGCGCCAAATTCAAATAACAGAAATCTCATAATTAAAATTCCTCAAACATACATGTGTCTTATATCATTTTAAAGGTCATCTTGTTGTTAATCCCACCAAAGTGTCCGATTTCAAATATGCTTTTCAGCGAAAGCACTACAAACGATTGTTAGGTCACCACCAAACCACAATAAGCACAGCCATTTTTCCAGCGAAAAATAGCTTTCACAAAAAGCAGAAAGAGAGAAAATTGATCACTAACCTTTGATTATCTTCATCAGATGACACTCATAGGACTTCATGTTACACAATACATGCATGTTTTGTTTGATAAAGGTCATATTTATAACAAAAAATCTGAGTTTACGTTGGCGTGTTACATTCACTAGTTCCAAAAACATCAAGTAATTTTGCATAGCTACATCGTTTCAACAGAAATACTCATCATAAATGGAGATGATAATACAAGTTATACACATGGAATTATAGATATACCTCTCCTTAATGCAACCGCTGTGTCAGTTTTCAAAAAAACTTGACGGAAAAAGCAAATCATGCAATAATCTGAGACGGAGCTCAGAACAATAGCCAATTAGCCGTCATGTTGGGGTCAACAGAAACCAGAAAATACATGATAAATGTTTCCTTACCTTTGATGAACTTCATCAGAATGCAGTCCTCGGAATCCCAGGTCCACTAAATGCTTGATTTGTTCGATAATGTCCGTTATTTATGTCCAATTAGCTACTTTGGTTAGCGCGTTAGCGGTAAACAATTACAAAGTCACAAAGCGCATCCACTATAACTTGACGATATGTCCAAAAGTTCCTTAACAGTCAGTAGAAACATGTCAAATGATGTACTGAATCAATCTTTAGAATGTTGTTAACATACATCTTGAATAACGTTCCAACCGGAGAATTAGATTGACTTCAGAAGAGCGGTGGAACGGAGGTCCTCCTCATGTGATGGCGCATGTGAAAGCATGGTCAGCTCGTGGCAGTGATTACTCATTCCTGTCTCCTTCGGCCCCCCTTCACATTAGTCATCAGACAAAGTTCTATTGACTGTTGACATCTAGTGGAAGCCGTAGGAAGTGAAAACTCATCAATATCTCGCTGTAATTTCAATGAGAGCTTGGTTGAAAATCTGCCACCTCAGAAACAATTCAAACAGGAAGTGGAACTTCTCAGGTTTTTGCCTGCCATATTCTGTTAGTTCTGTTATACTCACAGACATAATTCAAACCGTTTTAGAAACTTCAGAGTGTTTTCTATCCAATACGAATAACAATATGCATATATTAGCAACTGGGGCTGAGGAGCAGGCAGTTTACTATGGGCACCTCTGTGCACCTTTCATCCAAGCTACTCAATACTGCCCCTGCAGCCATAAGAAGTTAAGCACACAGCCAAGACAACGCAGGATTTGCTTCGAGACAAGTCTCTGAATGTCCTTGAGTGGCCCAGCCGGAGCCCGGACTTGATCCGATCGAACATCTCTGGAGATACCTGAAAATAGCTGTGCAGCAACACTTCCCATCCAACCTGGCAGAGCTTGATAGAATCTGCAGAATGGGAGAAACTCCCCAAATTCAGTTGTGCCAAGCTTGAAGTGTCATACCCAAGAAGACTCAAGGCTCTAAAAGCTGCCAAAGGTGCTTCAACAAAGTAAAGGGTCTTGTGTGTAGATTGATGATAAAAAAATATATATAATAAGGCTGGAATGTAACAAAATGTGGATAAAGTCAAGGGGTCTGAATACTTTCCAAATGCACTGTATATGGGGGATTGGAAATGATTCAGACAATTACATTGATGGAAGCCACAATCCTATTTGCAATATTAAAGCTGATTTATCCCCCCCAAAAATATAAATACAAGTTCTGTTTCCATCACAGCTGTCATTTTTTTTTTTTTAATGCTGTATGACTTTACTCGCATAAAAACTGTGGGTGGAAACGTGGTTACAGAATGATATCACACATGATGGGAAATGGCACATGTTCCAAAGCAATAAATAGTTGATCACCTGAGGGAAGATCTTCCTCTCTTCTCCGGGTCCTGCAACTACTGCAATTTTCCAAACCACATTATTGGCTCGTTTTAATCAGGGCTGCCCAGCGGCACCTCCGTGTTAATACACCCGTCTGCCTTTGAGTGGTTCATAATAGATACATGTGGGTTTTCAGCAATGCTACACTCACTGACTGTCAAACTGCTGAACCGTTTCTGCCTGTTTCTCAGGGTTAGGTCACACACTAATCCACCAGGACATCCATTTACTCGAGAGCATTATGCCAATTTGCAAAGCACTCCACCAAGACAAGGTGTTCAAACAAGTGTGATCATAAGTCGGTCCTCTCTAGTGGCAACTGAAGTGAAGCTGGACAAAGCATAGAGCAGCCGCTTTGCCGTGTGCCATGCGGTCAGGACGATGCCTTGCCTTATCGAGAGAACATGATTATCTGTCAGGTGAAAAAAAAAAAAACACTGAAAGGAGAAAGAACCACCCGATGAGTCTCACCTTCCTCCAGATAGGCTACGTCCCTGACTGTAATGTTCTCTGGTCGAGGTTTGTCAGGCTGTCTAATTGCATTACAGCTAATGTCAGTCTCAGTATTGTTTGGCAATGGTCTCTTTTTCCCTGGCCTGTATCTGTCAGGGGGATATTAATGGGACTGAGGGGATGTGATGCATGAGTTGCTTGCTTCAGGGCCTGGTCCAAAGGAGTGCACTACATAGGGAATAGGGTGCCATTTGCGACTTAGCCCATATGGGCTCCTGCGGAATGAGAAACAGAAACAAACGTCAGTCTCCATTAGGCCCCAGGAGGCTCCCACCTGAGTAACTGCCTGGCTTTGCACAGCTCGTGTTTGGAAACACAGCAATAAGGTAGCGTTGCCCAACTTCAAACAAACACACTTTAGGATGCATTATCCTTGTTGTTTTGGGATACAGCCTGCATTTTTATTGACCTGCATGTTGTGCATGACCTCATTTCACTTCCCCCACTGATCATCTGGAAGATGAACATGTATTTTATATATTATCTTACATAGTATATAGTACATTACATTTCCTGTTCTCTAATCATGTTGTTTTGAAAAGCCTTAAGTGGTATAATGGGCGAGGCAAGCAGGCTCTGTGGTGTTGAATGGAGTAGTTTACCTGCGACGCATACGGTTCGCTGCCAAGTTGCAAGTCAAGAGTTAGCCCATCTGTTTGGTGGCTGTCCTTTGGGTCCCTATGCATGCCATAAAGAGATCAATGGAACACAGACCGTGGGGGAAAGAACAAGGAGACTGTCATTGGCACACATACAAAAAATATGATCTTGCAAAGTGGATATTCTTCAAATCCATCATGATTTTTGTGTTCTAATAGGCCCACAATTTCCTTACTAAAATCAAATTGGGATACATTTGGCTGTTTTTGCTGCATAATATTTACAAATTAGCCTTTTTGTGCTTAGAAAACATTTATGGTAAATTCTAACTCCCACCTGTATAAGCTGGTAGCATAGCTAGCATATATAGAAATTGGTGGTGTAATATGTTTGATTGGTGATGACATAAACATGTATTGGGGTTGACGTCCCATACAAGCATTATACTCAGATTTTTACCCCAAAATAGTGTGAAATATTAGTAATTCAACTTTAGTAGCGCTATTCATTACATAAATAAATCTGTGCTGTAAAGCAACAACAATAAACAACATTAATCATTATGGGTAGATCGACAGTCAAGAGACAGAAGGTGGAGAAAGTTCATTGCTTGAGTGAGGTCAGAGGATGGAGGAGGTGGTCAAAGGGGAGAGCAGGCAGCACGCTGTCATCCCTGTGTATTGCCATCCATGCCATCTGGCTTCATAGTAGAACTCAGTCAGATAAAGTTAGACTTCCATACTAGCCAATGGATTAGTAGCTAGCCAACTACTCTTCACTACTACCAAAATGCAGCACCCACTTGGGTGATACTACGGCAGTCACGGGCACCAGAAAGCGCACACACACTAAAATAGTAGTTCAGGAGTAGCCTTATAATGTAGTCTTCCATACAGTCATAATAGATAATATAAATACACAAACAATAGCCTAAATGTAGGTTAATTTTGATGGGGGGGGCAATGTGGAGATTCTGAATCTTGTCCCCTTCGGTGGGACACTTGAGTGGTGTTGCCATGGCATTTCCATTATTTTGTTTGAGTTCGATTTATCTCTTTATCACACCTATGGTGCTGTCTGAGTCACGGGTGCTGCAGCTAAATTACACTTCCTTGTGATGAGAATGGAGCACTGAGGTAACAAGGCCCCAGGTTCTAGAAGGATGACAACTCCCATCCCCTCTGGAATGAGACTGTAGGACAGAGGGACTGATGAATAGTGTCCTTGCTTTTGAGCTCTAGCCTAGCCTATCATCATTGTGTGACTGACAGGCTAATTGAATCGTATTTTTTTAATTTGTACTCGCTCTTTAATCATACAAATAGAGTAGCTGACTAATTTGTCCCTTTTGGTTTATGGAAATGGTACAGCTCAAATGTTTGGCATGGATTATTGCTAGTTTAATTCTCCTAGGGAAACTGCTGCATTGCAGGGAGCTGTAAGCCCAGAGGAAAGAGAAATGGAGCTTGTACCTGCACTTAGACAGGAAAACATGTCAGTGATTTTTGTTAAGCTCATAAAGTCCTAACTTTTTATTCTCTTTCTGTTGTCATGAAACTGAAATACAGCCATGACACAGTATGTGTATACATACATTTCAGAACAACCTTGTTCTGATCTTATTGTAGTACAGTAGCTTGTAGCAATCTTTCCTCCACAGACAACCTGTGCCTTTTTTTCTTATCTTATTTTTATTTACCATTTATTTTCCTATCCCTCTCTCTCGGTTTTCTTTCCCTTCGATTTTTTTTATGGAAATGTGAATGGCAGAATTCTGAATTTTCAATACCTTGTGTAAAAGTTAAAGCACCGTATCCCTAGTTTACCTTCACCTTTTTCATGTGGCTTTCATCTCAACTTCCCGTCTTTCCGTCTCCCATGCAGTGGCTTAGGCAGCAATCTGTTGATGGCAGAGCCAGCAAAAATGTAGGTGGGCCAAAATGTGGGTATTCAAATCATCACTCAATTATCATAAAAGCCTACCCTATACCCTAATGTAATCAATCATACACAACTAACCATCTAAAGTGATTTCGCATTACAGACCAAATAGTCTTGTAGGCCTACATAAAATCCGTGACTCTTGCATTTAAAATGTGATTCACATAGGGCTACACATAATAAATCATAGGCCTATAATTAGACTGAGACTAGGACATAATGCCCTAATATAACAGTAATAAATCACAATAGGCAGCCATAGCCTATATAGACTAGAACAGTGGTCACCAACATTTCTTTAGTCAAAATCACTGAGTCAAAATGCAAGCCGAGTTTCATTCTCTGCTGGGCGCGGGAGTTCAACTGCGCCAAGAATGTATTGTGGGATATCAATTAAATGATCAATAGCTTATAGGGTCCAACTATAGTGCATGGGCAAAGAAGCACAGGGCAAAGTTCTATATTAAATTAAATTCTCGAAAGTTATAGGAAAATGTATTTACTGTCAATGTAAATACCCTATTTTCATATACAGTGTATTCAGACTAGTGATGCACCGATATGACATTTTTGGACGATAGCGATATCTGATATTTTCCTTGCCAAATAAAAGCGATACTGGTAACCAATATTTACAATTTTAGCGGCCTTTTTAAGCATTCTAGTACAGTTAAATAGTTAACATACACACATGGATGCAGAGGTCTAAGGCACTGCATCTCAGTGCAAGAAGTGTAACAACAGTCCCTGGTTCGAATCCAGGCTGTATCACATCCAGCTGTGATTGGGAGTCCAATAGGGCGCACAATTGGCCCAGTGTCGTCCGGGCCGTCATTGTAAATAAGATCTTTTTTCTTAAATTACTTGCCTAGTTAAATAAAGGTTACACACCACACTGACCAAAAAGTTAATTTGTTGGCATTTACGTTTGTCCCCATTACCAGTAAAACATAATCAAAACCTATTTCCTACTTACTTGCTATTCTGTTTTGTTATTCAGTCGTTTCATTCTCAACCAGGATTTCTATGGAACACCGTTTAGATCTTTTGCGTGTCAAAGATACACGTCAAATAACACTATTTGACGTGTCAAATAAGGTTGTTGACCAATCAGGACATGAATATGATTGCATGTCACATTAATTTTTTACATAGTTATTACACATTGATTACACTATCACTCGTATTTCATGTCACAACGATTCATCTATGTATGCTATGATGCTGGTAATCATCACTCAATGATTTTTTTTCTTTAAGGATTTTTTCAAACGTTATTTAACCTGTCTAGGACTGGGGTGCCGCTAGCGCCCCCCCCCCCCACTGAAAAGCCAGGGCGCGAAATTCAAAAAAAATATTTTTTTAAAATATTTAACTTTCACACATTAACAAGTCCAATACAGCTAATGAAAGATACAGATCGTGTGAATCCAGCCAACATGTCCGATTTTTAAAATGTTTTACAGGGAAGACACTATGTAAATCTATTAGGTAAACACCTTAGCAAAAGAGACCATTTTTTCTTTGTCCACCAACACCACTAGCTATCACCAATTCGGCTAAACTAAGATATTGATAGCCACTAACCAAGAAAAAACCTCCTCAGATGACAGTCTGATAACATATTTATGGTATAGGATAGGTTTTGTTAGAAAAATGTGAATATTTCAGGTAGATATCATAGTTTACAATTGCACCCACCGTCACAAATCGACTAGAATAAATAGATAGAGCAACGTGTCTTACCTAATTACTAATCATAAAACATTTCGTAAAAATACACAGCATACACTAATCGAAAGACACAGATCCTGTGAATACAGACAATATTTCAGATTTTCTAAGTGTCTTACAGCGAAAACACAATAAATCGTTATATTAGCATACCACATATGCAAACGTTACCCCAGCATTGATTCTAGCCAAAGAGCGCGATAACGTCAACATCGCCAAAAGATATTAATTTTTTCACTAACCTTCTCAGAATTCTTCAGATGACACTCCTGTAACATCATATTACAACATACATATACAGTTTGTTCGAAAATGTGGATATTTAGCCACCAAAATCGTGGTTATACAATGAGAAAAGTAGCCGAGCTGGTCAGAAAATGCCGTGCTCCATATTAGACAGTGATCTAGTCGTATACATAAATACTCATAAACGTGACTAAAAAATATAGGGTGGACAGCGATTGATAGACAATTTAATTCTTAATACAATCGCGGAATTACATTTTTTAAATTATCCTTACTTTTCAATACAGTTTGCGCCAAGCGAAGCTACGTCAAAAAAGATGGCGTCCTAAGCCACTAACATTTTTCGACAGAAACACGATTTATCATAATAAATTGTTCCTACTTTGAGCTGTTCTTCCATCAGAATCTTGGGCAAAGAATCCTTTCTTGGGTCTAATCGTCTTTTGGTCGAAAGCTGTCCTCTTGCCATGCAGAAATGCACATTGCGTTCGGCATGAACTGGAACGGTGCCCAGAGATTCACAGTGGCTCAGAAATAAATGTCCCAAAATCGCACTAAACGGATATAAATTGCTATAAAACGCTTTAAATTAACTACCTTATGATGTTTTTAACTCCTATAACGAGTAAAAATATGACCGGAGAAATATAACAGGCTACACTAATGCTTGGAAAAACAGTAGGTCGGTATCCTCCGCGCGCATGACGCACCTAGAAAAGAGGTCCTACCTACAGGATTTTTTCATTTATAGTGGCTGTGATTGGGCAATCGATACCATTCAAAGCGTCATCACGTAAAGGCATCCAGGGGAAGACGTAAGCAGTGTCCGTATACTAATAGGAATAACAGTGGCCTTAAAACTGACTCCAGAACAGGGGCCAAAATGTGTGAAATCTGACTCCATGTCAGGGAAATTGCTGTAGAATGAGTTCTGTTCCACTTAGAGACAAAATTTCAACGGCTATAGAAACTATAGACTGTTTTCTATCCAATAATAATAATAATATGCATATTGTACGATCAAGAAGTTTGTAGGAAGCCGTTTCAAAAATTACACGATTTCCATAAATAGTGACAACAGCACCCCCTAGCCTTAACAGGTTAAACGGTCACACCCCTAGACAAAAACCAACCATTATTTTGAAATTGATAAGCGGATAATTTATTTTTACATAAAAAATAAATATCTTCCCTAGTAAATAATCAAGCATTATTCAAATTCATTACATAAGCCTAGGCCTAAATTAAATATTTTTTTGTACAGCACTATATTTAAGATGTCCTTGAGTGACCTGAAAAGCATCTGCCAAATAAAATGTTTTTAAAATTATTATTGTCAGTGTACACTATATTTACAAAAGTTGTGACAACGTCTAGGAGCAACAACGGATCAGCTGCGAAGTGGTAGGCCACACAAGCTGACAGAATAGGACAAGCAAGTGATGTAGTGCGTAAAAATCATCTGTCCTCAGTTGCTACAGTATACAATGCTACAGTATACAATGACATTCTCAACAATTCTGTGCATTGTGGCAACAGTTTGAGGAAAGCCCTTTCCTGTTTAACTTCTCTGGGATATGTGGGACACTAACGTCCCACTTGGCCAAAAGCCAGTAAAAATGCAGAGCGCCAAATTCAAATAAATTACTATAAAATCAAACTTTTCATGAAATCACACATGAAAGACACCAAATTAAAGCTACACTTGTTGTGAATCCAGCCAACATGTCTGATTTCAAAAAGGATTTACGGCGAAAGAACACCAAACGATTATGTTAGCTCAGTACATAGCCGCAGAAAAACACAGCCATTTTTCCAGCCAAAGAGAGGCGTAACAAAAAGCAGAAATAGAGAAAATTAATCACTAACCTTTGATCTTCATCAGATGACACTCATCGGACTTCATGTTACACAATACATGTATGTTTAGTTCGGTAAAGTTCATATTTATATCCAAAAATCTGAGTTTAGGCGGGTCGCTACTGTCTCACTTGGCCAAAAGCCAGAGAAAATGCAGAGGGACAAATTCAAATAAATTACTATTAAAAATCAAACTTTCATTAAATCACACATGAAAGATACCAAATTAAAGCTACACTGGTTGTGAATCCAGCCAACATGTCAGAATTCAAATAGGCTTTTCGGCGAAAGCAAACGATGCTATTATCTGAGGATAGCACCATAGTAAACAAAGAGAGAGAAGCATATTTCAACCCTGCAGGCGCGACACAAAACACAAAACACAGAAATAAAAATATAATTCATGCCTTTGACGAGCTTCTGTTGTTGGCACTCCAATATGTCCCATAAACATCACAAATGGTCCTTCTGTTCGTTTAATTCCGTCTATATATCCAAAATGTCCATTTATTTGGCGCGTTTGATCCAGAAAAACACCGGTTCCAACTTGAGCAACGTGACTACAAAATATCTCAAAAGTTACCTGTGAACTTTGCCAAAACATTTCAAACTACTTTTGTAATACAACTTTAGGTATTTTTTTAACGTAAATAATCGATAAATTGAAGACAGGATGATCTGTGTTCAATACAGGAATAAAACAAACTGTAGCTAGTTTTCTGGTCACGCGCCTCTAACAAGCAGTACACAACAAGTGACCCTCGTTCAAGATGGCCGTACTTCTTCATTACACAAAGGAAAAACCATCAACCAATTTCTAAAGACTGTTGACATCCAGTGGAAGCGGTAGGAACTGCAAGAAGGTCAATTAGAAATCTGTATTCCCAATGAAAACTCATTGAAAAGAGTGACCTAAAAAAAAAAAAATCTGAATGGTTTGTCCTCGGGGTTTCGCCTGCTAAATAAGTTCTATTATACTCACAGACATGATTCAAACAGTTTTAGGAACTTCAGAGTGTTTTCTATCCAATCTACTAATAATATGCATGTCTTATCTTCTGGGGATGAGTAGCGGCAGTTGAATTTGGGTATGCTTTTCTTCCAAACGTGAAAATGCTGCCCCCTATCCTAGAGAAGTTAAGCATGACGATGCCCCTGTGCACTAAGCAAGATCCCTACAGACATGGTTTGCAAAGATCGATGTGGAAGAACTTGACTGGCCTGCACAGAGCCCTGACGTCAACCCCATCAAACACCTTTGGGAAGAATTGGAAAGCTGACTGCAAGCCATGCCTAATCGCCCAACATCAGTGCCCAACGTCATGAATGCTCTTGTGGCTGAATGGGCCAGCAGCAGTGTTCCAACATCTAGTGCAGGTATTCCCAAACTGGGGTATGTGCAATCCCGTCAGGGATTAAACGGTCCATTTTATTTTATTTTATACAGTGGTTCCTCCTTTTAAAAGTTGCGAGTTTACACCGCGGGATTTAGAGGTACCCAGCGTCAATGCCTCATTGCTCCAGACTAGAGGTCGACCGATTTAATCGGAATGGCCGAGTTTTCATTACAATCTGTAATCTGACTTTGCGTTGCATATAATCAATGCGGTGCCTGTTAATATATCATCAAATCACAGCCTACTTCAAATTCGCCAAACGGATGATGATTTAATAAAAGCGCTTTTGCGAAAAAAGCACAACCATAAACATCAATGCCTTTCTTAAAAGCAGTACACAAGTATACATTTTTTGATATTCATGTTAGCGGGCAATATTAACTAGGGATATTGTGCCACTTCTCTTGCGTTCAGTGCAAGCAGAGTCCGGGTATGTGTATATATATGCAGCAGTTTGGGCCGCCTGGCTCGTTGTGAACTGTTGAAAGGCCATTTCTTCCTAATAAAGACTAATTCATTTGCCAGAATTTTACATAATTATGACACAACATTGAATATTGTGCAATGTAACAGCAATATTTAGACTTAGGGTTGCCACCCGTTCGATAAAATACGGAACGGTTCCGTATTTCACTGAAAGAATAAACTTTTTGTTTTCGAAATGATGGTTTCCGGATGTTACCATATTTCTGTGTTTTTATTATAATTAAGTATATGATTTGAGCAGTCTGACTGAGCGGTGGTAGGCAGCAGCAGGCTCGTAAGAATTCATTCAAACAGCACTTTACTGCGTTAGCCAGCAGCTCTTAATGTGTGAAAGTTACATATTTCTAAAAAAATATTTTTGAATTTCCCGCGCTGCCTTTTCAGCGGAATGTTGTCGAGGGGTTCCGCTAGCGGAACGCCTGCACTAGAAAGGTTAAACAGCGCTGTGCTTCAAGCATTGCTATGTCTTCAAGCCAATCAACTCCCGAGATTAGGCTGGCAATACTAAAGTGCCCATAAGAACATCCAAAAGTCATAGGTATATGAAATACAAATGGTATAGAGAGAAATAGTCCTATAATTCCTATAATAACTACAACCTAAAACTAATTAACTGTGAATATTGAAGACCCATGTTAAAAGGAACCACCAGCTTTCATATGTTCTCATGTTCTGAGCAAGGAATTTAAACGTTAGCTTTTTTACATGGCACATACAGTTGAAGTCGGAAGTATACATACACCTTAGCCAAATACATTTAAACTCAGTTTCAAAATTCCTGACATTTAATCCTAGTAAAAATTCCCTGTCTTTGGTCAGTTAGGATCACCACTTTATTCTAAGAATGTGAAATGTCAGAATAATAGTAGCGATTTATTTCAGCTTTTATGTCTTTCATCACATTCCCAGTGGGTCAGAAGTTTACATATACTCAATTAGTATTTGGTAGCATTGCCTTTAAATTGTTTAACTTGTGGCAAACGTTTCGGGTAGCCTTCCACAAGCTTCCCACAATAAGGTGGGTGAATTTTGGCCCATTCCTCCTGACAGAGCTGGTGTAACTGAGTCAGGTTTGTAGGCCTCCTTGCTCCTTGCATAATATGCAAAAAAATAAAATAATATGCATTATTATAATCGGTCAACCTCTACTCCAGACCACCGCAAGGGGGAATTAGAGCTCTCATTATGCATTTGGGTCCCAAGGTTTTTATATGACCAATCATAGCGAGTGGTTCCAATGACGAATTTGACACAAGCCAACCGTCCCTTGTGACTTTCTTCAGCAAAGATGACTGACAAAACATTACAGTGAAGCTAATTTAAGTAATTATAACGTCATAACCAGTCAAGGAAAACAATTGTTAATGTATGTTATTGTAGAGATAAACGATTGTGCATATTTTTTTGTCAAAGTTAATTTATGAAAATCGCTATTTAGCAAGTTTTTTTTATCAGTCTTTTCCAATACCAGGTGTATCAAACTCCATTCTTTGAATGATGCTGTGTCTGCATGTATATATTACAATTATACACGTCAACAGTGTACCACCCCTGCTCAAGGGACATCAATGATTACACATTGTAACTATGCAATTTACTAGAAACCTGATTTAGTAAAGGTTGAATAGTCTATTGTTCAGCTAATAGCCCATCCTGCTACGCTTGTGAAAAACTAATAATACTTTTCCCCCTTTCCACATGTTAAAGGTTCCAATTGATAAAGTGTTTTTAGCTACAATCAGCCCCAAATAATACATTTGGGCATAGTTGATTGCGTGCTGGACTTTGTGCTAGAATGTTGAGGGTTCAAAACCTCCTCCATGCTTGTTTCATTACATTATTATGCCGGTCTCAGAGCAAATAGCCTGGATTGTTACTCCCATCTCGTTCCTGCACTCTTCCACATGTCATTCTCCGCCTGAGTGGTTCACTTGCCGGAGTACCAGCAGAATGTACTGTTTTATTATTCTGTATACAGTAATCCCTCGTTTATCGCGGGGGTTACGTTCCGAAAATGACCGGAACGTAAGTGAAGTGAAAGTGAAATCCGCGAAATAGAAAACTTTTTTTTTTTTTACAATTAGCAACTATTACATGTATACAAATACAGTGACTCACGTGTAGGCCGTTTCGTCGACATTATGGGTTTAGGAGATGTTCGAAATTACAAGATAATTTGGCCAACTTAATGTAAATTTGCCAAGCTGTTTTATGTACGTACACATAACTGCACGAGACGACAAAATGATAGCACAATTCGTAGCATGTTTTGATACAAGAAGCGGGAGTGAGTTTTTAGCGAATCAGAATGCAGAGCACAATGCACCAAAAAAAAAAAAAAAATGCATTATGAAAATCCGCGAAATAGCGAATCCGCGATAAGTGAACCGCGAAGTGGCGAGGGATCACTGTATATGAATTACAAATCAGCCTTTACTTAAAGAATTGTCTAATAGCCGAGCTAGGTGTGAAACCCCCCAACTTGCAACAAATAATTTGTATCGATCTTTCCACATCTACCTACACACGGTTAAAGTTCTGGGGGAGGGGGAAATATATATATATATATATATATATATATATATATATATATATATATATATATACACTGCTCAAAAAATATAAAGGGAACACTAAAATAACACATCCTAGATCTGAATGAATGAAATATTCTTATTAAATACTTTTTTCTTTACATAGTTGAATGTGCTGACAACAAAATCACACAAAAATTATCAATGGAAATCAAATTTATCAACCCATGGAGGTCTGGATTTGGAGGCACACTCAAAATTAGTGGAAAACCACACTACAGGCTGATCCAACTTTGATGTAATGTCCTTAAAACAAGTCAAAATGAGGCTCAGTAGTGTGTGTGGCCTCCACGTGCCTGTATGACCTCCCTACAACGCCTGGGCATGCTCCTGATGAGGTGGCGGATGGTCTCCTGATGGATCTCCTCCCAGACCTGGACTAAAGCATCCGCCAACTCCAGGACAGTATGTGGTGCAACGTGGCGTTGGTGGATGGAGCGAGACATGATGTCCCAGATGTGCTCAATTGGATTCAGGTCTGGGGAATGGGCGGGCCAGTCCATAGCATCAATGCCTTCCTCTTGCAGGAACTCCTGACACTCCAGCCACATGAGGTCTAGCATTGTCTTGCATTAGGAGGAACCCAGGGCCAACCGCACCAGCATATGGTCTCACAAGGGGTCTGAGGATCTCATCTCGGTACCTAATGGCAGTCAGGCCACCTCTGGCGAGCACATGGAGGGCTGTGCGGCCCCCCAAAGGAATGCCACCCCACACCATGACTGACCCACCGCCAAACCGGTCATGCTGGAGGATGTTGCAGGCAGCAGAACGTTCTCCACGGCGTCTCCAGACTCTGTCACGTGCTCAGTGTGAACCTGCTTTCATCTGTGAAGAGCACAGGGCGCCAGTGGCGAATTTGCCAATCTTGGTGTTCTCTGGCAAATGCCAAACGTCCTGCACGGTGTTGGGCTGTAAGCACAACCCCCACCTGTGGACGTCGGGCCCTCATACCACCCTCATGGAGTCTGTTTCTGACCGTTTGAGCAGACACATGCACATTTGTGGCCTGCTGGAGGTCATTTTGCAGGGCTCTGGCAGTGCTCCTCCTGCTCCTCCTTGCACAAAGGCAGAGGTCCTGCTGCTGGGTTGTTGCCCTCCTACGGCCTCCTCCACGTCTCCTGATGTACTGGCCTGTCTCCTGGTAGCGCCTCCATGCTCTGGACACTACGCTGACAGACACAGCAAATCTTCTTGCCACAGCTCGCATTGATGTGCCATCCTGGATGAGCTACACTACCTGAGCCACTTGTGTGGGTTGTAGACTCCGTCTCATGCTACCACTAGAGTGAAAGCACCGCCAGCATTCAAAAGTGACCAAAACATCAGCCAGGAAGCATAGGAACTCCGAAGTGGTCTGTGGTCGCCACCTGCAGAACCACTCCTTTATTGGGGGTGTCTTGCTAATTGCCTATAATTTCCACCTGTTGTCTATTCCATTTGCACAACAGCATGTGCAATTTATTGTCAATCAGTGTTGCTTCCTAAGTGGACAGTTTGATTTCACAGAAGTGTGATTGACTTGGAGTTACATTGTGTTGTTTAAGTGTTCCCTTTATTTTTTTGAGCAGTGTATATGCATGCATACATACATACATACATACATACATACATACATACATACATACATACATACATACATACATACATACATACATACATACATACATAATTGGTCATGGTTCCCGAGTGGCGCAGCGATCTAAGGCACTGCATCTCGGTGCAAGAGGCTTTACTACAGTCCCTGGTTTGAATTCAGGCTGTATCACATCCGACCGTGATTGGGAGTGCCATAGGGCGGCGCACAATTGGCCCAGCGTTATCCGTGTTTGGCCGGGGTAGGCCTTCATTCTAAATAAGAATTTGTTCTTACCAGACTTGCCTAGTTAAATAAATACAGGTTTAATAAAAAAAAAAAACTGGTGGCAACCATAGCGCAATCAATAGGAGGTGAACAGTGGCTGGTGCTGAAAATATAGCGAACTTGTTATGCAAGTGTTGCACACCAACAGAGGGAGAACCTACACCAGTCGAGCAATGCAAACCCGGGCGGTAGTGTGTTTTGGGTCATTGTCTGCATTTGGAGAAGAAAAAAATACATTTAGCCTAACAGCCAAAATTAGGTACAATAATATAGCTATACATGTAATAGGCCTAAACGTAACAAAATATTGCTATAATCCTACCTTGAAAGAAACCGTGTGTACCCAGAAACACTTCTCTGACATTGGGTCCAGCATATCTCTTGATTTCTTCCTCAAAGAAATCTCAAGCCATGATACCTGAAAAAGGAGGCAAGAGTGAATTATTGTGGAACACTATTATTGTGGAACAGTCCGTGAGGTGTATGCTACAATATTTTATGTACCGTTTGCTTTTTAAATAGCCAAACTTACCATCAAAAATCAAATATGGGCCTGGTCCCTGGCGAGATATTACCCCCCCCCCCCCCACACATGGAGTTTGAGCGGATGCTTGGGACTCGGCTTGCTTGATCTTCTTCCTTTTTTTCTGTAGCGATTTTGAGCAAATTGCTCAAGGGCCATGGTTGATGCTTTGTTTGTCAGATGAATTATTGGGTCGAAACTACAGAACAGTACAAAACAAGCGAACACACGGTTAATGTTCTGATAATAAAAAAAATAATATATATATTGTTTCTTACCGAGCGTTTCCATAAGTCCATGCTAGTTTCTTCAACTGTCTTCTGACTGTAATTAGAGCGATGTCATGCCGTGATGTTAGCAGATTAGATTGCCTTTATCATCTTCATGAATATAAGCAAGTGATGTCTGCAAAATAATCAAGTTAGGTTTCTCAATAAATAGAAAATTCTAAATAACACACTGGCTTTATTTACAAATGAGTGCGACTGTCTCACCCCATGTTCAAGAATTGCCTTTTTCTCGCTCTAAGTTAAATGAAAACAAACTCTGAAATACTGTTAATTTTTAAACAAAGCTACTATTATTAATTCATTTAGAATTTTATAAAAGCCCCTTAGGATCTGTGAGAATATCTGAGAATATCTCACAGAAAACGCCCCTTAGATATTAATTTAGAGTCATTCAATCCTCTAAATGTAATTATTGGCGGAGAGTCACATCAGTGGAAAAAATATTTTTCCGATATACTGTAGGCCTACCATAGGCAAAATGAGTGTCACAAGTGTTGAGTTAATGTGCTGTTAAAAATGGTGTGGGTCTTATTTAAAGAGCATATTGAGGATAGAAGCAAAAGCCTACAACTATTTTAGCACCGTTTCGCTCTGCTCTTGAGGCAAGCATGGGGACTGTTTTTTTAAATTTTCACTTAATCTTCGTTTGGGTATTGGTTAGACAAGAATTAGAAAATTAGGTTGCAGAAATGTTATGCTCTTAGTGTAACCTTTTATTTAACTAGGCAAGTCAGTTAAGAACAAATTCTGAGATGCTCTGCTTTTTTGACACCACACTCCAAAATGCAAGTTCTGCAGGCTCTAGTTTTGTCTTATCTTGATTATTGTCCAGTCGTGTGGTCCAGTGCTGCAAGGAAAGAGCTGGCCCAGAACAGAGCGGCACGTTTTGCTCTTAATTGTAATCAGAGGGCTGATATAAATACTATGTATGCCAGTCTCTCTTGGCTAAAAGTTGAGAGACTGACTGCATCACTTCTTCTTTTATAAGAAACATTAATGTGTTTAAAATCCCAAATTGTTTGCATAGTCAATTTACACACAGCTCTGACACACACACTTATCCCACCAGATATGCCCCAGGGGTCTTTTCATAGTTTCAAATCCAAAACAAATTCAAGAACACATACAGTATTATATTGAGCCCTTACTGCATGGAACTTCTTTCCATCTCATATTGCTCAAATAAACGGCAAATCTGATTTTCAAAAAACGGATAAAGCAACACCTCGTGGCACAACACCTCGCCCCTATTTGACCTAGATAGTTTGTGTATGCATTGATATGTAGGCTACGTGTGCCATTTAAAAATGTATGTCGTTCTATCCTTGAGCTGTTCTTGTCTAATGATGTTCTGTATTATGTCATTCTGTATTATGTTTTGTGTGGACCCCAGGAAGAGTAGCTGCTGCTTTTGCGACAGCTAATGGGGATCCTAATAAAATACCAAAATGCCAAATACGTAAGACTATCAAATGCTTCTCAAAGATGCCCTCTGGTGGTCAAACTAGCAATAACTTGCATTAACAGAAAAAAATGGCTGACAAATGGATAACGTGCCACAGAATGCTGCAGCAGCCCGCATGGTTTTTTTCTCGCCTGAATAGCCTCGTTTCACCTCCAAAAATTAAATTTAACCATCTAGTGTTCAGCGGAATGACGACACAATGTCACATACAGGTAGCCTAGTCAAATAATTAACATCGAATCACATTAACCGTTACTCTCTCGCGGGAATTCCACTAACGGTCCGTATGTAGCCAAACGTAGCTGCTGCTTATGTTGGTATCTGTACTGATGGCGCAAAAGCCATGACAGGGAGACATAGTGGAGTGGTATCTTGCGTGCAATCAGTTGCTCCCGACGTCACTTGGGTATACTGCAGCATCCACCGAGAGGCTCTTGCTGCCAAGTGAATGCCTGACGGCTTGAAAGACGTTTTGGACACTACAGTGAAAATGGTTAACTTGGTTAAAGCAAGGCCCCTGAACTCTCGTATATTTTCTGCACTATGCAACGATATGGGCAGCGACCATGTAGCGCTTTTACAACATACAGAAGTGCGCTGATGCCTCCCGGGTGGTGCAGTGGTCTAAGGCACTGCATCGCAGTGCTAGCTGTGCCACCAGATATTCTGGGTTCGAGCCCAGGCTCTGTCGCAGCCGGCCGCGACCGGGAGGTCCATGGGGCGACGTACAATTGGCCCAGCGTCGTCCGGGTTCGGGAGGGTTTGGCCGGCAGGGAAATCCTTGTCTCATCGCGCAACTCCTGTGGCAGGCCGGGCGCATTGCACGCTGACCAGGTCGCCAGGTGTACTGTTTCCTCCGACACATTGGTGCGGCTGGCTTCCGGGTTGGATGTGCGTTGTGTCAAGAAGCAGTGTGGCTAGGTTGGGTTGTGTTTCGGAGGACGCATGGCTCTCGACCTTCGCCTCTCCCGAGTCCGTACGGGAGTTGCAGCGATGAGACAAGACTGTAATTACCAATTGGATACCACGAAATTGGGGAGAATAAAGGGGGTAAAAAAAAAAGAAGTGCGCTGATTATCAAGGGGCAAAGTATTGACACATTTTTTTTTAATGAGAGATGAGCTTAGTTTTTTTTACTGACCATAATTTTCACTTGTCTGACCGCTTGCATGATGACGAGTTTCTCACACGACTGGCATATCTGGGTGATATTTTTTTCCGCCTGAATGATCTGAATCTAGGATTACAGGGACTCTTCAACTATATTCAATGTGCGGGACACAATTGAGGCTATGATTAAGAAGTTGGAGCTCTTGTGTCTGCATTAACAAGGACAACACACAGGTCTTTCCATCATTGTATGATTTATTTGTGTGCAAATGAACTCAAGCTTTCGGACAATGTCAAATGTGATATAGCGAAGCACCTGAGTGAGCTGGGTGCGCAATTACGCATGTACTCTCCCGAAACGGATGACACAAACAACTGGATTCGTTATCCCTTTCATGCCCTGCCTCCAGTCCACTTACCGATATCTGAACAAGAGAGACTCATCGAAATTGCAACAAGCTGTTCTGTGAATGTTTTTATCTAATCAGAAGCCGCTGACAGATTTCTGGATCAGATAGCGCTCAGAGTTTTCTGCCGTGGCAAATTGCGCTGTTAATACACTGATTCCCTTTGCAACCACGTACCTATGTGAGAGTGGATTCTCAGCCCTTCCACTGTGTGGAAAATGACTTAATACTGAGAATCTCCAATACAACCCAACATTGTAGAGTTGTAGAGGACATCCTTTCAAGCACACCCTTCTCACTAACTTGTGTTGAGTTATTCACCATTTCCGATTAACAAATAAGGTTTTATATGTAAGCTGGTTATATAAAGAGCATAATTATTGATTATTATTATTATTTGTGTCCTGGTCCTATAAGAGCTTTGTCACAACCTGGCTCGTGGGAAGTGACAAAGAGCTCTTATTCTTATGTTTAATAAATGTATTGTATAGTGTGTGTGTGGCAGGCTTACAATGATGGCAAAAACCAACATTTGAAATTGCTCTGACCCTTGTGCTAGAGGGGGTACGCAGCTGGAGGTTGAATGTTTGAAGGGGTACGGGACTATAAAAAGTTTGGGAACCACTGATCTAGTGGAATGTTCTTCCCAGAAGAGTGGAGGCTGTTATAGCAGCAAAGGGGGACCAACTCCATATTAATGCCAATAAATTTTGAATGAGATGTTCAATGAGCAGGTGTCCCCATATTTTTCGTCATGTAGTGTATATACCTTTCGTTGTCCCACTCCCTCCCTACTGCTTGCTATGAATTATATTTGATAGTGTATGCATGTCTAGGCCAGTGCTTGACTTCAAATATGTACCGGTACAAATATTGTGTGCAGGAACTTAATAATTTTGAGCTAATTTTCTATAGATGGTGCAGTAGCGCAAGCAGAAGAAAATTTGAGGTGCCGGTACTCCTGCCCAAAAAGACACAATGTCCTATTTGGAAAACACCCAAATGTGAAATACCTGACACAGGATTTGTTGGAGCTTTTCCTTTGAGGCAGGCAGACGGCAGTTTCATCTATCCACCTTTGCAGTGACCCAAGTGCTCTCTTTTAAGCCATTAGACTCTGATCAGTCTTTCTCATTGTTTGAATGCTCTCCAAATCCGGAGTTGTCCGTCGTCAGAAAAGTGTCCCAGAGCCAATTAAATTGCCTCAAAATTATGGAATAACCTGCGATGGCTGGCTAGTGATGTATATCATTCTACACAGCATGAGGACATCTCTCGGACAATGTCAGGTATTTCTATTGCATTCAGTTCCCTGTAAGCAAGCTTGCAAGTGCAACATACAAGCGATAAAGCACTGAAAGCCAGGGTGGAAACCCGAGAAACCTGTTTTTGTAAACTTTTACTCTCGCCAGACGGTAATCTATTTTTGTTTTGCTGTCTGGTAGTCCTTCGTCTGGGCTTGAACGATACCCTCCCCTTCGATGTTTCTCCCTCCCTCTATTCCCTCCCCCTCTCCCTGCAGTCTGTGAGCCAGGTGGGGGTCCACCAGCACCTGGTTCTGTAAAATCATGGTAGAGGTCGACTAGTAGGACGAGGGTTGACCTAGGAAGAACATATATGCCTGGCGAAACCCCGCTTACCCGCTCTTTCTTCCGCGCCCCTGACCCTAGTCCTGCATATTTTCCACCGACGCTCAGGGCCGCCAGAGAGCGGGGAAGAAAGGGATAGAGGGAGATCAGGCGGGCAGACAGAGCGTCAGTTGTGCAGAGAGCTCACCTTGTCATCTGTGCACGGCAGAGCTGCAGAGCCACTGTTGCAAGTAGAGGTTCACAGCTGACGAGCTCCCCTCTAATTGCTACGGATCTGTCCCGTGTGTTTCTAATTAGTTTTTTCTCCCCTAGCAATTTCTCACACATTTGCAGATTGTGGATAGAGCAGGAGCGATGTAGAGAAATGTTGCGGTCTGGTCCTTATAGGGGTTTAATATTGCTCTACAAACACTGTTGCCCTTTCCCTGGAGAGGATTCTCTGCTGCTCTGTATACCTATTCAATAGAAAAGGTCAATCACTGGGGGGGGGGTTGCATGGAGATTATTACCTTAAGCAACCGTGGAGGAGACTGACAATGCACTGTGTGTGTGTGAAGATGCCAATCTGGATATGTGCTTCGTACTGCCTGCCTGCCGCTCTGGGAATCAATAAATGTGAGCAGTGATCTGTCGCCTCCTGCATTAATATGCTGTGTTTGTTTATGAAGTCTGGGCTTGGGAAACTGTCTGGAGTCGCATAATCATTTTAGGGCTTTGCTCCGCCGGCTTGGGTAAAGAAAAAAACAACAATGATGTAACGGTTGCTAAGAAACACGGTGTCCTATAAAACGCCCAGAGGAAACCGTGCTCTTCAGATCAATAGATGTGTACCAGAGGTCGTCATTTGAGGATCAAAGTTTGCCATCACAAACCACCCCAGACCTGTGTTCTGCAAACACATAATTTTCATTGTTTAAAGCAATTTACAACTTTGCAGTTGTATGCCGTTGTTGACATGCAATATTTGTGAGCTGCCTGAATTGACCCAGCCAATCACAAAGTTTAGACCAATATTATTCTATTGGCTAGAGCGCACTGGCAATCTAATGTACGCTAACGTTGGTTTGGGCTGTCAGAATCCATTACGTGCTCGCACTGCTGCCCCCCCACCACCACCAGTCCTCTCGTCTCGGCACAAGCATTTCACAGTGCGAGGATGTGTCACCGTCTGACATATGCGGAACCTATAGTGTCTGTGCAGCCCTGGTTTCTGCCTCTGCTCTAAGGATAGAACCGTGTCCACAGTAGCTCTGTCACGTTAGAGAGGGGGAGAAAGAGGGAAGGAGAGAGAGGGAGGGGAGAAAGCGGGAGAGCGGGAAGGCTCTCCCTACACGCCAAGGGACCTCATTAGAAAGTTTTTTTTTTTTTGTCTTCCTAGAATGTGCAGGATGTCCTTGGGGGGAATTTTTTATAAACGCATTTGTCACTTCTATCTCCTCCCTCTTATTTTTTTCTCCATCGTCCTCTTTCTTGGGAGCAAATTGCAATTTGAGGCTTAATTAGTAAACGCTGCCATTACGCTTTCTTTATTATGCAAATGAATTGGTCGAGCGGTTTGGAAGTGTTGTCTCACAAGCCCCGTGCCAGGTGTTTCCAAGCTGAATGCCGGGGACTCTTTTATTTTTTGCATGTGAAAGAATCAAAAAGACAACTGCACTGTGAAATCATAGGACAAGCTATAATTATTTGACAGATTAGTTTTCCCTCAGTTTTTCCAGCTATAGTGCTGGAAAGACATGAGTGACGGGCTACTTTAGTATCCTTTGTTACAGTTTGGGTGCATAGTGGTGGCTGTCGAGTGCGTATTGGACAGACTGCTGTTCAGCATTCAGTTATTCAGGAACCCTCTCGCTCTCTGCCCTTTTCCCGGGAAACCATCTTTGCCAAACGTGGAAATTGATACTCATGAATCCAGAGTGCAATGTGCCTGAACTGCAGTGCTGAATAGCCTGCAGGTGTTATCAGTCGTTTAATATTGAAACCCTTTTTATAGGGAGATTAGGGCTCCCTGACACGCCTTCTCCGGTTCCTCTCCTCCTTTTCATAAACCCACAAACCTCCACCACCAGGCCAGCCACAAACCTCCACATCTGATGGTGGATCCATTGCATGGGTAGTGGAAGAATGGACCTGAGAACAGCTTATTAAACTACAGAAGGCAGGCAGGAATATAGTTGGCTGGTGGTCTCCTCATTAAATGTTTTGGATGGAGTCAAATGATAAAACATTTGATTTTACTGCTTTGTATTGAGAATACCATCTGTTAATGGCTCAATCTCAAAATCTCTGTGAAAAGGAGACAGTGGGAATAGTGGGTGTGACAACATTGTTAGATCTGCCTCTCCGTTTGCTCTCCTTTCCCAAGCTGAGCCAGCGCATTCAGCTCTGCCAAGTCACTTAAAGTGCATTTATTGCTTAGAAGAACCCCCTCATTCCAAAACTCATACTTGAAATGGCTTGATGTTGAAGACCCACTCCCCTGTGTAATTTGGATTGACGTCAATTGGGAGGATTTTGATCTAGTCACTTCAATGAGACCCCTTTGCTGTTTTTGATTGGGCTTTTCATTGTGAAAGTGTACAGAATAATGGCCAGCAGCATATCACTGTGGGGAGCAATGTAATATAATAGATATACAATGCGTTTTATAACTGTACAAATAGGCATGAAAAACCCTGCCATTGGCATCTGACTCTTGTCTGGTTGGCAAAAGGTATGCTCTTCTTAACATTGTAAAACACTGCAAAGTAATGCAAGCTATTTTGCCTCGGAACGACCATCAAAGAAAAATGTATATATCCCGCTCAGCCAATAACCCAGGGTAATCTCGACTTTATTCAGCTGTGGGACTATTTTTTTTCTTGAGGGCATGGTCAGGAGGCCGGAACATAAATACAAATAATTTGTTGACTGCAAGAAGCCCAAACAGATTTTAATTTAAACATGATCACATACAGTATCTCTTTATTATGCATGTGAATATTTTTTAAAACAGATTCCCAAAAATGTAAATCACTGGGGTTGGAACCAGTTCAGAGAGCGGTAGCGAAAACTGGAAAATATATTATTTTGAAGAACAGAACCGAGAACGAAAGTGGACTATAATGTTCCGGAACAGCACTACTATTTTAAAGCATGGAAACCAGTGAACTTTCTTTAACGTTCTTGGATTTTTCAGTCCCACAAAAAATACAACAAAGCCCTCACTGTCTCTCAAACTTATTCCAGAGACTACCAGCCTAACATCTTTGCCTGTGTGTGTGTAGGCCACCTGCCCCTCCCTCCGAAGCATGCATATTCTACTGTAGCTATTGATGTTACAGGTGTGATTCAGAGATTAGGGAGAGATTTTTAATTGGAGAACAATCAAGTAACTTTTTCAAAAAAACTTCCCGTAAATGGTCGCCGTGTCTAAACACATATGGGACACAATTTGAGGGATTGTAAATTATATTATTAGTAACTAATCAGATCAGTAACCAATCAGATCAATAGGACTGTAGATGTTTTCAAAGTGACGTTTCACATTGGATTTATTAACTTCAAAAAGGCAAGATGTCTGCTATTTAAGTGTTGGGTTGGCATTTGAGAGATGAGGTTTCTATCACTTTGATTGTGTGTGCTTGAATATTATTACATTTATTTTGTTGGACCTCAAGACACCCAGTTGTCACTGTAAACATCTTGGGAAATGGGTTGACAGGTCGGGGTCCAGGAAGCATTGTGATTGTGTTACTGTTGGCCATTATAAGCGACCCTCTGTCAAAAATGACTCACAATTTTCCAGCCATTTATTTCCCCCAAATGTTCTTGTTCTTTCCATGGGATTATATAATCTTGATGAACCAGTGAGTGTGCATAGTGTCCGTCCATTAATTATTTTGAAGTAGGGTGGCACGGTGTGGTTGACTCTCCGAACCTCTGGAGTGTCTGTAATTAGCAGTGCAGTGACGCTACTTCTGATTTATGGTCAGAAGGGTTATAATTTGCCAATGCTGAGTTGCCCGTGACATATGTTCTTTCTAATTGAATAACGGAGAGGGGGATAATTTTCATCTGGGAGAAAGAAGGCGAGGGGCAATTAGATGGCAGAGCCTGGATGAAGAAATGGCATTTGTGTTGTCTATCTCTTCCACTTATTGTCTCTCTGGTCAACTCCACTTACTGTCTCTCTGGTCAACTCCAAGGCTGTGTCTGAAAACTTTACTTGCTGGCATCAAGTCCTTGCTTCTTCCATCCATGTTTCACTCCCAAATGAGATTTGAAAAGAATTGATAGAAACAAGAACGAAAGCAAGGATTTGACCTCAAGTAACTTTGTCAGACACAGCCGAAGTGAAGGAGCCTGTAACCTGTACGCTGGGAGTCGGGAAGCAAGTACAGGGAGTGACGTTAATAATAAATAACACAAGGAACAAAACAAGAAACACGTGTAGCGTACAGACATGAAACACTGAAACAGAAACCATAACGCCTAGGGAAAATGCAAATTAATTACTTAAAAATCATACAATGTGATTTTCTGGATTTTTGTTTTAGATTCCGTCTCTCACAGTTGAAGTGTACCTATGATAAAAATGACAGACCTCTACATGCTTTGTAAGTAGGAAAACATGCAAAATTGGCAGTGTATCAAATACTTGTTCTCCCCACTGTATGTTGCTAGTCTGAAGCATTACTTACACATGTGTGTGAGATCTGCCTCTACAAATGTTTGGCGTGGCCATGGTCTGCTCATTAAGAAGGAACACTCCATTACTAATGGGGGGGGGAGAGTTTCTGCTCTAGTCCAGCTCTTTAAAAGTATTCTATATATATTTCTGTATCGTACAGGTTATAGTATCTCAACTGTTACTGTAGAGTTGTTTGATCTTCCGTCTTTATATTCATTTGTCTAGTTTCAGTTTATTACTTACTTTGAGCCTGGTCCACCATCT
The DNA here is from genome assembly GCF_016432855.1 of Salvelinus namaycush. Classification (NCBI taxonomy): domain Eukaryota; kingdom Metazoa; phylum Chordata; class Actinopteri; order Salmoniformes; family Salmonidae; genus Salvelinus; species Salvelinus namaycush. Next base: position 17,625,866 of record NC_052319.1, on the reverse strand, counting down.
TGTTGGATGATTTATAGATTTTGTAAATACCTGCACCTGCTCCAAGAGCCTTAAATAAATACGGTGCACAGGATCGTCTGCTTCCTGCCTCTCCTTGCTCACCAGATTAAGTAAGGGGCCTACCATCCACCCTTACAGCAGGCCATTATTTTGGCTATTCATTTGGCTCCCATGGCTATCCCTGCATAGGATGACAATGCCCCCATCCACCACCATCAACAAAACATAAAATTAGGGAATTTCCTGTTTGAAAAAATGGTGTCCCATCCCTCCAATAGAGTTGCAGATACTTGTAGAATTTATGCCAAAGTGCATTGATGCTGTTCTGGCTCATGGAGGCCCAGTGCCCTATTAAGACACTTATGTTGGTGTTTCCTTTAATTTGCCAGTTACCTGTATGTTCCTCATGTTAAATTGACTGCAGGATGTATTGCACTACTAGAATTAGTCACTCATGGGTTGGTTGCTCATTGTAAATACATTGTCTCCACCACCACTACCTCACTTGTCAGTTTGAACTAAATCAGTGCTAATCGGAATTAGGGCTGGGAGGTATACCATTTTTGACTATATACCGGCATTGATGCAAGGACCGGTTTAGGTTTTTACTTTACCTTCTATAACCTTATTTCAATGTTTGTTTTGTTTCTTACTGTCTATAAACAGCTAGTTTGTGGCCAAATTATGTAAAACGCTAATGCTAATCTTACGTTAGGTGGTGCCCACTTATTAGAATAATTGTTTTATTTCCATGATTCCAACAGTTCTCACTTAAGTGTTTTGCTCAAAATCACAAGTCAAATTGCAATATTTAGTTAAAATAAGGTCTAGATTTTTTGCCCATCTGTACCAGCCCTACGTGGCAGTGTGATCTGAAATGAGTGCAGGAAATTGATAATGCTGAAAAATATTTTTGGTTGAAGTTTAATTAAACAGTATAAAACTATCAGAATAGCAAATGTACAACTTTTATTATTCAAAAACATAAAATACTGTCAAAAACGTGAGAAATATTGTAATATGATATTTTGGTCATATCGCCAGCCCTAATCTGAATCCATTTCCAACCCCAGCTTGCTTTGCAATGCATTCAGTTAATTAGTATGAGTGAATATTCTCCAATTACAGCAGCGAAAGGAACTACCTTATTCGCCAGGGGTGTGTAGTGCACCGGGTGGATTTTATCTTCCAGATATATTCCAGAGGTATTTTGTTAACCAATCTATTCAGCTGAAGGGCTGGGAATTGCCAGATACTCACAATACGATATCACAATTCTTAGGTGCCAAAACAATGTGTGTTGAGATTCTATATGTATTGCGATTTTGATATTACAAAAATATTGCTCACTATATGTCGGCGACAGAAAGACGAGAGAGCATGAGGAAATTTGCTGAAAACATGTTGACTCACTATTTAAAAAGATGACAAAGAAGCTATAGGATGAAAAATACCCGAGTTTTGCCTCAGGTACAGCCGACTAGCTCTAGTCAATGCTACCTAGCAAAACATTTGAGTCAAAACTATCAATATAATATTGCCAAAAATAATATTGCGATATGTAACTCAATTTCTTCCAATCACTGGTGAAGTATGAAATGCTGAGGGCACTAGCACTTGTGTGCCTAGATGTTTCCTTACCACCGCACCATGCTGTGAGCGTGTGTGCCTGTGTGTGTACTGTGTAGCCTGTTGGTGTGTATGCAATTAGCCCTGTGAGCTTATCACAGTTCACCCAACCAGACCTGCTCTAGAACTCGAGCGACGACAACTATATCCCCAGCCTGCCTCCCATCACATCCCTCGCACCTTCACTTATAGTCGTCCACCCAGAGGTGACAGTGAAACTTTGCAGCTCAATGGTGTGATGCTTAAAAAAAACTGTCTCTTTGACCAATCTAGTTAATTAGACCTTATGTCATTATTTCTCTGAAATAATTGTTTGTCCGCACAAGTTTCAGGGGAGCAGTTTTCTTCAACTACAGAGTAAAGTATATTGGGTTGGATATACAGGAGTAGCCTCTTCTCTCTTTCAGCAGAATTTATCTTTCAAGATAATTTAAGCCGTAGTCAAATTATATTTTTCCTACAGCTTAGGGAAGGTGTGTGTACTTGCAGTTTCAATCGTTTCAGGAGCTATCATCAAATATGAATATTGTCAGGGACGCCCAGGGACATGTTTTAATCTAGGACTCGACCCTGGCAGGGATAATGCGACAAGGTTTCAGGGAAACGCTTGCAAAAACAAACACTTGGTCACATTTCTTTTTTACTAACTTTCCCTCTCCCTCCAATTGTCTCCAACTTTCTCATCTGCTTCTTACTGAGGCATTCAAAGCGTCTGTTATTGCCAAACACCATCTCTTTGGGCTCAACTCCCCACGTCGTTGCAGTATAATGTAAACACATTTAATGAACACAGACTCCTGATGGTTGCTTGACAGGGATCTGTAGTATATTATTGGGGGAGGATGGAGGATGTAAGCATTCATTCCCTGCTAGAGCTGTATAATTCTGAAGGTGTGAGAATCACATTTGTTTACAGTAGAGGCAGGGTGCCGCATGCATGTGCGGTAATTGTTTATTGGATGTTTTTTTAGGTGTCGGTGTGTTTGCCCGAGGGAGTTGTGAGGACCCCACGTAGATCAATGGCAGAGGGGTAAGAAAGGATTTCGCTGCCTGTGCCCTATCTTTGAGAGAAATGCCATTGTTTATTTCAATACCATCTAGATTTTAATTACTTGTTTCGTAGGTATGTAAAGGTTCACCAAACCCACGGTTCAGTAGTATTGTTGTTTTGGGGTAACTGTTCGGTTTTGGTACTGTAGTTAATTTTTGTTTATTTCAGAAAATTCAAAGTGTTGGCATTCCTGATTCCATATATGAGCATGAGTGATATAATGCCTGATGAGAGCACAATCAGGAATACCAACACTTTGTATTTTCTGAAATGAAAACACGATTAATCTGCAACACTAAAACACAGTGGATTCTGTGTATGAAATCAATATGTAAAAATGGCTCAGACATTGTATAGGCCTATGCCATGTTTTCTTACAAAGAGAAAAACATGCGCACCGATGTCTGTAGCAGGGTACTTCTAATTTCCCACTCCGAGGTAATGTGATGGGCTATCTCTGTAGCCCTTGAGCTCCTTCCATCTGTTGTAATTGCAACACAGGGTGCATACACCAGCTGCGGTTGACCGTGTCAAGTGATCACTTAGTGGCCACTGACTCCAATGTTGAAACCGGGTTCTGTTCCCACAGTCTTTACACCATGGACGGGAAAGCTCCAACCATTCAAGAGGACCTGAGCCCTAGGACCATGCCTCAGGACTACCTGGCATGATGACTTCTTGCTGTCCCCAGTCCACCTGGTTGTGCTACTGCTCCAGTTTCAACGGTTCTGCCTGCGGCTAAGGAACCCTGACCTGTTCACCGGACGTGCTACCTGCCCCATACCTGCTGTTTTCAACTCTCTAGAGACAGCAGGAGCGGTAGAGATACTCTGAATGATCGGCTATGAAAATCAAACTGACATTTACTCCTGAGGTGCTGACCTGTTGCACCCCCTACAACCATTGTGATTATTATTATTTGACCCTGCTGGTCATCTATGAACATTAGAACATCTTGGCTATGTTCTGTTATAATCTCCACCCGGCACAGCCAGAAGAGGACTGGCCACCCCTCATAGCCTGGTTCCTCTCTAGGTTTCTTCCTAGGTTCTGGCCTTTCTAGGGAGTTTTTCCTAGCCACCGTGCTTCTACACCTGCATTGCTTGCTGTTTGGGGTTTTAGGCTGGGTTTCTGTACAGCACTTTGTGACATCAGCTGATGTAAGAAGGGCTTTATAAATAAATTTGATTGATTGGCCAGTTCATTGACAACTGTGGCTTTAGCTTGCTTATATAGAGCTGGTACTAACTGTTTTCTCAAATGGGTTGGAGAGGGCAAAGTTAATAACGTAGCTATAGCACTTTCACGAGGTGCTGAAATCCGTTATTCTTCTCAACCACCGAGAATGGGCGCATATCCCCAGCTATTAACTTAACTATCGCTCTTGTTATTTCTTTGGCCTGGTCAGAATCCCCTGCAAACGGCTGCTTTTTTTTGTTTTGCCTTTCCGTCTTGCTTGGCTGGTAGGAATATTCAAATCAAATTTTATTTGCCAATTTTTAAATATATTTTTAAAATTTTATTTAACTAGGCAAGTCAGTTAAGAACAAATTCTTATTTTCAATGATGGCCTAGGAACAGTGGGTTAACTGCCTTGTTCATGGGCAGAACAACATATTTTTTTTTACCTTGTCAGATTAAATCTTGCAACCTTTCGGTTACTAGTCCAACGCTCTAACCACTCGGCTATCTGCTGCCACATGCGCCGAATACAACAGAAATACTTACTTACAAGCCCTTAACCAACAATGCAGTTTTAAGAAAATCCCCCCCCAAAAAATGTTTTAAGTAAGAGATAAGAAGAACAAATAGTTAAAGAGCAGCAGTAAATATCAATAGCGGGGCTATATACAGGGGGTACCGGTACAGAGTCAATGTGCGGGGGCACCGATGTTCCCTAACTGGAGATTTAAACGTTGGAGAATCGTCCTGGTTTATCGACCCCACCACTCGCCATCGTACAGAACTATACTGAACAAAAATATAACCGCAATAGGCAACAATTTCAATGATTTTACTGCTTTACAGTTCATATAAGGAAATATGTCAATTTAAATTAATTACTTAGGCCCTAATCTTTGGATTTCACATGACTGGGCAGGGGCGCAGCCATGGGTAGGCCTGAGCATCTGTATGTTGTCCTATTTGGTTGATTAGGCCAAGTATTCCTTGATGAACAATTCTTCATCACTAATGAATAATCAAATATTTTATCTTGTAGTAACTATCTCTTTAGAAACACGTTTTGTTCACTAAAAGACTTGCAGAAGAGACGGGTCAAAACTTTTATTCAAATTAGATGTTTTTCCCCCTTAATTGACTGCTACAGTCAATCAATCAAATACACATAGACAGTAGAATTCTCTCAAGCTTTCTTTACATCGCACTACCTCTTTACACTATTTCTCTGTAAGGCATATACTGTGGTCCAACATACCCCCACCTTTCCCACACACTCACTCCTACACAAACACCCACACACACACTCTGGTTGGGTTGTGATTTTATTGCGGGGGGGTAGTTGGTTATGAAGGGGGAGGGATGGGTGAGGTAGGTAAACATCCCATGGCTCCTCTCAACGCCGTGGGCTCGGGCTGTATCGCTAATAAAGAGCTCAATTTAGCCAGTGACGTGCTGCGAGCTCAGCCGAGCCACCTGAGTGGCTGAGCTCGGCTCTGACATCATACAGCCCAGTCGTTGATTTGGCTCTGTCTCCGAGGCTTCGGAGTGAGAGTCTCAACCCAACCATGGGCTCTGGCACTTAGGCAGCCCGGCACAGACAGAGCGAGCTAGCGCTGCGAAGAAAGGAAGAAAGAAAGGGCGGAAGAAGGGGGCTGTCTCGGACAATTCTCCGAGCAGCAACTTTCACAGCCAATGCAGCCTCTGGTACTATGGAAACTAAACCCCTGACCAATGGAAATAATGGTGGCTACAATGTGGCAGGTGAGTGATATGTGCTGTGCACGCTCCGCTCGAGAGGTGCAAGTACCTACCAGAACAATGTCCAATATATGAGCACCCTGTGTAAGTGGGTCTTGTCTTTGTACATAGAGAAATAAACCTGAGACTGTTTGTGAGCGTGGCTGTAGTATTCAGCATTTTGCAGTGAGAGACAGAGTTTGCCGGGGATATGCTGCGGCTTTTCTAGAAGTTCACAAGCTTTGCGTTCGAAAAAAGGAGGAATATGATTAGCTGTCTGGAGCTTGTGATTTTTTTGCACCAAGGTTGTCTTTGGTCGTAGTCCCATTAACTTCCCCTTTGAAAATATTGTTATTTGCGCTGCTGCGACGTTGTTTCTTTCCCAAAGGGCTTTTTCCCTTAGGTTAGAGAGGGGGAAGGAAGCGGTGCGCTTGATCCCCTGCTGAGATCTTTTGGTGTGTGCTGAATAGCACCACGGCACTCGGACCCAAGCTGCTCAGTCCCTCTCTAAAACCTTACTCGCTGTGCCATGCTTGGACCAGGAGGGAAATACATGCAACAGTAAGACAGTCTCCATCTCTCCTTCAATGGCGTTGTCAATTTGTGACACGGTGGCTTTTTTCACACCGGAAAAGTTGTTGATTCTAATAGGGCGCGGAATATGCAGATCTTTTGCAACTCTGAATATTATTACATTGTCTGGTAGGAGTGTGCTTCCTATTTTTCTTCTGTAATTTTTGCAATTCTGCTAATAAGTGCTCAATCAGCTCATAAGCCATTTAGAAGTGTTGAGGTTTGCTGTTTTTGTCTTGTGCCTCTGTCAGCATTTTCATGATCATTTCTGTGTCTCCAGGTGTGTTTGTTTCCTCAATCGTCCTCTGGCTGGCTGATGAATTGGTTATTATCCCTGTCATAGATTATTCTATAGCGTTACGAGCTTGGCTTTATTTGCTAATAGTTCACTGGTAATTGCACCTATTCCATTTCCCCATATGATACCTTAGGGGACTGTTAGCAAATCATTTTTATGCTAAGTGTGTGCGAACTGTGTCGTAATTGGTAGAGTGGGGCCACTTGTATTTAGTTTCCCGGAATACTATGCATCTCATTTCTGTTAAATGGGGCAATCAGAGTTCTGGTAAAGTGGGACAAGGTTACGATGGGAATGGAGTCCGTCAGACCACCTAACGGCTACTCTGCATCAGCCATTCTCATCAATTCCCCCCCCAGTCTTCAACTCATATCCTTTTATGTCTACTAATCGTACATCTAATGAAGGGTACAAGTGAAGGATTCTAATTTGATGCCTAGCCCAAATGTCACTTGCCATCAGTGAGCTTTGGCTCCTATCACAGTCCCAGACGGCCGGAGCGAGGTGACGAGGGTCGTTTTCAGAGTCTGGCTAATGATTCAGTTCAGTCTCCTCCAGCCTCACTCTAAGAGGGGGTTGAAATTAATAACATAACAGGACCCAGTGCTACTGCAAGCCATAATGCCCCAGAGATGCACTCCAGAGATGGCGTTTAACATTGCCCAGAAACCTGGCGTAATTGCATTATGATTGGGGCAAAAGGCAGGGGAATATCTGGCTCATGAAGGCAATTAAGTGGTGTAATTGCTATATGGATGTAGCCGGGGAGGGAGCGGAGCCCGGCGCACTGCGCTCTAACCTCCGCAGGAAGTCCTCATTAGTGAAAAGTAGCGCTCCTTTGTGTGCTGAGTGGCGGCTGCTGCCGTCCAGCAAAGGAAAAAACTGCACCAGGATTTTGATCCTTGTCCATCCTTCCTTTCCTTATATGTTTCATTCATTCTTTCTCCTCTTTCTCCCCCATTGGTAATTGAAAGGAAGCTAGAGGTAGCCTCACCTCTGACGGCAGCCCTGAAGTCACCTGGCCCATCTGTTAGGAAACTCACACAGCAGGTGAGAGATTCACCATGTCTCCTCTCTCTGCTGGATGAGATGATGGATAGTGGATATTGTGATTTGCTATTGAAGTCATTAGTGTAGCTCGATGTACTGTGAATTAGAGCTGGGACGATCAATCAAAATGTATCAATACCGACCATTTATCGAGGACATTTTTACTGACATCAATAAGAACGATAAGTAGCCTTTACTAGAGGAATGTGAAGTTTGAAATAAAATAAGTCTGCTAAAATGGGCTATTGCTAACAGGACAATGATAGACACATTTGTAGTAGTAGTTTTAAGGGTAATATAATAAAAAGTAATTGGTGCACATTAATGTTAAACGTATCGTTCAATGTATCGTTATCGTGATAATTTCATTGCATTGATGGTGATATGGATTTTTGTCCATATTGCCCCGCACTACTGGGTATTCTCCCATCTCATTTTTGATAGCCCTGGCTCGGACATAGATATAGACTTCTTTATTCCTGCATTCAATAAAAAAACGTTCGGATGGCAAGACTCTGCTTTTGATCACGGCTTTGTGTTTAAGCAGATGGAAATGAACAGCACCACTGGGGTCTGAGAGTTGAACCTCCCGCCTCGGGGGCATTTAAAAAAAATCTCCCCTTACTCTGAGAGCGTCATTAAAGAAAGCACCCTGGGGCTAGAGGTGGACTGTCTTTTGAGCCTTCAGAGTGTTGAATGCACCGGAATCTTAGAGTCCGTCAATAGAACAGTGTACTTCTTGGCGCAGTTCCAAACTGAAGCCAGGGAATGACATATTTCAGATGGTGCTGTATGTAAGGGAAGGGGGCACGGTAAGAGCAAAAAGGGGCAGTTACGGAGTTGGCATCACTATGGTATTTGTCTTTAATTTTGTGTTTTAAATGTGTGTGTGTGTAGTTAATGCACAGTAGTGTCAGGCTTCAGAGCACCCCCCCTCTTGCAATTTATATTCCGTTCTGACGCCAGCCAACTGTCAATCATCTGTAAATATAATTGGCTATGAAAAAATAGTTCACCCAGTGCTGATGGGGATTATTAATAAGGACGCCATCCCCCTGTGTGTGGGTGGTAAAAAAAAGAAGAGAAACTCTCCAGGTCTATGTGCTTAAAAGATAACAAAGGTTGAAAGGAAGGAATTTAATTAAAGTTTTCATCTCCCTCAGTTCTTATTTCAATATCACAAAGGATTCTAATCTTGCAGAATTATAAAAATTTACTATTTAATTCTTGACCCCAAAAAATGTTACTTGATGTTCCCAAAAAATGTTCCCCACAGATAAAAGGTAGATTTATTTTTGGTGTGTCACATGCTTTCATAAGAAGGAAATATTGTTTACCTAGTTTATATTCTGGAAAATAAAATTATGTATGCTTAGTTAACACATGATTGGACTGTCACAGACAGATCAGTCCATTTGTCTCCTCTGGTTTATTATGGTGTCAACTTGCAGATCGACCGTAGCGGACTGCTCCCGCTTTCCTCTCTTGCCCATGTTCGTGCCATGCTTCCTCACTATTTAAGTCAATAGGACACCTCCCTGCATGGGTCCCAAATGGCACCCTATTCCCTATATTAGTGCACTACTTTGGACAGGACCTGGTCAGAAGTAGTGCACTATATAGGAGTAAGGTGCCATTTGGGATGCTGCCCTGCCTCTTGTTTTGTACACAGCAGGGATGAGGAAGCAGCAAACAGCTTATTTATCCAGCCTGACAAAATCAATACCTTTTCCACTCTTAGCTGTCACTCGTTGACACCAACACAGATCTCATTTGTATCTCCCAACATCCATTCGCCGACTGGATGACCGATCGGAAAGAGAGAGGCACGCACACACACAAACACACGTTACAATCACTCACAAACTCGCCACTTCCACCCTTATTTGTACTCTTAGTTTTCCCTCTGCTCACTGGTCAGCCACAGTTGGTTGAGCAGCTCAATGTAAAGCCCTAACCACCTAAGCATTCCTCGAGTCAACTGTGAGGAGAAGAGATGGCCGGTGCTGTCTCTGTCTGGCTCCGGCTATCCGCTCGGATAGAACACCCTGGCCAATTAGTTGCGAAATGTGGACACGGAACCCCCCACCCCGCCCCCATTGAAGAGGAAAGAAGGAAAAGTAACAAAATAAAAGCCCCTGGAGGAAGATGAGAGCTCCATGAATTGTACCTTTTGCGTTTTTTCTGTCTCCAAGGAATATAAAAATGCCCTTTGCCTCTGTAATATTGTCCATCTGTCATCCACAAATGCATTTGTGTGTACCAAGTCACCTTGTGAGGAGAACGAGCATCTGCCGTAGAAATGATGCACTCATAAATTCATAAGAAAACACAAACCACAAGTATATGGACAGACACCGAAAATTCTACGGAACGTCCAGTCAGTGCTCCAGCTGAGACCAGAAGTTCCTGAAGAGTCATGTGACTACAAGGCTCAATGTCCAGGGTCAAGAAAGACCTGCTTCTTAGATGTTCCACCGCACCACGAACTTGTGTAATGGAGGTTGATCCTCATTAGAAGAGACGGTACTGTACTCTCCTCTCTACCACCAGCCCTCCACCACCAACCAACCCCTTCTCTCAGCCCGGGGGAGCCTCCATCTGTGGCCACTCCAGAGCGGGGGCGTGGGAGGGAAAAAGTTGGCCAGGCATGGGCGTCCTTGCTCTCCTGACGCTGGATGTGCTGCGGAAAAAACGGGAGGGGTGGTAGGGGGGGTGAACTACTGAGCTCTCATGAATTCCAGAACTGCTCTTGTCTGGTCGCATTAAAAGCATAATTGTCCTTGAGTGTGAGTCCGCCTAGAGAAGAGGTGGGAAAATATGCAGAGTGTCTCGTTCAGCCCCTCGCCAACGTCTGGTCCCTGTGACCCCCACAGCGCAGCTCGCATAGTTGAGATGCGGAGGGCTTATGGCAGGCTGTCACTCCCAAAAAGCACAGGGCAGGCAGCCCAGACAGCAGGAGGCCTGGGGAAAGAGACGAAGCAGAGGGACTTGTGACAGACACCACACGCCCTGTTGACAGACAGGAGGCTGCCGCACACCGACAGACGGGGGTGTGTGTGTTGACAAGCATTTGTGTGACTGTGTGTGTGTGTGAGACTAAAAGCCAACCAGACACGCGCACACACCTGTCCTCTCTACTGACAGCCCCCCACCAGCCCTGGGCTACAGATCTCATGAATCCCAATCAGGCGAGGCCATCGGAGGATTAAATAATGCAGCAGCCCCTGCTTCAGCTCTGCGCCACCTCCATTAGCCTGATAAATGTGCTACGTTGTCAGTCAGGTACACAGCAAGTGTTTGCTTAGCTGTGCCCTGCCATTCTCAAGTCAACACGTCCCAATGATCTCAGGCCTCTATTTGGACTGGTATTTACACTGCTCAATTGTGCTAAAAATGTGAATTGATAAGCACCAACAGAGTCATCCTGGCCAGTGTAGAGCAGATCAGATAACTGTTCAGTAAACTGGACTGAAGAGAGAGACCAGATTTTAGGATGAACTAGCTACCATGACACCATGCTTCTTGGTGCCCATGGCAACCTCTACGAGGTGACACAGTGCCCGGTTACCTGGGGCTCTGTAGAGCTAAGAGGTGAGTTGGAGCCGTTGTTAACTGGATTATGGAGCGAGCTGGAAATCCACTTGACCTCCTGGCCGACCCCTCTGACTGGGACTTCCTCCACACAGCTTCTTAACCCAGAAGAGAGCAGAGTTTAGCGGGGTTAGAGCGTGGCGGAGCTCTGAGGGAGCTGAGAGATGGAAACGTTAGCTCTCTGTGACAGCCTCCTGCCCTGCAGTTTGGCCTCCAACCACAGGAGAGAAAAGAATCAGAGAAGCAACGAATCCACGTCTTCTCAGCTAGACAGTGGCCGTTCGGTCAGCCAAATAGACTTGATTCAAAATGCTTGTTTTAGTATCACTACTACTCTGTGTGAGGTGTGTATGCACGTGATAACTTCGTTTACAATTAAATACATAAATCACCAGTGAACACATACTAACAAACCATTCTCTCTCTTCCTCCCTCCACCTGTCTCTCTCCCCAGGTCACTGAGGGGCATGAGAGCCTTGTCGGAGGCCAGCGCTGTTGCTTGCCGGACCCAGTGCTGGTGACGGGGACATGGGCCTCTTCCTCAGGGCTTCCAGCACGACCCAGCTCCACACAAGCCAGAGCCTCAGCCACCAACTGGTCCAGCACCACCCAGACACCAACAGCAGCAGCACGCAGAGGGACCCCGCCTCAGTGGGTCTCGCCCTTCTCTTCGGCGCAACCACTGACCTGCAGGCCAAGCACCGCAGCCGGTAAATACACACACACACACAATCAGACATCACTCGCATTACAGACATTACAGCCTCTGCAGTAACAGTCACAGCCCATGTCTCAGGACAAAGCATTAAAAAGGCAGTCCATTTCAGACTAGAGATGGCAGACTGGATAGGCAGGGTAGAGTGGGCAGTGACAGCCAGAGAGACTGGGTCGGAGAGAATAGGATGCCAGTGTGGTGACAGGTTGCCAGATAGGAGATAACGCAGGGAGATTGCTTCTCCCGTTTTCACGATAAGGAAGATTGGGATCCCTGGAGGCCTCAGTGCTGCTAGCTACAGCGTCTACAGGCCTGCATATGGGAGTGTCACAACCGCCGTGTCTTTTCTCCCTGCGAGGCAGGCAGCCTGGCAGGCAGAGCAGTCACAGCTCGCTGCACCATCTGGCCATGCTGACGTCCGCCCTGGCACCAGACACGCAATGTCAGGCAGGACCACGGTGTGAGTAGAGGAGCGTCACACACACAGGAGTAGAGCATATCTCACCCTCTAAAGTGTTAATGGAAGCGCTTCAGAAGCCACTGATTCTCATTAGCACCTTTGAGCTGGCTGGGCTCTCCTGAGGGCCAGGTGCTGCTCACACTCTCAGGGACACGGTTTTCATCAATTTAGATCGAGGGAGGGGTGTAGGGAAAGGGGCAGAGGTTAAGGGTTTACAATGATGCATTATTACACAGTTGGCTATAATATTGGGTCATTTGTCATTGAGGAAACTTCATTGATCTGTTAGTACAAATAGCTGCTGCTGAAACAGTAGCCTTGGGGAGGACAGGCAGTGGCTGAGGCTGACCGAAGCAACCGTGTCGTGTGTTGTCCATCTCTCTCTGCTCTCTAGGTCTCGAGCTCTTGGTAGACGAAGCTCCAAGTAGCCTTCTCTAATGAGGATGTCTGATACTGTCACTGTAAAGGAGACTAGCGCCACTATGAGAGGTGTGGAGACGGAGGAGAGCCACCATGCCAGTGCCACACCGACACCAGCGGGGGGAGAAGAACCAAGCCCGACCAAGACAAACGGCAGGGAGCAGGCAGAGACCCAGCCACAGGCCAAAGCTCAAACCCAGCTCCAACCCGAGATTCAACCAGAGAGCTGCTGCCAAGACAAGAACGAAACTCAGGTAAATCTCATCACAGAGCAGGGTTGTATCTATCTTACATCTTGGGCCCCACACCGTCCTGTACCAGTTTTATTTTTTTTACCAACGCCTACAACCCCCCCTTCCCACAAAATCAACCATCCATGCCCACACAATTTCCGTATCAAAGTATGGCATGTCAGTTGACGGGGTTGGGTTATGTACCAGAGGACTACACTAAAGGTATATGCAGCGAGAAATGGTAGGGGACTAGTGAGACAGACGTGTGAGGGTTGGGGGTATCGGTTGGCTTTGTAATGGTTAGCAGAGCGGGGAGAAATAATTGCTTTCTGATACAGCACAGGCTCAGGGGCCCTGGGGAGTCCCTGGCAAAGCACAACCAATCAATTGTCAGATAATTGAGTTGTGAGAACCCGCAGAAGCGGTGTACCGCAAAACCACTACTCAGTTATCATACGCTTGAAGGTTAACCTTGTGGAGGTTTTATATGGCAGGCGGCCTATATCGTTTTTTCTCTCCCATCCTCTGACAGGTAGTGCGTGAAAGATTTGAACAGCTAGGCTAGTCTCCTTTCATGCTGTAACATTTCCCTCATGCTATCCCCCTTTCAGAAAAGCCTTGACCCTTTTCATATCTCAGCACCACAAGTCTACTCTCAACCTGACTCCATGTCTATAGGTGGTTATATATGGTATTACAGCAGTCAGAGGAGAGCTGCATTTGAAATGGCACCCTATTTACTATATAGTGCACTATTTTTGATTAGGGCCTATAGGGCTCTGGTCAAAAGTAGTGCACTTTATATGGAAAAGATTGCCATTTCAGTTGTATCTTAGCCTGGCTGCCCCCCCTTGTAAAGGTGGTTGTACAGTACTAAAGGCAGTTGGGATAAGGGGGGGGGGGGGTATACCTGTAAGGGAATGGAAAGGCCAGGAGCCATGCAGTCAGTCAGCTGAGGAGATCCATGCAAGAGCGGAAAAGCAGATAATCTCGATCTCAAATCCCAGTTTATCCACAAACTTCTCCTGTATCACCCCTAGGGGGATGAGGAGGCGGAACAAATGCCTTTACTGCCATCTGTCTCCTCCACTTTGCAGATCGAGGCGCCTCACTACACACAAGGTGCTGTTTTAGATGTGTGTGCAGGAGAGAACAGTTATTTTACCATTCCCCGCGGCCGTTCTTCCAAGTCTAGAATTCAGAGTAGCATGGAGGGCAAGGAACGCTTTCTTTTCAAATCCTCTACTGCAGTGACTTATTTAGACTTACAAATTTAAAAGTTATTGTGCATCAACCATTTATAAATAAGGTTAGAATCTGTTGGATATTTAGGAAAAAGAAAAGGTTGCATCTTAACATTTCTTCATTACAAAAACATTTAATGGATCTGTTTTTGTAGAGATGGAATAAATGGTTTCAAGAGCAGATTCCCATCTTTACATGTAATTGTCCTCAGTCATTTTGTTATTAAGGGGACTCATCCCAGGGCTTACAGACAATGAGACCCTTGTCTCATGTGATCCATTTTGTCTCATTGCCTACCGTACAGCGGCAAACACCGGGACAGATGGGAAAAAGGCCCAAGGTACAGTGGCAAGAGGCATGTCTGTAACTGTGTTTGCTTGATGAACCCCACCAGCTAATAGCTGACAATGAGTTGTTTTTCCCTTTTAATTTACACTGCCTGCACCCCCCCCCCCTCCCATTTTGTGTAGTATATATTTTTTACACTTTTTTTAAGCTTGTGGTTTTCAGTTATTCAAGTGCAAATTTTAAATTCTAATGCATCAGAATCATGACGAGTGATCTAACCAGTGACCAGTTAATGGTCAATCTAACCTAGGTGACCGTGTGCATGGTGTTGTCTTGAGCTTGGGTTGCCATGCCAGTGTGTGCTGTGCTTGCACGGGAATTATGTGTTCCTTTTAATTTTCCTTCTGATACCTCCTCCCTCATGCGCTTGGTTTGTGGTGTGTTTTCAAACTCTACCTGCACCGTATTTGACCCATCCTGACTCTCTTCTTAACCCTCACCACTCCAATCCCCAGTCTAACTCAAAGTTAAAGTTAGTTCGGAGCCTGGCTGTTTGCGAAGAGTCCTCTCCTCCTCCCCCTATTACCACTGATCTGCCTCGAGAACACAAGGTAAACCGCAAATCCCCCACGCCCCTCCTATGACAATTCACTGCCCCTACCCAAACCATCAGCTGGTGTCAAATCATCATTTCATTGCATATTTATACCCCACAAGTGCATCTCTTTTAATAGTGAAACGTCAAGAAAGAGGTTCACAAGAAATTCCTGTAGTTTCCACACCTCACCAACTGTTCCCCTCTTTGGTTATCTTCAGCCTCCAGAACAGCATTTTTCCCCCAACAAAAGCTTCAGAAAGGAATTTGTTTGAATAACACGACGTTTCCAGTTGCTTGAAAGGATTTGTGACTATTGAAGCATCTACCTAGTTTCAGGTCGCTCACCACATGATTCATATTTAGCTTTACATGCTGACCAGACCGGACACGTCGCGTGCGCGAGCGTCGCAAAATAAATTTAGAAATCAATGTTATTCAATTATTGCACCCACACTGCTCGTGCGCGCCAACGAGCGTCTGCGAGGCCAAGGGCTAAAATAGAACTCCTTTCTATTTTGACGCAGATCGTTCTGCAAGTCCTGCCTCTCCCATCTCTTCATTGGTTTATAGATGCAGGTACCCACATGCCATCTCATTGGTTCAATCACGTGGGTGATTGAAAGACTAAATGTTTTGCCGGTTGTCGTGGTAATACTATGAAAGTGTAGATGCCAATCACCATTTAAGTTCAAAGATGAACAAGCCTGGAAGGAGGAGAGATGACTAGAAACGAATCGGTTGGCCGTTTTATGTGTGGATTAATTGTCGGAGTAGAGAACCTTGTGCATTACAGGTAAAATAACAACTCAATGTTTATATCCCAGGACAAATTAGCTAGCAACAGCAAGCTAGCTAAACAGGACAAATTAGCTCGCAAGTGCAAGCTAACTAGCTAAATTGCCATACATGTTTACTGCTTTTCGACCTGTCCCCAAATTAATGTCATTGGTTCAGAGTTTGTTTTGATATTTTAACCTGCGTGTCGTGATCGCGTTTGGTGTAGGGGGACAAAATAAATGTATGCACGATGGCGCACACGCGCAGCCGGTTTGGGTTCCGTGTTAGCTGTGGTCTAGATTCTCATTTTTTTTGTTCAACATGAAATCAGAATTTTTAAGACCCAAAAGGTTATACTATAATTAGCCTATTAAAATAATTTGTTTTAATCTGACAGCAGGGGTTCAAATCTGTTGAATTAATTGAATCCAAGCTTCTGTAGAACACGTTTGTTTTATTAGGTGTTAGGCCAACTTTCTTTCATTCCACCCATTCCATAGAATGAAATAGTGTCTCGTTTAACTGGTTTACTGTATAAAAACCCTAAATCAGGAGCAGTATGGAAACTCCCTGACTGTGTGAGTGAATTAAACAAATGCTTGTCAAATGATCTCCCACCTCATGAAAGAATACTCTTGGCAGGGTGTCTCTAAGACTCATTCAGTCAGATTTATGCCCTTGAACTGGTGTGTGATTGAGATTTTCTTTCCCAGGAGTTTTCCCCCCCCACTCTATTCACCATCCTTCGCTCTCTCGCTTTCACTCAGTCTGTGCCGCATCAAAGCGTTGTTAGCAAGCTGCAACTCCCCTAGGCTAGTACTTTTTACAGGGGCGGTGCAATTTTTTTTTCCTCCAATGTAAACATGGCAGATTTCCCCATTTAAATAAATAAAATAAACATTTAAAAAAACATTTGCTGTCCCTCGGCCTCGTTGTGTGCTTGTTTTACTTCTACTTTTGTATTGACCAAAATATTAAATGAAAGCCGTTCTGGGTGCTTCAGATTCTTAATCAGAGAAAGAGTAGGCGGGAAACCTTTGTTTCTAGCTACTCTGTAGGGTGTGAATGCTCAAGATCATAGCATTAAACTGATAACCCTTAGTACACATGGGCTTTCCTACCATGCCACCCCACTAGCTACATAATCTGTACATTTGGAAAGTTGGGGGGGTCGTCATCATCATTATCCTGATGGATAGCTCCTTAAGAAAGAGAAATCACCTTATCCCATTTGTTTCAGTATAAAAGGTGACTCCAACAGTTGTCTTTTATTTTGCAGGAGGAAGTTGAGATCCAGGTCTCCCAGTCATTTGACAAAGAGGAGGTGCCACCCATCAAGGATGAGGAGGACAAAGGTGTGGAGAAGCTGCTAGAAAAGACTGAGAGGATGCCCAGGAAGATGCTGTCCAGAGGTAGGCATTGTCTGCATCCCCTATGGGCCCTGGTCCAAAGAAGTGCACTAAATACGAAATAGGTTTCCATTTGGGACACAGCCATCCTGTGTGGGTAAACACCGGCTATTGTCTGGAACCAGAGGTTTCTCAGAGGTTGTAAAGTTTATTTAAAATAAACCAAAATAACAGCTTTCTCAGTCAGCACTCAATGAACCTTCAACATTTCTGTAAAATTAAGTGAAAAAGCAATGGATGGTCTTATGTCCTCTAAATTTAGCTTACTTTAAAAAAAAAATCTTCCTTGCTCATTAATGCTCTAACTTTTGCGAAGTTTCTGTGAAATGAGGAGACACAATAGAAAAGTTTTTCTTTAATGCCTATTTTCCCCTCCAGATTCCAGTCAGGAGTACACAGACTCTACCGGGATCGATATCCATGAATTCTTAGTAAACACATTGAAAAACAACCCCAGGTGTGTAGCCATGCCAGTCATTTAAAAATATTTTGTTTGTTCCCACAAGCCCAGCTGTTGTTCTCTTTCACTGGTGAATAAGCAAAGACTCATTCTCTAAAAGGTTTGAACACTTGGCATATTCATCAGTCGATTACTAATTGCAGTTTTTTTCACACCCTGAGGTAATGATGGATGCTCAAATGACTAAACAGACTCCAAACTAATTCTCTCCATATTCAATCCATTATATTCACAGGGACAGAATGATGCTGCTGAAGTTGGAACAGGACATTCTCGACTTTATCAGTAATAACGAGTGAGTAGTTCAGCTGAGTCTAGATTTTTTGGGGTGCATTTCAACTGAATTTACGAGTCTCTTGTGTCTCGATTTGTTGAGGATTTGGGGGGGGGGGTCATTTCAACAGAATAAGCTGTTTCTGTTCATTTATTAAGCCTCATGCATAATTTCGTGTGATGTCTCTCTCTGCCTGGGGAGAACTAATGAGATTTGACTCCAGGCTATGTTGGACCGTTTTGCACAGAACGACTGTTCCTAATTGTCCTGTAGTCCCTCTTTGAATTATTGATTTGGTCCCCTGTACTCGCCCCCCATCCTCTTCTCCCTGTCCTCTCTTCCATGCTCCTCTCTCCCTGTCCTCTCTCCTCCTCTCCTCCCTGTCCTCTCCTCATCCTCCTCCTCAGAAGCCAGAAGAGAAAGTTCCCTCCAATGACCTCCTACCACAGAATGCTGCTGCACCGCGTCGCTGCCTACTTTGGCCTAGACCACAACGTCGACCAAACCGGGAAATCTGTAATCATCAACAAAACTAGCAATACAAGAATGTGAGTAATCTCTCTCTCGTCCCTCTCTGCCACAACCAATAATTTAAATGTTCATCCCTACTCTTAATTCAAATGGCTAAGCCTGCAGAAATGTTCTGCCAAGGCAAAAGAGATTTTCCTTTGCAGCCCTCGAAATGAGTTTTTGGGGAAACGTAATTATCTGCGTTTTCAATATTGGGTGATGTAGGTCGGGAGGAGAGCAACAGCGTTTGAGGCGGAAGGGAGATGGTGTAAACATCTCAGGTTTCTTGGAACGAATTCGTACTACAACTCAAGTTTTATTATTTTTTTTCTCTGCCCCCCCATATCTCTCTCTTTCTCTCTGTAGCCCTGATCAAAAGTTTTCAGAACACATCAAAGATGACAAAACTGACGACTTCCAAAAGCGCTACATTCTCAAAAGGGACAACTCCGGCTCAGACAAAGATGAAAACATGGTAAGATAGTCATTTGATGTGAGGCTCCCCAATACTAGTCCTCATTATGATCAATGAGCTTCCAAGAAAGAAAGTTAAAATGCGAAAATAAATAATTAGCTTTTCTCCATGAAGGCCAGTAAAGTTTAAAAAAACAAAACCCCATTTTGAAAAGTGTATTTCCTTGATGCGCCAAGCGTAGTCAATGGCCAAATGTTATTAATGGTGTCTTCACTACTAGCACAGCTCAGAATGTTTTTCCTCCATGCACAAAGTAAAAGCAGTAGTCAATGGACAAATGGTATTCAAATCAAATCAAGTTTATTTTATATAGCCCTTCGTACATCAGCTAATATCTCGAAGTGCTGTACAGAAACCCAGCCTAAAACCCCAATCAGCAAGCAATGCAGGTGTAGAAGCACGGTGGCTGGGAAAAACTCCCTAGAAAGGCCAAAACCTAGGAAGAAACCTAGAGGAACCAGGCTATGAGGGGTGGCCAGTCCTCTTCTGGCTGTGCCGGGTGGAGATTATAACAGAACATGGCCAAGATGTTCAAAATGTTCATAAATGACCAGCATGGTCAAATAATAATCAGGAATAAATGTCAGTTGGCTTTTCATAGCCGATCATTAAGAGTTGAAAACAGCAGGTCTGGGACAGGTAGCACGTCCGGTGGACAGGTCAGGGTTCCATAACCGCAGGCAGAACAGTTGAAACTGGAACAGCAGCAAGGCCAGGTGGACTGGGGACAGCAAGGAGTCATCATGTATTAATGGTGATTGGTTCAGTGTTTCCTAGAGTATATTCCCTTAGCCCTTTGTTACTGTTAACTAACAAACAATTGCTAAAGGAGACAGTTGATGTATGTGTCAGATGTTAGTGCTAAAGCATTGTGTTGACGTGTCTAGATGCGGATGCGGCTGAAGGACGACCGGAGGAGTAAGTCTATAGAGGAACGAGAGGAGGAGTACCAGAGGGCCAGGGACAGGATATTTGCTCAAGATGTAAGAACCATCCCATAGAATTCCCTTAATATTAATTTAATAGGTTTTCAATGCAGATTATGAGAGTTGGAGTCAATAAATACAAGTAGCGAACAGAGCTTATTTTATTACAGGGTCCAGATGGCTTTGCTCTTGAAAAAAGGATACAGGAGGATGATGCTTGTAACAGCACACAGCAAAGGCGGCAAATGTTTAGGTAATTATCTCTCACCGTAACATAGCCATGACAAATTCCCTATCTCTTACTCTCTGCTTAGGAAATGGTTATGCTATTAATCAGTTTCTATCTCTTATAATAGCTAATAAATGTATATTCCCATAATGGTTTAAAATGGCTCCTTCCTCAGGTTAAAAGATGGCCGCCCGGCCAACAGTCGCCAGAGCAGCTCTGAGAACGAACCCAAGTACTCTGACCCTCGGCCGTGGAGCAGCACAGACTCTGACAGCTCCAACCGTAACCTGAGGCCAGCCATGACCAAGGCAAGCAGCTTCAGCGGCATCTCTGTCCTCATCAGGGGAGACAGCTCGGGCAGCAGCAAGAGCATGGGTCGCCTCTCTAAGACTGGTAAATAAATAACCACCACTTCCACTATCAACTAGCCTGGTTAAACCAGACTGAATGCCACCCTCCATGGTGAGTGCAGTGTTCAGTCTGGTTTAACCAAACTAACCACCAATCACAGTTCACTTCACTCTAAATCTCCACCTTTATATTGGCCAATCAGCAGTGCAGCACCTGTCAAAACGGCCTGTCCATTAGAGGAGCGTCCAATCAGAGAAGCCATGTGACATGACCTAAGGCAGATTCTAGAATAATGCCCATCATTCTGTCAAAGGGTTTGAATGCTTTTAGTATTTAAAGAGACAAATTCCCTATGAAGACTCCTGCCAGGTGAAATGGATGCTTTTTGTGTGTGTCCCCCCCCCTCATTTGATTTGATCAAGATATTGACGGAGCACCTCTTTTCTATTTGGCAACATTGATGCAGGTCTTAGTGCATTGTCACACCTTGCTGGCACTTAACATACCACTCACATATTGACAGTGTGTACATTTTTGACAGTGTGCTTTCTAATGTGTGCCTTTCTAGCATACTTTCTCCTCTTATTACATTTGCCGCTCCTCCTCTCATTTTATTACTACCATTTGGTATCTGGAGTGTGAATTCATTGGTTATTACGTTCACAAAAAAGAAGTGCCCCATCTCAAACATACAATGGTCAGTTTAATAGCTAATAATAAGTAGCTAGCCAATTCAACAACGCATTATTTTAGCGTTTATACATTTTCTCTTCCTTTCTTTGAACCATAGTTCTACAAATGTTATGGTAATATGCTATCAGTGGTTTCTTATTCTTTTAGAATTGTAGTAGAATGTCTTAGTCAATCATGTTTTATTTTGTTTACCAGACAGTGATTAGATTCCAGTCTTAATGATCTAATTATGTACAGTTCAAGAATCTATTAGTTTCATTAAGTGTTGTGTTCTGTTCTGCCCACAATGGACATGGTGGTGGTGCTTGGACACACAAAGTGAATAGCTAAACGAAGACGTTAATCAAGAAATTAATTAACTTGTCATTTAGAGCTGCTGACGATATCATCATCCTCTTTCTATTTTATGACCGCATCAGTCCCACAGGTAATTAGAATAGATCATAGGTTGTGTAGGTATGGAATTTCAAAACTGACCTTTCAAAGAAGTGCATTTCTTAATGAAAAACATTAGATTTCTACTTGGGTCAACTAAAGGTTTTTATGGCAATGGCCTCAACCATTGATGCATTATACAGTTATAGGTGATTGTCTAAGCCAGACTAATATAAATACCCAATGAATTCAAGCAGCTTCTCCTCCAGTAGATACCATCAGTATCTCCTTTGACCCTTGGCATGCATCTTACGACTCTCCCTGTCCATCCCCATACAACAACTCTAAGCATGGTGTGTTAACTCTGCTGTGTCTGTAGGTTAAGGCTTTCCTTCTTCCTTCCTTCCTTCCTTCCTTCCTTCCTTCCTTCCTTCCTTCCTTCCTTCCTTCCTTCCTTCCTTCCTTCCTTCCTTCCTTCCTTCCTTCCTTCCTTCCTTCCTTCCTTCCTTCCTTCCTTCCCTCCCCTCCCTAGGTTCCCTAGAGTCTTCTAGTAGTGTAGGGTCCTCCACGGGTTCGCTCTCTCGCTCCCAACTGCCCCTCACCGTCCCAGCTCTAACCCAGGCTGGCCACCCTCACAACCACGCCGCGCCCCCCTGCCCAGTGGCTTACCCAGCCACCTGCACTAGTAGTACTGTGACTTATGAGGCGGGAGGCAGGAGCGGCCCGGTGCCGCCACCACCAGCAAATACAGCTAACACTAGCTACTATTTGCTTCCCCTGGAAGCCACAGGGATACCGCCAGGGAGTATCCTGGTCAACCCACACACAGGTTGGTACCCTCTAACCCTACCATCGGACCAGGTTGGTTAGGTGTAAGTTAGTTGTACAGTACAGGGGCTTGCCGTGGGGGATGTAAAATGTGTCTTGTGTCCTGCCATTGGGTTTCTTTCACAAACCGATATCTTCTCATTCAAACTAACACGACTCACAAACTCTCACAACTTGCTGCTTATTCCTTGACTGCTTTCTTCTTGTGGTGCATAGAGAGACAGACAGCGTACTGTTGTTTAATGTTGGAGCCAGCTGGGGAGGGTGGTGTATCTCGGGTGTGGGGTGTATCTGGAAGAAAGTGGTGGAACGCCACAGCAGAACACAAGGCATTTCTTCATGCATTATTTATGATGTATTTGAGTTCTGATGCTGCTGAGTATTTTGGGGGAGGTGAAAATTAGAACTTGCTTTGATTGTCCTTTTTAAATAGTAAACCCAACCGACAGAATGTGTATCGCTTTCCTCAAATTATTTAGATTTGACACGGGAGTCGCTGTCTTAGCCGGCTTGCATTCAAATGAGGATCCATCTCTCTGCCGCCCGCAGATGAAGAAGCACTTTGAAAAACGATAGCGCGCTCGCAAGATCAATATTTCCCGACGTTGGTCAAAACAAATTCCCTAAAGTGTTGCTGAGACAAGGGATAATGGAGCCATACTGTACGGTGTTATTGAATATAGAAAAACTGGAGAGTCTAAGTCGGCGCTCTGATGTATAATGCATTCCTCTTCAGTCTGCTCGTTCAGCGGCCGACGTAGAGAAGGTTAGTTCTTAAATATGCATGGGTCTGGCTGATAAGCCTGGGTATATGGAGCTGGCACTAATATGTTTTTCAAGAGCCAGCCAGGGGTGTGTAATTGCTTATTGACCTTTCTTAAGGACTTGGAAAATGTCTTGTGTAGCACCCAGGAATTAATTTAGCCACCTGATAGTTCAAAACTCAAGAGGAGTTATTTTCAGGTCCATGTGGGCGTCACACGTGCAAAAAATCGAGGAAAACCTATCCTCTCACCACTGGCAAATGAGCCCAGAGTGCAAATGTATAGCCTATATATTTTCTTCTCTATTTATTATGACTCCAAATGTGTAGGAAAAATGCTAACTATAGTAGATACTCACCGATATTAGATTTAGTAAAATAAGACCATGACCAAACCCTCTCTAATCCTCGTAGTATATGAGTAACTGTAGAGCTCACAAAGCAAACATGTCTGTGGAGTGTGATCCTTATGATAATGTATATTACCAACAGGCACTTCATTAGATGTGTGTAGAATACAAATGTAAGGAATAAACACCCAAGATTTTACCAGGTAATGTGATATATAAGTCATACACTGGAGCTGAGTGTCTCTGCACTGCTCCGTGGCAATAACCTCCTTTCTGCATTAAAAAATACCTTCACAAAAGGATATTCGGCATTCGGAGCCAGCCTATTTCACAGTAAACCCCCATAGAACCATCAATGCATTTTTCACCAGCGATTCAGAGGAGAAATGAGCCCTAGGAAAGAATGAGAGCAGAAATCTATCCTAGATGTTTCTTTCATATTCTCTCTACACAAGGTGCCTCCGCACACAATATTCTTCGTCTTTTTCCTGCTCATGCAAAGGTACACATTTCTTATAAATATTTACTCACTTCACTGTGTGAATTCAGAAATAGGCTATGTAAATGAAGCCCTTTGGACACTATACTGTCTACAACTGCTGTAAGGATAATGCTAGCCAAATTACATTTCTGGATACCTAGCAATTTGGCAAATTCGTATCAAAGCGTTGGAAGAATATGTTTAATGTTGATAATGGGGCCAATGTCAATAGGGATGAAGAGAATGTTGACAATAATGATTGATGTGATTTAAAAAGATGGTTCGTGTTGATTATAATGCTGAAAATTATGATCATTAATGTGTTAATAGAGATACCAGTGCTGGTGGTTTTCTTGTGTGTTTCAGCCCTGCCCCTCTCCTCTCTACCTACAGGCCAGCCCTTTGTGAACCCGGATGGCAGTGCTGTGGTGTACAACCCCAACCACAGCATGGCTCCTCAGCATCAACATCATCAGCATCATAATCAGCAGGGCAGGACCCAGCAGCCCATGCTCCCTCCTCCACACCCTCCTGGCCGCCACCAACACCAGCCCACCAATCACAACCACGTCCTCTCACAGGTCCGCTAACACCCTTTAGCAGGGCACTGAATTTAATTTGAAATGTAATTCAATTCAATTGAAGCCTAGGAGAAAATGTAGATGTCACCGGCGTATTCATAACATCTACACATTACAAACCATAACGTGTTTGTTTAACCCCTAGCAGGGCAAGGGAAAGTAGGAAAACAACTGATGCTTACTCAGTCATCCTAAAACACCCTGGTGATTGACATGGCCCCCATTTCAAAACATTACCATGGCGGTGCTTGACATTCGTACGGTGTAATTCATTGAGGAAATTTTGCAACCTGCCGTTCTCCTTAGTCGCCACCCCTGTCAAGAGTAAATGAATTGAGTTCAGAGTGTCGGCTAAACACTGTGACCCTGGTGCAGCACACAGCCCAAACGGTAATCGTTAGAATTTATACAATCCCTCGGTGGTAGGAATAGCAATCTCTAATAGCAAGATCCCCATCAACACAACCTGTCATGGAGAGGTCCTTAAAAAAAAACGGAGCCGGAGGGGTTGAGCTTCATTAGTGAAAATACCAGGGCAGGAAAATGAGTTGACCTCTGATAGTGTGGGTGCACAACCCAGGGGTCGGACAAGGATGACTTTCCGATGATGCGAAGCAGCAATGTCCCTTTCTAATAAAGACATCATTATAGACACAGGGGATGAGGGGTTTGCAAATTGGAGGATATTTATATTGAACTAAGAGCTGTCCCATGGTGTTCATATTTATGTCTTGTAATTGATTTCCACCAGTCAACCTTGGTAGAGGATAGAGGATATTCATATCCATGGTCATCTATTGACTGAGCTCTTTGTCTTAATTAACTTCATTACTGTTTAGTTGTATTTCCCCAGGAGCTAGCACTAAACTAATATCCTTTTCCCCTACTGTAATTATTTTGTTTATGAGATGGCAATGCTTTCTCCTCTTGCAGTGTTTGCATCTTCTGCCTAATGTCTTTGACTAAACCCATTGCCCTCTAACGCTTCTCCTCTTCTCCTCTTCTCCTCTCCTGTACTTCTCTCCTCCTACCTCTCCTCTTCACCTTCTACGTCTACTTCTCTCCTTTAATCTACCTCTTGTCTTGTCTGCCTCTTCTCTACCTCTTCTCTCCTCCTCTACCTCTTTTATTCTCCTCTACCTCTTTTATTCTCCTCTACCTCTTTTCCTCTCCTCCTCTGCCTCTTTTCCTCTTCTCCTCTACCTCTTTTCCTCTTCTCCTCTACCTCTTTTCCTCTTCTCCTCTGCCTCTTTTCCTCTCTTCCTCTGCCTCTTTTCCTCTCCTCCTCTGCCTCTTTTCCTCTCCTCCTCTGCCTCTTTTCCTCTCCTCCTCTGCCTCTTTTCCTCTCCTCCTCTGCCTCTTTTCCTCTCCTCCTCTGCCTCTTTTCCTCTCCTCCTCTGCCTCTTTTCCTCTCCTCCTCTGCCTCTTTTCCTCTCCTCTGCCTCTTTTCCTCTCCTCCTCTTCTCAGTCTGTTCTATCGCTTCCTCAGCCGGTCCGGCCCCTCCAGCCTTCTCCTCAGCCTGTCCAGTACTCATCTGTCTCTTACCCACCTCAGCTGCTCTCCGTCTCCCCTAACCAACAATACACTGTGGTACTTGACTTTCATCTCTTTACTCTTCCTTCATTCAACTCTTCCTTCAACCTCAATATTTGGGTTCTATCCCATCTTCCCTCTTATGGCTTGTTTTAAAAAATCTGTAAATGTGTAGTGAATTTAGTACAGAGCCAAAAAATCTGTTGATAACTTTTGTAAATGCATAGTGAACTTAGTACAGAGCCAAACTGGTGTTTGCTACTGTAGGTGCCCGAGACTGCGAATTGGGAATATTATAGGGTCATTTTCCAGCTATATGATAGATGACTGTGATGAATAAAATATAGAAATTCTCTACAGCAAAATTAATGGAGCTAATGTTCTGTTCTTGCTATATGCCCACATTAAGATCTGAATGTAACATTTAGGCTAATGTTCATGAAATAATACACACAAGGACAGAATTTCAAATTTGCAAAAGTTCCTTTAATTAACTTATATTCACTAGTGTCAGGCATTGCTTAGCGTTACTTCTCGAGGCTAATCGAATGCAGTTAGTTAATGGTTAGTGTTTTTCCCCCTTAGTAAGACTTAATATGCCAATTAATGCTAAATGGAATCAGTTTTATTTTCATGTGTTGTGTATTTCTACCACACTCCATCCATTGATGCAAATCATGTGTTCCGTTAACCTCTTTCCTGACCTCCCTCTACCAATAAACATCCCTTAATGACTAATTACATTTTTACATTTGTGGAAGGCTGCTTTGAATAATTAATTTCACAGCAGATGATGGAATTTGATGTTCTATGAATAGCAATGCTGAAAGTCCATAACCACCCGCCACCCTGTAAAGTAAACCAAACCACACTTAAACAGGTCAGGAGGAATTCAGTGTTAGGGCCTTCGGATTTTTGCTTTGCATGGTTGGCTGTATCCAACTGAATTGCTGTAGGCTGTTCGGCGAACACTGTGACGACACAAGGAGCCAGCAGTAGTAGTTCGGTAGTACTAGCCTATAGTTTTCTATAGAAGTCTTTGGGTTTCAGAAAATCGCTATATAAAAGTATGATATATTATTAATTATATACAAGGTTCTGTTGTAGTTCAAGTAGAGCCATTCCTGAACTCACATTATATTAATAAATATATAAAAGACATGTAATAATATAATGTATCAATTTAACACGTTTCTGTGTGCTCCCACAGCAAAACAACCTAGGAGCCCACTTCAGCCACATGAGCTTGACCCGGCAGGCCTCTGGGGAGGGCCCAGGTCGGGACACCCACATTGCCATGTACCCCTCCTCCGTCGTGCTCCAGACCCCCCCGCAGCAGCAGGGCTACATGGTGGCCCCTCCAGTCCAGCCCGTCCCTGCCCCCCAGGCCTACAACACCCCCGCCCCTCCGCCTGTCAACCAGCCGGTCATGCAGCAACAGGGCTACATGCAGCAGCCCATGCAGCAGGTAGTTTCTGTACATCTGAGCCTAACCTGATTTTACACTATTCTGTTACATTAGTACTAATATACTTTTGTTCCATCTAACTGACTATCTTAATCAATGCTTGGCCAGTATCTTTGTTCCCTCAACTACATGATTGTAATGTTCCATCATTACTATCTGAGAGACATGTACAATACATTTGTTCATAAATACTTTCTCTCTCTACTTAAAATAGCATTTAAATGGCAATTGGTAACTATGCCACACACCAGCAGAGGTACTGTACTGTATGTTCAGAGACCTCAGAGAGATGGATAGCTGTGTTGGTATTAATGGTATGCCATTTTAGACTGCTCTATCTCTGCCTACAGATGTCAGCATGTTACTGTGCACCAGGCCAGTACCCCCTGGCCAACCAGCAGTACAGGCCTGTGGGCACAGTGCAGTACAGCGCCCCACAGAGTCAGCCAATGCCCCCGCCCACACAACAGACAGGTAGGTATCTAGCACAGGCTGAACCAGTAACTCAACCATCCATCTCAGCTGCCAAGTTCTTCTATTAAAAACAGGTGTTACTTTCAGGTGTGTGTTATTTCTCTGGTGGAATATATGTAATACCATCAGTGGAGTGGTTTGCATTAAAGATATCTACATGGGGGGTAAAATACCCTATACCACACCTCCTTGTGTGTTTATTTTAATACAGTTTATATCAAGCTGCGGGGAGATGGCTGTTACCGCTCCTCCCTCCCTTTTCACACTACTTTTCTATTACACTCAGCACTTTGTTCTCTCCGGTTATCTGCTTTTATGGCGGGTACACAATAGGCTAATTTAAGTAAACTGCAGAGGGGAAATTAGACAGTGCCCCTGGGGCAGAGCGAAAAGCTAACTACTGTGTTGGAATGCTTTTCTCTGCAGTTTTGGCCATTGTTTTGTCTTACTCTTTTACCCCATAATAACAATTCCCAATCAAATACACTATTAGCATTGTTTCCCTCCCCCCCACTGTGTATCGCTGAGGCATTATTCACTGGCCTGTCTAGAGAAACAGATGCTCCGCTGCACCACTGAAATCCAGAAGCCAATCTGATCTCTAAAAGGAAATGGGGAATTTTGTTTTAATTACCTGCCAGCCTTTGTACATGCATCTGTCATGCAGGTTGGCAGTGGAGAAAAGGATGGGGATTTCAAATGGGGAAATGATTAAATGATGGTGAATTCCAGCAGGGAAATGTCAGAAAGTTTATATGCCTGTGGGTCCAAAGTCAGGTGTTTAGATGGGTGTCCTACCTGGATATCAGTCCTCCAGACTGGGTTATAACCGAAAGGCCTGTCCTGGATACTGGTGGATCTTGACCCTCCATGGGTGGAACCAGGTATTGGCCCTCCGTGGTAAAACCAGAGGCTCAGGATACGGGGCCGGGGCACTGTCTGAGAGGCCTATGATTCTCACAGTGAACCGGTCTCTTTTCCAGCCCCTCACTCTCACCTCTTCAGACAGAACTGTTCGCCAACCACACTCTACCGCTAGTAGTTCTGAGCGATCAGTGCTTTTTGAGGTCGGTTTCAGTTTATAGAATTTTTGTAGACATTTTTAATGATAGGCAGCAGAAGCACACCGCATTATGCTGTAACACAGAATAAAACAATTAAAAGTCCCATGATGGTAGTGACTAACAATTACTGCTTATCACTTAATCCCATCTTTTATTCACATTACTTTAATTTAATTTAATATTTCAGTTGTGTATATTACATTTGTTTTATTTGATTATTTTTTAAATTCCTAGTCATCTCATCTCTATAGAGTGGCTGTCTATGCTGTCTGACAAAATATCAATTTTATTTGTTCATCAAAGTAAATATGGCATACTTTTGACTGCTGAATACGAACTATTAATCAGTTAGATAATGTATTTTCAGGTAGAGATAAGTAGGCGTGCACTGGATTATGGTCATTGTAGTTAATTGCTATGTTTTCTGCGCTAAACCAGTGTTTCTCAACCCTGGTCCTCAAGTACCCTCAACAATACACATGTTGTAACCCTTGACAAGCACACCTGATTCAACTTGTCAACTAATCATCAGGCTCCCAAGTGGCACAATGGTCTAAGGCACTGCATCTCAGTGCTAGAGGCGTTACTACAGACCCTGGTTCGATTCCAAGCTGTATCACAACCGCCCGTGATTGGGAGTCCCATAGGGCAGTGCACAATTGGCCCAGTGTCGCCCGGGTTAGGGTTTGGCCGGGGTAGGCCGTCATTGTAAATAAGAATTTGTTCTTATAACTGACTTGCCTAGTTAAATTTTAAAATGTGTCTGTCAAGGGTTGCAACGAAATTGTGTACTGTTGGGGGTACTCGAGGACCAGGATTGGGAAACACTGAGCTAAACTATAGAATATTTATCTTTAGAGAATCTGCAGTGATAAAATTTGCATTGAGCTCGCAAAAAAACCCTGAATGAAATGGAATCCAAATAATTGAACCGATGTTGGACAATAGTTGTTTTAAAAAATGAAAAATAACAGAAATGTTGGTTAATCGCTCAGCACTAACGATTACGCAATCAATCAAACTGCTGTAAAACTCACACGTTAAAACCCTCCTGTCTTCTGGGTATTCTTGATTATTGACTATCAAATCAGAAGGCCTTATGACTTGACTGAGACTTTAAATGTATCTCGCCGGGAATATTTGTGAAGACTCAGTGTATTTTTGTTTTTATGCTCGATGTTCCTGCCATAAAAAGTGCCCTCATTTTTGGTTTTGACTTGTACATCAGACTTCAACTTTTTTGTGTGCTCCACTTCTACAATTATTTCATAATAAAAATCTGATTCTGTTAACATATATTATACTGCTCATTATTAGCTGATTCTGTTAACTATAAAAGGCTTGTGCAAGAGTCTCAACTGCAATTATGAAGACAGTATTATATTCATAATATGTGCAATTGTTGTAATCATAAAATATCAGCAGAAACTTGACATTGTCTGTGAAAATGTACTATACTTCTCCACATGTGGTCAAATATAGCCGAAGGAAAATGTTTTTTGGTGAAAAGAGGGAGGAAGAAAAATGTTGTGGTAGATCTGAGTTGAAGGACACCAGTACCGTCTGAAAACTCCTTTCCCCAGGCATCTGAGAAAGCCTAGTCCTTTCCCTTATTCTTGTAAGCAAAGATTAAGCTTTTGAACTTAAACTGAGGCTTCTGCTGCCTTTCTCATCTGCTGTAACAAGGAGAGGGGTGGCGTGCCTGTTTCATCTTATCTGCTATAGCCGCCTGACAGTCAGTGCCTTTTTAACCAGGCAGGCAACACTGTCTGCAAGCAGCAAGGCAAGCAATTCAAACCTTTTGAGTCCCTAGGTCCAGGTTCAGGGTCTGGGTGGTACCATAGTGCAAAGCGTCTCCTTTCTCCTCTCCTTCCTCTGCTCAGTCAGCCGAAGCAGAGAGTGTTTAATATTATATTCGCTTCATGCTCAGTTTGTAAGTGGAGGTGGGAGAATGGCACTAAAAATAGCGAACAGCCTCTCTCGTCGCTTGCCTCTCCTTCATTCCCCGCCGGGGGCCATCCATTCCTTTTGTCCCACTTCTCTTCTCATCTGGACCAAATTGATTGCTGTCGCTCTGGCCAAAAGCCAGGAGAAATTGAAAATTGCCCAGGCCCCCACCTCACTCCCTTCCTCCTTTTTACCTCCTGCAGTTTTCTCCCCTCCATCCCCCATACCTCTCCTCGGGGCGCCTGCTTTGGA
This sequence comes from Salvelinus namaycush, assembly GCF_016432855.1. Lineage (NCBI taxonomy): Eukaryota > Metazoa > Chordata > Actinopteri > Salmoniformes > Salmonidae > Salvelinus > Salvelinus namaycush. The sequence continues at coordinate 17,594,572 of NC_052319.1, read as the reverse complement.
GGGTTTTTCAATGGCGTTCTCAGAGCTTTACACGCACTCTGGTAACCTTGACACTGATGTATTTTACCCAGTGAAAAAAAGAGGATAATTTCTCTAACGTACTCTATGAAAAGTTTTTTTCTCTCTTCGTGTCTCCCATAATCTTACCAGCGGAGGATAAATCCTATCGAAATTACTTTGGCTCTTAAAGGTTGTTTATTCACCGAGCCAATTTAATGTTGACTTCATTCATTGATCACTTTTCAAATAAATAAGCACACAGCTTGTCCTGTGCCAAGGAACTTTGCATTTCATTTCAATGCAAGTCTGCTGAAATCTAAGAATCTCAAGTCATTTGTGTCCACTTTTTGATTGTATCAACTTCAACTCGCTCTCTTTATTTCTCCAGGTTACCAAACTGTGATGCCAAATCAACCACAGAGCTATCAGAGTATGATTGGAGTGCCACAGAGTCAGAACACTGTCAGTGGCCTGCATAGCAATATGGGAAATCAGATGCAAGGCATGATGGTCCAGTATCCCTCCATGCCATCTTATCAGGTGAGTACTTGGTATTTCACCAACACTAAGTCAGTGTAAGTCTATAATATCAAAACACAATTGTCAATGATGAACATTATTAAGACGTTAAAAAAAGTATATTTATTTAATCCTTTATTTAGCCAAGTATCTTGGTCATTAAGAACCATTCTCTTTTACAATAACGATCTTGTATATTTTTTGGCATCCCATGTTGACCATGTGTAATCTGGGTCTGTCTTGGCAGGTATCCATGCAGCCCCAAGGCTCCCAGGGTGTGCCACAGCAGACATACCAGCAGCCTATCATCATCCCCAACCACAACCAGTCCAACCAGGGGCCCATGCCTGGCTCTGGTGTCCAGGTCTACTACAGTGTTATCACACCCAATCAACAGAACACCATTAGGTTGGACATCATCACCACACTGTTTTAACATGGAAATACCTATACCCATTACACTTATTGTAGACCCATTATATTGTTGAATACCGATTCTAAATGTATTCCCAGTTTAACAAAACACCATGTAGTAGGAAATCCCAATGTTTCAAATACTCTGAATTTAGACTAATTACAATATTACAGACCATTAATATATTCCTGATTTTACAGTGAGACGTTTTTAGTTTTAACCGATAACTAGCCCGTCTCTGTGATGCTTCACGCTGGGCTATGCATGGCAAAGAAAGGGGTCACTTTTCACCTCCCTCTTCCCTCCCCCTCATGGGGCCTCTTCTTTAGTAGGCCATGTTCAAGATGATTTATAAGGCCAGATATCTACTGAGTCTTAATATAACATTGCTGGTCCCATGTGGTGAGCTGCTCTCTCTACACCATCCTTCATGCCAGCCCTCTGGTCCGCTGTGCAGACGCACACTATTCCTCAGGGTGCCGAGCAGAGCGAAGAGCCGACTGTCTCCAGCAGCAGCTGCCTGCCTCTGTGCTTTGGGCTGACGCATCACCCTGCCTCCTGCCTGCCTTCGCTTTGCTTTTATCCTTATTAAATCACAACTGAAATGAGCGAAAGAAGAGCCTGGAAAGCAGAAAACCCAAAGTTGCACACTGCAACCGCAATTCGGTTACGGAGACACAGTAAAAAATGATGATTGCCCTTGATTTGTTTTGATTTGGTAGAAAATGAGGTCCGTAGCGATTCCCAGCCTTTACTCGTTTCTGATTGAGGATATTAGTGGTAGTTCTAATGCCCCTGTGTACAGTGTTCCACTTCAGTAATTTAGCCCATTTTAAACTGATGAGCCAAATTCTGATTACATTGAGTGAAGCGCTGCCAGAGCTTTGCCTCTCTGCTGCTCAGCTTTAAAAAGTGTGTGTGTGTGTTTCTCTCTCTGCAGCTCCTCTGTTGGGTTCTTGCCGCCTCCTGGATCAGAGCAGATGCAGTTCCCTCGGCCGTCCTCCCCCTGCAGCTCCCAGCAGCCCCTCCATCAGGCACAGCAGTGCTCAGGTACACAGCCCAGTCACAGCACAGAGCCAGCCTGAGCCACAGCATCCATTACAACCAGGTCTCAACTAGGAAGTAAATATCAATCACTGTCAATAAAATTAGCTGCCGTATAGGTCGTCTCTGGAACAAAACCAACAGATCACTAGCTTCCCTGTACGACTTTCTCTTCGCACCCTGTTTTAAACCTTTCTGCTACCTCTATTTTTTTGTGCTTTAATACTCTCTTCAATCCAATCCCCCCTGTGTGAAACACTGGAGTCTAATAGCCTAAAATAACCTTTCACCAAACCCTGGAATTAGAACCCCACTTAATAGAGGCAGGTGTCATCAGGAGAAATTACTTCAGACTGAATTCTCTGGCAATTCAAAATGGAATTGAATCGATTCTAAAAGGGTGAGGGGGCACAGACAGGCAGGCAGCATTCTCATCTCCCAGGGCCAAAGCTATAATTATACGGCGTGGCAACAACAAAAGAAAGGTAGTCATGTAGACGCCTTAACACCCTGCCAGCCTTCCCTCCCACCCCCCCTCGATTGTTAGCTGTGAAGCGTTAAGGTGCTAATTGAAATGACACTCCAAGTCTTAACGATCTAATTATTGAACAGATATAGGCTGGTAATTAAAAAGTAATTCCTCTGCTGCTTTGTTCCCAGTTATGGCCATCTTAAGAAAGTAAGGGCTTTCATGGGTGTTCTAATTTCAGTTAATGTGAATTTCCTCTCTGTGGCGAAGCCCCTGTGAATCAGTATAGCCATCGTCAGTCACCCCATCTCTCTCTCCTTTCCATCTTTCCATCTCTCCCTCTCTTTTTGTCTTTTCTCCTTGAATATCTAATTAAAATGGAAAGGGAAATGTTCTTTCAAATCCTGAAATTAGATTTTGCTCCGTTCAGAAGTGAGGTGGTAAATGTTTTAATTACATGCAGGGATTACCAAGTGAAAAATAATTCCATTCATTTTTTTTGTAGCAAATACTATCAAATTAAAATATGTATTTTGTTGCGTATTCTGTTTCTTTTTTTTGTGATTAAATGTTTTTTTAATTTAGTAATAATAATTGTCAGCAAACATGAATACATACATACAAAATGAAGTTACACCTCCCTCCCCCCATCCCAATCCCATCCGAGGACCTATGGTATCAAATTAAATAAACATACATGGATCAAAATAAATGATAGGAAAAGAGAAACTCAAAGCAACACATCACAAAGTGTTTCAGCGGCAAGAAGCCATTGGTTCAAAGTGACTTCTTTAGCTCCATGAATGCGAGAGGTAGACAGCTCCATATAAATTACATCCAAAAAAGTAAGGATTCCATTGACAGATAGTGTGTGGAGGCTTCCATCATACGGCAATAATTGTCTTTGCAGCCGTTAGAACAGCAAGAAGAATGTGCCACTGACAAAGAAATTAATAATTTAAAAGTAAAACGAAAGGAGATGCAGGAATATTTTCAGACATCAGTGGGCAAGATCAAAGCTACTTCATCCAAGAATATATACTAAACCAAAATAAAACGCAACATGTAAAGTGTTGGTCCCATGTTCAATGAGCTGAAATAAAAGATCCCAGAAATTTCTCTAAAATTTTGTGCACAAATCTGTTTATATCCCTGTTAGTGAGCATTTCTCCTTTGCCAAGATAATCCATCCACCTGACAGGTGTGTCATATCAAGAAGCTGATTAAACAGCATGCTCGCTACACAGGTGCACCTTGTGTTGTGGACATTAAGGCAACTCTAAAATGTGCAGTTTTGTAACACAATACCACAGATGTGTCCATTTTTGAGGGAGTGTACAATTGGCATGCTGACTGCAGGCAGGAATGTCCACCAAAGCTGTTGCCAGAGAATGTAATGTTAATTTCGCTTCCATAAGCCGCCTCCAACGTCGTTTTAGAGAATCTGGCACAACTGCAGACCACGTAAACAGGCCAGCCCAAGACCTCCACATCCGGCTCCTTCACCTGCGGGATCATCTGAGGAGGGAAAGTTCTGCTGAGGATATTTTTTGTTTGTAATAAAGCCATTTGTGGGGAAAACTCATTCTGATTGACTGGGCCTGGTGGTTGATGCCCGCACAGTCATGTGAAATTCATATATTAGGGCCTAATTTATTTCAATTGACTGATTTCCTTCTATGAACGAACTCAGTAAAATCTTAAATTGTTACATGTTGCGTTTATTATTTTGTTCAGTATAGATACGAGTGCATTCCTAAACTATGTGTATAAAGGTAACAGTGTACAGGATGCATCATTCAAAATGTTCATATGAAACAGCTTACAAGGAGTTAGATAAGTCCTTTAAAGAAAGAGAATGCCATTTATAATTTTGTTCAAATGTGGAATTGTGTTTTGGTCCTTAAGCTGCTCTATGGTCAACTTTGTTTCTCTGTGGCCTCTTCATTTGCAATTAAATCCCAATAAACTGCATCATATTGCACCAAGACGGGCCTAAAGATTTAATATTTTGCCTGGTTTTCTATTACAAGTACAGCTTTTTTGGCACACTTTGAAGACTTTTTTTCTTCATGCATGAGTTAGCCATATACAGTGGTTTACACCCTGTCAGGATAAGAGCATTATATAGACACTGTTTACTTTTAAACCCCCGCCAAAAATAATTAGACAGGCTAAGTGCAGTCAGAACTCTTCTTTTAATAAGGCCAAGTGCAGGTCTAGTAAATTCACTAACCCTTCATTGTTGGGCAAACAACTTTAAATGGATGCTTGACGGCTGAAGGTTTTAGATATGATTATGTATTAGTGGTCGGCGCTGTCCTTGGAAAGTCGCGACCAGACAAGAATAATACGCATATCAACAAACACTTTGTTCAAACATGGAATTTAGTTACTAATAACATGTTAACCTCCACTCATTTAATGTCACACAAATAGATTACAAAGGATTCTAACGGTGAGACAGCAAACGTGGACATTTTATTTTTCTTCATAATGCACTAATGAAATACAAACAGAAGGAAATAATTTAAGTCACACTGACATACGCTGATCCTATTGAACTTGATAAATATCTTTAAGGTAAACCTGCTACACACACAGGATGAACATACTGGAATTCTCATGTTAACAGGCGGACAAGATGTTTATACACATTAAATCTTTAATTGCCCCTGAGGGGATAAATAAACGTTTATTGAATTTAATGAGATTTTAATGTCTGTTCTTGGTGTCTTTGTGCCCCCCTAGGCGTTCCCCCTCCCTCAGGCGGTGGGATGGTGATGATGCAGCTGACGTTGCCCCCCGGCCAGCAACCACGGCCTCACTCGCCCCCGCAGTGGAAACACAGCAAGTACTACATTCTGGACCACACGAGAGGACAGAAATCCACAGAGCTCTCCACTCTAGACACCTCACAGGTGAGTGCAGGGACCCAGCGAGAACCTGCAGATAAAAATATATATATATATAAACAAAAACAATTTAATTAAAAAATATATATTTATCAGTATCACATGCTGAGTGTAAATGTAGTAATGAGGTTTGGTTTGATGACGTGGACAGTCGTGACCATGGTCTGTAATTTTCTAAGAAGGGAGTATCCCTGAGACTAAATGTAATGGTGTCTGTGAGGTCTGTGTTCACCCACTAACCCTCCCCTGTCCTCTCCAACTGTCTGTACAGAGCATTCCCCAGCTGGGCAGTCCCTCAACTTCCCCCGCCCAGTCGCCAACTCCCTCCCACCCACACCACCTAACCAATGTGAAGAGCATCCGTCCAGGCCTCGCCCCCGTACCCATGATGCCCCAGTTCTCCAGACCCTTTATGCCAGGGCAAGGTGAGGGAGACACCCAGTGTTTTTCTACCCAGTCCTGGGGGACCTTCAACCAGATATTTCTACATATTTAATCTATTCCAATTATATAGGAATATGATATCCCAAGGGCTTGCTGTCATTAGTTGACTAGAAGAATCAGGTGTGCTAATACTAAATTCAACAAATGTGTGGAATGCTCAGGGTCCCTGAGGACAGCTCAGTTGCTCCATCTTTATGGAAAATTGTAACCCGAATGAAATTGAGCCAAATTAAGCGTGTTGTCATCTGTGTTTCCCAGGAGATGCGCGGTACCCGTTACTAGGGCAGACCCTCCAGTACAACCCCCAGATCCGTCCTCCTCTACACGCTCCACCCATGGTCCCCAACCATCAGGTGAGTCTACACAAGACAGATCATCCACTTAAGTTGAAGCTACCTATTGTTTATAGGAGGAATTATGTGGGGATTTCGATATACCCTTCTGAAATGCTAGGCAAAGCCTGGAAACATAACATCTCTTTAGTACTGTGCAAATAAAACAAAAGATGAAGTCAAACATTGGTCTCTGATTCTTTTGTTCCTCATTTGTCTTCCAATTGAATCAATATCATTCCGATACCTTAAGCTGGAGTCCAAAGAAAGTATAGTTGCGAGAGATGGTAATCTGAACATGCTCTTGTCCTTCTTTCTGCACCCAGGTACCCATGGGGATGCGGCACAGCGGTGGAGGGGGCAGAGGGAGGAAGCAGACAAGGAAAGCTCTGTCTACAGATCTCAGTGTAGGTGATCCAGGTAATGGTAGGGAACACCCTCTGTCTGTTAGAGGACAGAGATGTGGACCTCCAAGCCTAAAAAACCCCCCCTCATATCTCACTCTTAGATCTATCTTATATTTTTCTTTGATTTGAATTCCCACAGATTTGTACATAGAACAAAACTGATTGCAAAGGACGCTAGGGTTAGTCTGTACTACGTTAACTAATTAGGTCATGGGCCTAAGGTTGTCTCCAAGTTGGTTTTGACAGTTTCTCTCTTGCTCCCCCCTCTCGCTGCTCTGTCTCTCGCTGCTCTGCCTGTGACAGTGAGTGGGCATGTCCTGGAGGTGACTGACCTGCCGGGAGAGATCAGCAGGACCGAGGCGGACTCTCTGCTGGGTGAGCTCTCCAGAGCCGGGGCTGTAGTCAGATGGCTCCCAGAGCACCACAGCCTCCGAGATTGGCAGTCGGGGGGCTAACGGTGACCCCCATCCAAGCCCCTGCTGACCCAGCCTTCGTCTACACCATCCTGGCCATGTTCCCCTCCGGATACACTGCGCAGGACGCCCTCCTCCACCACAATGGCCCCCAAGCCTCCTTCAGACTCACTATGAGCAGGGGCCACAGACACCCCCTGGAGAGGGCCAGCTCCCAGTAGAGGGCGCTAAGGACCCCTGGCTTGACCTTTCACCCCTCACCAGCACCGCCAGTCACTTCCTGTTGCCATCACTCCCCCCAGCCCCACTCATTAAGTTGGCTTGTTGTAAAGGGTTGTTTTTCCACTAGAGACTTGCTTCGGGGGAATGTGTTGTATTTTGTAATGTTCTTACTAACGATTTGATGAAAAAGAGCGAAACGTAACACTGATCCAACGTGTACCAACATTTAAAAACCATGATTATTGAAGTTCCAAATATTATAAACCCGTCTGCTCTCTGTTTTGAGAACCAGCCGGAACATATCAAAAGGGCAGTCTGTATTTTTGTTTTATTTTTTAATTTGTTTTATAGTTGTTAATCTTGAGTCAGACCCAAAGCTCATTATTATTCCCCCAGCCCAGTTGCAGTGTCTGTCCTGGATCCGTTTAACACAACCAAAGCCTCCCCACACCCCAGGGTAGCTGATTATCGGCCACCCTGCCACCAGCCCCATATTGTGGCCAGTACATCATGGAGTCGCCCTTAGCTACACAATGGGTCTCTTGTGCCTTTCTCTTGAGAGTCTACTGATTTATTCTCCAAGAAACACAAAATGACACCCCAGTCAGTCTATTGTTAAATGAAAAGACCTGCACCTTGTAAATAATTGATATAGGATTGGTAACTAAATATCTCAATCACTTGTCATTTCACAGTGAATGGTCTGTATGTGTTGGTCACAGGCGGGCACAGATGAGTGCAGCAAAGAAAGGCTTTTGTTTGACACGCCTAGTTTTTAACTTAATTTAAAAGTCGAGATAAAAATGACACTCCTCCACTGCAACTACATATTTTAGCAATCCTCTGCTTGGATGGCCTCTCTCCACCACTGTTCTCCCTCTTTCTCCTCTCCTCCTACAAGGCCAATGGTTTAAAATCTTTCATTAGGTCTTTTTAAATTATATACCTACTGGGTCACTGGAGAAAAAAGACAGTTTGCACATTTATACAACTGAATACACAGTACCCGTCAAAAGTTTGGACACCTACTCATTCAAGGGTTTTTCTTTATTTTATTTTACTATTTTCTACATTGTAGAATAATATTGAAGACATCAAAACTATGAAATAATACATGGAATCATGTAGTAACCAAAAAAGTGTTAAACAAATCAAAATATATTTTAGTTTCTTCAAAATAGCCACCCTTTGCCTTGATGACAGCTTTGCATTCTCTCAACGAGCTTCACCTGGATTGCTTTTCCAACAGTTTGAGTTTCCACAGATGCTGAGCACTTGTTGGCTGCTTTTCCTTCACTCTGTGGTCCAACTCATCCCAAACCATCTCAATTGGGTTGAGGTCGGGTGATTGTGGAGGGCAGGTCATCTGATGCAGCACTCCATCACTCTCCTTGGTCAATTAGCCCTTACACAGCCTGGAGGTGTGTTGGGTCATTGTCCTGTTGAAAAACAAATTATGGTTCCATTAAGCACAAAACCAGATGGGATGGCGTATTGCTGCAGAATGCTGTGGTAGCCATGCTGGTTGTATGCCTTGAATTCTAAATAAATCACCAACAGTGTCACCAGCTAAGCACCCCCACACCATCACACCACCTCCATGCATCACGGTGGGAACCACACATGTGGAGATCATTCGTTCACCTACTTTGTGTTTCACAGACACGGCATTTGGAACCAAAAATCTCACATTTGGACTCCAGACCAAAGGACAGATTTCCACCAGTCTAATGTCCATTTTTCGGGTTTCTTCGCCCAAGCAAGTCTTTTCTTATTGGTGTCCTTTAGTAGTGGTTTCTTTGCAGCAATTCAACCATGAAGGCCTGATTCATGCAGTCTCCTCTGAACAGTTGATGTTGAGATGTCTGTTACTTGAATTCTGACGCATTTATTTGGGCTGCAATTTCTGAGGCTGGTAACTCTAGTGAACTGAGGGTCTTCCTTTCCTGTGGCGGTCCTCATGAGAGCCAGTTTCATCATAGCGCTTGATGATTTTTGCGACTGCACTTGAAGGAAATGTTTTGTATTGACTGACTTTCATGTCTTAAAGTAATGGAGTGTCATTTCTCTTTGCTTATTTGAGCTGTTCTTGACATAATATGGACTTGGTCTTTTACCAAATAGGGTTATCTTCTGTATACTACCCCTGACTTGTCACAACACAACTGATTGGCTCAGACGCATTAAGAGGGAAAGAAATTCCACAAATTAACTTAAGGCACACCTGTTAATTGAAATGCATTCCAGGTACCTAACTCATGAAGCTGATTGAGAGAATGCCAAGAGTGTGCAAAGCTGTCGAGGCAAAGTGTGGCTACTTTGAATAATCTCGCTTTTTTTGGTTACATGATTCCATGTGTTATTTCATAGTTTGTCTTCACTATTATTCTACTATGTAGAAAATAGCAAAAAATTAAGAAAAACCCTGGAATGAGTATGTGTCCAAACTTTTGACTGGTACCATAACTTTTGACTGGTACGAGATATATATATATATATATATATCCTTTTTATTTCTCTCCAAAGATAAAAATGTGTGGATTCTGAAAGACTGTTCAGTGCTGGTGCAAGTCATTTTTATTTCAGTTTGAAACCAATAAATGTTTACACCAAAATATGTGCTTTTTCAGATCACAAGAAGTCCTTTGAAATGGATGAGGGTCCTCTGGGTTTCTCTTTCTCTGTCCATCACCGAACTGCTTTGGATGGCCTCTTTCATGATGTTTAAACTTATGATAAAATTATTATTTTTCATCAACACTAAGTATAGTCCTACCTCAGATGTCAGTGTAAGCAGATAGTGGTTTATTTTGCTATTGGTGGGGATGTGGGTTTTATACTTGGCATTATCTAATTTGGTCTTTGGTTGGTGCTATTCATCTCAATCCAGGTTTTATAGGGTAATTTGTCTGCTACATTAACCTCCCACCAACCTCATCTCACCCAATGCCACACAGTTCCTTCCTCCACTGTCATATTTTTCCTTTCCAATAACAATAAAGCAATTTACCGCAAGAAAAATCTAACCACCTGCCCCATGTCTCATCTAGAGCCTGTGGGAGTTAGTGTTGCCAGAAACCGTTTTAAATGGATCGCTTAATATCTGCGATGTGAAGGAGCCTGTTAGGTGTCCGGTCATGGCATTAAGGATCTCCATACTGACAGTGAGATTATTAACAGATAATTAAGCCAACATCTGGAGGACCTAGCTCAGTGTTGCAGCCAAGGCTGGTGAAATGGAGCCATCGTTGCGGAAATTCTCTGAGCAATAAATTACCCTTTTTTTATGATATTCATTTGCAATGCCTTTTTTTCCTCTTTTTTTTTTCCTGCCCAAGGGTCGACGTCTAGCACAGGGATTGATATCAAGCATATTTATGCATTGTCAAGTTATTTCAAGCAGCAAATGTAATAATAAATGTTGCTCTATAATGTATACATGCACTGAAGACCATGGAGAATTGATGGTAAGTCAGTACAAAACCAATTGAACAAAGCTGCACTCACTATCACCTCCATTATAGTCCTAGACATGCATAAATCATTGAATGAAAGCTGTGAGCAGGGGGATGTTTTCCATGAAAGGAAATGACATACAACCCCGTTCCCTGAGAATGGTCCTTTTCTCTGATGTGTAGTGAAGCACCCGGCGCATACTGTATGTACTAGCCTATAAAACAGCCCTTCCCACTGTTAGAAGGGTGACAACCTGCTGCCATTACCCTCTCCACTGTTGTATGACTTGGTCAGCTCAGACACAGTAGGAGTAAAGCTAAAATCAGGGCAGGTTGGAAAGGGCTCCATAGACAGTAGATAAGGTTACAGACAGCTTTAATAGCTGTGCCAATTCGGTTGTATTCCTACTATTAAAATGGGGTGGTGGAGGTTTTCACGCCTTTATTAAACTATAAACACAGAGGGCTTGTTTACTTGACAGATGAGTGGGTAAATATCTGGTGTTTGTTCAGGATTCACTTCTTTGGATATCTGGGGACCACAACCACCCTAATGAAGAACAAGGTTAGATTGAATTCTCATCTGTCGTTTTGAAAATCATAAAGACACGGTGACTATCAAATAAGATTTTCTTTATCAACCTGATGTAACATCCAGAACAAAATGCATGTCACTGAAATGCTCATCTTATTGATAGAGAAGGCAAACTAGTGGTGAAAATGTATAGTCTCCCCCCTGGGACACATTGGTCTCAGACTGCAATCGAAGCTAGTGAATTGTTATCAATAGCTCCGCATTGACATGAGTGGGTGACGCTAGGTGGGGACGGGAGGTCCTGCATAAACACAAACTCACTTCCTTGACAACAGCGCTGATCTGCTCCACGAATTGCAAGAAGTATGAATGCGTTGACTTCTGCAGAGACTGTATCACAGTAACCATGCAGAGCCTTCTAGAGTGTGAGGAAATGATCTATAGGAAAAGCACTGGGATGTTTGACATGCTAAGACAGACATTTTGTGACTATTTGCCTTGTGAAAACCCCATAAAGTAAGAATACAAATAGTGCACGTATTTTAACCCATACTATCTTAATATGACATTACAAAGTAATGTAGTGGAGGCTGATCTATTAGCACAGTAATGCAATGTTCTATTAATCATTGCATAATACATCTCTGTGTTGAGTTTGGTGAGCTACCACACCCGTTTGTTTTTTTAGGCAACAGTAAGGCAACAGTAAACATGTCGTCCCCCACGAGTGATGCGGAGGGCTCTATATACATGTAGCTCCGCATTGAGATAATCGTTTGACCGTAGGTGGAGGCGATACGTCCTGTATAAACAGAAAATCCCTTCCTTGACAACTTCCTTCACGATAGATAGGGGTATGCTGAAAATACATCCACGAGTCGCAATAAGTATGATTTACCTGACTTCTGCAAAGGACGCATCTCCGTAAATGCTGTAGGGCCAATACAGAAGCCAGATTGACCATAAAATACGATTTATGCTTGATCCGACAGTGAAAAAAATATAATAATCAAAAAATGGTCACCGAAAAATAATATGTTTGGTGCGGGACAAAACGAGTAATTTGCTGAACATCTAATGGGCGTAGTTTATGTCCTTATGGGAAACATGTAGCTCATGAGGGGCTGCATATTCAACAATGGTGTAAAGTACTTAAGTAGTATCTGTACTTTACGGTTGATATTTTTGACAATTTTTACTTCACAACATTCCTAAAGAAAAGAATGTACTTTTTACTCCATACATTTTCACTGACACCCAAAAGTACTGTTACATGTAGTGTGCCCCTGGCTATATGTTATATATATATATATATCAATATAATGGTGCTGTCTGGTTTGCTTAATATAAGCACTTTGAAATAATTGATACTTTTACTTTTGATACTTAAGTATATTTTTGCAATTACATTTACTTTTGATACTTATTAAGTATATTTAAATCCAAATACTTTTATACTTTTATTCAAGTAGTATTTTACTGGAGGACTTTCTCTTACTTGAGTCACAGTATTTCTAGGTATCTTTACTTTTACTCAAGTATGACAATTGGGTACTTTTCCCACCACTGATATACAGTGCCCTCCGTACTGGGACAGTGAAGCATTTGTTCTTCTTTTGGCTCTATACTCCAAGTTTGGATTTTTAATCCAAAATGACAGTACATTATTTACCATTCATTTCTATTGGACACAAAATAATCTGAAACACAACCAAAACAAACAGCAAATGCATCCAACACATTTGTTGAGTCACAAGCTTGATATAGTCATTGCATGCTACCGGAACAAATACCTAACTTTTGAATACTTAAATACACATAAGTGAATTTGTCCCAATACTTTTGCTCCCCTAAAACGTGGGGGACTATGTACAAAAAGTGCTGTAATTTCTAAACAGTTCGCCCGATATGGATGGAAATACCCTCAAATTATAGCTGACAGTCTGCACTTTAACCTCATATTTGATTGTCCATTTGATTCAAATCCAAATGGACAATGCCATTGAGGGCTTCCACCATTTTAAAGTAGTCCACTGGATGGGGATTTCTACAAGTTGGGAGCAATCAGCCAATGAAGAAAAAAATGTACTACTTTAAAATGGAGATAGCCTTAATGGCACTGCCCATGTGTTACAGACGCTATAATGGCACAGATACAAAAATGAGTCCTCTATCTCTATGGCATGTTCACACACGTATCTGCCCTCTCATGGGCTAGAATGGTCCCACCTGATCTCGCTTCCCTTCCATCTTTGAGGACATGTATAGACCCCCTCAGTGGAGGTGTCATAATACCCATAAAACCTAGCGGTCAAACAGGGAAATGGTTCCAATAATTTTTCCACCATTCATTCTACCCATAGGTTTTTTTTAGAAACACTTAAAATAAGGGCTGTGCTTCGTGTAGGCTTACCCTGGTGTGACGTTTTGATAACCATGTACATTTATGTCGGACAAGGTGACATCAATATATTCAGCTATATTTACTCTCAGATTCGAAAATATTAATTAGCATCAAAACAAACATCATGCAAATCCCTGCAGGCTCCTGCGCATCATCTCTAATTGACACCTTTGCTAACAGGTATTTTGTCCATTTTTAACTTACACAAGACAGTTCACAGAATTGCCAATTTAAAGAGATGTAGCCAATTTATTCATTACTACATTTATCTAACATTAGTTAATTTCAGAGATTCTTACCTTTGCCTCGATTCGGCAGTCTTGTCCAGATTATCATGTCATTTCTAGTTCTTTAGCATAGCCACATTATCAGCTAATTAGCGTTTCATTTTTGTGGCATAAATAAAGGCGAATATATTGATAAAAGTCCTAGAGAGATGTACACAGTTATAAAAACGTCACGCCAGGGTAAGCCTACACGAAACACAGCCCTCATTTTAAGTGTATTTAAGAGATCCTATGGGAAGAATGAATGGTGGAATACGATTGGAACCATTTCCCTGTTTGACCTCTAGGTTTTAAGGGTATTATGACTCATACTGTAGTACTTTATTTCCATTGTTATAGTGGTCATGTGACTATCTTGTCACTATAATATATAGTCTTTAATTTTGTAAATGCCGGATCTCTATGGCAAGACGCATAATTTAACAAAATTTCGTCAAAATCGTACCTGTGGTGACTGAGATCTCGTGTCACTAACTATGTACAAATGGACTGAGCGAGATCCTGTCCCCCCTCAGAGTTCATCGTGAGGGAGTTAGTTATCTGCACCAATTACTTCATCAGTACCACAGCGCCATCTACTGTTAATTTGGTGACATAATGAACGGACTTCAAGTCCCATAAGCATGATACGTATCTATGGACTACAACTTCCATCATTCTCCGTTAGTTCCTGTGACGAGATTGAACGTTCTAGGCATTTACAGGATTGAAACGATTAAACAGGAAAAGCCAACACATTTTATAAAAATGATTTGGTTTGAAGGCTCTATTCCAGCAGCCATCATCTCCGCAAAACAACAGAGCTCCATCTTCGTCGTCGTAATAACAGGTATTGTTTTGCTAGCGCAGATTTGTATGCTAGCAAAGCTAACGTTAACCAGTCGAAAGATTCGCCATAGTAGCGAATAAAACTGTGTCAAGCTCGGGAGAGCAAACGAGCCCTGTCATTGTCAGTCAGCTATTTAGCTAGCTATGCATGTCAACAACATGAAACTCGAAGTGTCGATGTAGCCAATGCTAACTTGTCAAAACAAAAAGGAATGACAGCTGTCAAATCGCAGCTAACTAACGTTAGTTAATGCGATTTAGATAGTTAGTTCTGGCTAGCTTCCTACTAACGTTAGTGTGGTAATCGCTAGCTGACAATTTAACTGGCTGACTGGCAGGCTAACGAGTCGCAATTATTCTGGATGGCGACTGTCACCACCAATACTAGCGGACTAAACTCCTTCCTTCACCACGGAGTGGAGTTTAGTCCGCTACACCAACACTACAGACTTGTATTGTAGGAACTGGGCATTGAGTGTCGTAGGACGAGTGATTCACCACTTCTGAATCTGACATTCTTGTTCTCTACTAGGCGACGATGAGGTGTCAGGACAAATGATGTCCAGTTGGGAGGACGACAGAGTGGCCGAGGCCTCCTACAACTGCTGTGTTGCAATCAAGGTTGATTCCAAGAGGTGGCCTTTATAATGGAATCCTCCTACACTTGTGTGGATATGATGTACACTATTTCTGTACAGCACTATCAAAATGGAAATACTAACAAATGTGATGCATTTTATGTTTAATGTTTTTCTTTTCTTGCAGTGAGACATGCACACAGTTCTCCCAAATCTGTATCCTTCTTCTCCAAAGGGTTCTTATCACCCCTAGAGTTAGACTGTTGTGTTTGTGGTCCCTAAGGCTTGATTTCCTTTAGATTATTCACCAAGCTTTCTCTTTCAGACATATTCTAGATCAGTGGTTCCCTAACTTTTTATAGTCCGTACTCCTTCAAACATTCAACCTCCAGCTGCTTACCCCTTAGCGCAATCTCAAATGTTGTTTTTTGCCATCATTGTAAGCCTTCTACACATACACACACACACACTATACAATACATTTATTAAACATAAGAATGAGTGTACGTTTTTGTCACAACCTGGCTCGTGGGAAGTGACGACAAAGCCCTTGTAGAACCAGGGCCCAAATAATAATCAATCATTTTGCTCTTTTATTTAGCCATCTTACATATAAAACCTTATTCACAATTTCTTATGAACAAATAACTCACCACAGGTTAATGAGAAGGGTGTGCTTGAAAGGGTGCACATAACTCTGCAATGTTGGGTTGTATTGGAGAGATTCTCAGTCTTAAATAATTTTCCCACATGGTCTGTGCCTGTATTTAGTTTTCATGCTAGTGAGGGCCGAGAATCCACTCTCACATAGGTACGTGGTTGCAGAGGGCATCAATGTCTTAACAGCGCAATTTGCCAAGGCAAGAAACTGAGCGCAGCCCTATCCAGAAATCTGTCAGTGGCTTCTGATTAAATTCAATTTTCACAGAACCGCAATATCGCTAAGTGGACTGGAGGCAGGGCATGAAAGGGATAACGAATCCAGTTGTCGTCCGTTTCGGGAAAGTACCTGCGTAATTGCGAACCCAGCTCACTCAGATACTTCGCTATATCACATTTGACATTGTTCGTAAGCTTGAGTTAATTTGTACACAAAAAATCATACAATGATGGAAAAACCTGTTGTCCTTGTTAATGCAGACACAAAAGATCTCCAACTTCTTAATCATAGCCTCAATTTTGTCCCGCACATTGAATATAGTTGCGAAGAGTCCCTGTAACCCTAGATTCAGATCATTCAGGCGAGAAAAAACATCACCCAGATAGGCCAGTTGTATGAGAAACTCGTCATCATGCAAGCGGTCAGACAAGTGAAAATTATGGTCAGTCAAGAAAACTTTAAGCTCGTCTCTCAATAAAAAATAAAAAACATGTCAATACTTTGCCTCTTGATTGCCAGCGCACTTCTGTATGTTGTAAAAGTGTTACATGGTCACTGCCCATATCATTTCATAATGCAGAAAATACACGAGAGTTCAGGGGCCTTGCTTTAACAAAGTTAACAATTTTCACTGTAGTGTCCAAAACGTCTTTCAAGATGTCAGACATTCCCTTGGCAGCAAGAGCCTCTCGGTAGATGCTGCAGTGTACCCAAGTGGCCTCAGAGCAAGCAACTGCTTGCAAGCGCGTTACCACTCCACTATGTCTCCCTGTCATGGCTTTTGCGGCTTCAGCACAGATACCAATACATCTTCACCACCAAAGTCCATTTGATGTCACAAAGCTGTTCAGTACTTTAAAAATATCCTCTCATGTTGTCCTGGTTTCCATTGGTTTGCAAAAGAGGATGTCTTCCTTAATTGACCCCACATAAACGTAACAGACATATACCAGGAGCTGTGCCAAGCCCGCCACGTCTGTTGACTCATCCAGCTGTAACGCATGTAATTCACTGTCTTGTATGCGAAGCAGTAATTGTTTCAAAACATCTCCTGCCGTGTCACTGATGCGTCATGAAACAGTGTTGTTTGATGAAGGCGTTGTCTGTGTCGTTTTTTTTTGCCTTTTCCCCCAGCATTGTCCCACACATATCTGGCAGCAGGAAGAGTTAAGTCCTCCACAATAGTATGGGGCTTGCCTGTCCTACCCACTTGGTAGCTCACCATATAAGATGCTTCTAGCCCCTTATTAATGGTATCTGTTGCTTTTATACATATTACTTCTCGAAAGTCATCTTTATTCTTGCTCAAAAAACTCCTGTGGCTTATTTTTCAAATTGTCATGTTTCTAAATGTCTGTGCAAGAGTGGTGTCCCGCGAGAGAGTAACGTTTAATGTGATTGGATGTTAATTATTTGACTAGGCTACCTGTATTTGACATTGTGTTGTTATTTCGATGAACATTAGATGGTTTAATTACATTTTTGGCAGTTTAGTTACATTTTTGGCAGTGAAATGAGGCTAATCAGGCGAGGGGGAAAAAACCCACTCAAATGTATAGCCCCATTGGAAAATATAAATGTACTGTTGGAAATGTGAAGAAAAATTTGTATTTTATTTTTTTTAAACGTGAATCACATTTTTATTTGGCCTACCCCAGTTTGGGAATACCTGTTCTACATCATGCAATTAAGTCCAATCCCATTTTTTAAATTATTTTTATGAGCATGGTTGGTTTGCCTTTAACTTTCTGAAAAAGACCCAGTGGTGTGCATCCCGTCCAGTTTCTTTATCGGAGAGAATGGAATCCCCCTGGAAGTTGTTGCCGGGAGTGTCTCTGCAGAGGAACTCATGAAAAGAATCAACAAAGTCAAACAGGTATGGTAGCCAATTATAACACAGAAAACACTTAAACAACATCAGTAAATGGTCTCCAAGATCACTGAGATAGATGTAAGGTAGAGGGTATCTAGTTTGGCTGACAACTGCTCTCGAAGTCTCCAGCTCGCTGTGTAGTCATGTGCGTTGCGCATCAGCCAGCCTAGAGCGTGTCACACGCATTTCTTGTGCCTAACAGATGCACGCTCAGCAGATGGCAGGTGAGGGAGCGGATGCAGGGGCTCCCATGGAGGGGCTCCCACGAGCCACGGTAGCCTCAGAGCCAGCCCCAGCACATTCCCCCTCAACCTCACAGGAGCTCCAGCCCAGCCACACACCACCAGCAGACACAGACAGTGCAGCAGCACCAGCAATGTCTAAAGGTGTGTTTGTGTGAGGGGTCACTTTGGAATGTTGATGAAAAGTAATTTTCCTGAAAAGCAATGTAACAAAATTACAAGTACTTGCGCTATATTTAAATGCATGTCTGTGCGTGTTATTTGATATGTGTCCTGTTGATTGAGAGATTGAAGTTGAGACACTGTCATGATTGCTGATAATGATTGCGTTGATGTGGTCCAACCCAGAATCCCTGTCCAGGCCAGCAGAAGAAGGTGGACCCTTGGCCTCAGAGGTTGTGACCCTTGGGGATGACAGGAGCGCATCATCAGAGGACGTGTCAACCAGCTCTCAGCCTGACGAAGGTCTCGATGCCAAGGTGGAGAGGTAGGACCTATATACACACACAACGGAGGTGGGATAAAAGGTTGAAACTTGCTTTATCTTTTCAAACTGAAACCTTTCCTTCTGTAGGTTAACAAAGAAACTGGAGGAAAGACGGGAGCAGAAAAAGAAAGGAGAGGAGGAGGTAAAGAATAACTAGACATTGGTGTCCAATATTGACACCGCAGTAATGCAAATTTAGCCTAATCTCAATTTGTATACATAGTAAGAACTGCCTATTAATAATAGAATCGCCGGGCCTTTCAGCCTATAAGTATCCACTAGAGAACGTTGTCGGGCGGCTCCATAACCATACACCCGGCCTTGTTGGAACCCCCTCCCAACCAATGATGGGTCAACATTCTAACAGTCTAATAAATACATTTCATATATGCTATGGGAAGAATAATCATTTGGTTGTGTTTATGAAGGTCTTAGTTTTTTACATATTCTAATGTTACCTATTTCAAAGAACATAATGACATTTTCATTAGTTTGTTACTCTAGGCTATAAGTAAAAATTAAAAACCACAAGTTCAAGAGTTAAATCCATCACAAAGAAAACCTTTTTTTTGGGGGGGGCAGGCCTAAAAAAAACATTGTGGAAATAATAACATTTATATAAAAATAGACAGAATAGCATATTTTACGTTTATTATGTTACTAGTCTTTGCTTAGCAACCTGAGCAATGCTGCCCCATGGACAGCGCGGTTATGCTTTGAAAAAGTAATATTTGGAAATAGAGCTGCAGCTCTTGAATTGAGTTATTTGACAAAAGTGTCTTAGAAACTGCAGAATATGCTATTGCTGATACAATCAGAGTTTTACCTGAATGTGACTCTGAAGGAGAATTTGATAAAATGGTGCTCCTTTCTCTGTCAATTCCAAGATGTGCCCATCTTCATGTACAATTTGACAACTCATACTATTGTCAGTTTAATCTTGTCTTTAGGCTAACTCTTATGTGTGAAATTAGTTTCTGATTGTATCGGACTATTGTTCCCCAACCGTGCCTTTACGCATGAATCAGTCTCGTCTTCTCTTCTCTATGCTCTCGATTTCAGTCACAATGGCCACAATTCTCCATCATTACACACAATTAAATCACCCTCATCATTCAGTTAGGCCTAATTTAAATTAATTTGTAATGTGCACAATTATCAGTTTCTATCAACCATTCATCAATTTAGCCTATGTAATTAAGGTGGGAATAGGTGGGGGGATTAGAAAATTCTGACAACTGAGCAATGTAAAAGACAAACATTTTAAGAAAAGTCAAGGAGCAGGACGTTGCTTATTTTTTGGGCCGATTCCTTTTACTTACGAAATCAAACGCCTATGGCGATTCTGGTGTTAATGCTTGTGTGCACCTGTATCTATTTCTGTGTGATGATGGTCAGGGTGAAATAAAGAAGGAGATGGAGAGAAGGAAGATGGGGAAGGAGATGCTTGACTTCAAGAGGAAGAATGAGGATGAGAAGACCAAACGCATTATGGATGAGCGGAACAGGGATAAGGCAGAGGAGAAGGCTGCCAGGGAGCGTGTCAAAGCACAGATCGCCCTGGTAAACAAACATCACACTTTCACTCCTCATAACTAATCCCTGGTTGGGCCTCTCTAATTTAACTTTCCCCCATAACTCCCTCTAGTGGCCTAAATGAGCGCTGCAGGGTTTGATGAAATAGCCATTGCTTGTTGTGGGAGGAGGGTAGTGGCTGGCTGATGCACCTTTATCCCCACAGGACCGCGCTGACAGAGCTGCCCGCTATGCCAACAACAAGGATGAGGTGGAGGCAGCCCGGCTGGCAGCACTGCAGGCCAGACAGGCAGAGACAGAGGCCAAGAAGGAGAATGCACAAAGGGAGAGGAGGTATGGAGCTATTCTACAGTCACAGGGCTGGGGGGAAGTTATATATCCATGAGGAAGTTTTAAAGTAGTCACTTTAAATAAAAAAAGTTTAAACTATTCAATAAGTTTTATATTGTATGTCACTACTAATGTAATTCTAGATTGTCATCAAACTGTGTGTTACTGTCCTCCAGCGCCATAGCCAGAATACAGTTCCGTCTACCAGATGGTTCATTCTTCACCAACCAGTTCCCCTCAGAGGCCAGACTGCAGGAAGCTCGGCAGTTTGCTGTCAATGTAAGATACTTTTTCTAACTCAATATAATTCATGAGTTGGACAAGTGACTATTAAGAACATGTTTATCCTCTTTGGTGGAATATGATATTAAATATCATAACGCTGGCTGTCACTTAAGAGTTTATTTCTCCTCTCAGGAAGTAGGAAATAGGTATGGCAACTTCTCCCTGGCAACCGTGTTCCCTCGCAGAGAGTTTACCGCTGACGACCTGGACAAGACTCTTCTGGCGCTTGAGCTGGCCCCCAGTGCCTCAATAGTGCTGCTGCCTGTGAGTGAGCTCCCTATTTCTCTCTAAACTTCTGCTAATATTGATGACTACTGGTATCTAGCGTCCATAGCTACATCTCCCATTTTGAGAATTCACAACAAGACAGTGTCATAGAATCGCTGCACAGTTATATTTACGCCTCTTAGGTTTCTTTGTGTACAGTCCATTCGGAAAGTATTCAGAGCCCTTGACTTTTTCCACATTTTGTTACGTTACAGCTTTATTCTAAAATGCATGAAATAGTTTTTTCCCCCTCATCAACCTACAAACAATATCCCATAATGACAAAGCAAAAACAGTTGTGTTGAAATTTTAGCAAGGCCAAAGAGTTCAATCTTGGTTTCATCAGACCAGAGAATCTTGTTTCTCATGGTCTGAGAGTCCTTTAGGTGCTTTTGGCAAACTCCAAGTGGGCTGTCGTGCCTTTTACCGAGGAGTGGCTTCCGCCTGGCCACTACCATAAAAGCCTGATTGGTGGAGTGCTGCAGAGATGGGAGAAACTTCCTGAAGGACAACCATCTCCACAGAGGAACTCTGGAGCCTTGTCAGAGTGACCATTGTGTTCTTGGTCACCTCCCTGACCAAGGCCATTCTCCCCCTATTGCTCAGTTTTGGCCGAGCGGTCAGCTCTAGGAAGAGTCTTTGATGTTCACAACTTCTTCCATTTAAGAATGATGGAGGCCACTGTGTTCTTGGACCTTCAATGCTGCAGACATTGTTTGTTACCCTTCCCCAGATCTGTGCCTTGACACAATCCTGTCTCTGAGCTCTAGCTCTTTTTTTGCTCTGACATGCATTGTCAACTGTGGGACTTTATATAGACAGGTGTGTGCCTTTCCAAATCATGTCCAATAAATTGAATTTACTACAGGTGGACTCCAGTCAAGTTGCAGAAACATGTCAAGGATGATCAATGGAAACAGGATGCACCTGAGCTCACTTTCAAGTCTCATAGCAAAGGGTCTCGATACTTATGTAAATAAGTTCTTTTTTTAATAATTTTTTTTCTAAACCTGTTTTCGGTTTGTCATTATGGGGTATTGTGTGTAGATTTGAGGGGAAGAAAATAATTTAATCTATTTCAGAATAAGCCTCTAACATAACAAAATGTGGAAAAAGGGAAGGGGTCTGAATACTTTCAAAATGTTATCTAGCTCCCAATGTTTGTTTTGGGGACTTTTTGCTTGTTTCCCCAGTAGAATGATATCATTGAGAATAAAGTGTTTCATATCCTTCTAAATCCTTCCAGCAAACGGGACGGCCTAGCAACATGGTAGTCCAGTCGACCTCTGGAGGGGGTATCTGGGCTGTGCTGGGTACCATCATCTACCCTCTGCTGGCTGTGTGGAGGTTCCTGAGTGGCTTCCTGTTCACCAGCCCCCCTATTCCTGGAGCAGCAGGCCCCAGAGGCCCAGCCCAGCGGCCAAACACTGCCTCTGGCTCCTCATCCTCATCTGGTGAACCAAAGAGGTGAGGCCCCATCCAGCAGTCTTCTATGTACTCATGGTGTACAGGCATATTTTTAAGAGTAGCTGAGATTGTTGTGGTGGTACATTATGGTTAGGAGTTAGTGACAAAATGTTGCCAGATTGTTACAATATAATTGAATGGTTAAGCTGGTATACTGGTCCAGGTTAATTGTTGTCAGGGGTCATAACAGCCACCTTTAACATGATTTGTTGTAACCAGAGTGCAAAGAATTTGGAGAATGAATCTAGGGGTTTGATTGAGCAGTGTGGTTGTGTGCTGGGTGCTCTAAAGCCTACTTACTGACTTTATTGTCCCCATGGGGAAATTTTGTTGCAGTGTCATGTACACGTTTAAAGTGGCGTTTAAATACAAAACAAAATTGACAATACAACTTTCATAACAGTTACATACCAGTAAAACATTTTTAAGGCCTAGTTGGGTTATTTCACATCCATTTCCACTTTCTCAGAGAAACCCTTCGCAAACGCACACTGGAGAAGCAACCAGCAGACTTCAAACAAGACGGAAAAATCCACAGGCTACGGAATCACGAGGACAGTGAGGATGAGAATAACACTTGGAACGGCAACTCTACCCAGCAGATGTAGTGCAATAACACTGTCTCACTCTGTCCTCCCTATCTGACCTGGTGAGTTTCCTGAGTGCGTGTCGGTCTAACGGAGGATAATGCTGATATTAGGGCTATGATGTTTCTGTTATGTTTCTCTTGTCTAAGCCTGTACTCTGCTCCTCCCTTGCATGGGTAGATGTAATCAAGTTAACCTCCTGACCGTTGGGCTTGGAACAGAGGTGATTTGTGTTGAAACTGTTATTTGATTAATTCAGCCTCTTAGAATACGACCAGCCAGGGGTTCCTTCAGTATTCTAACATGTCTACTGTACTGTGTTGAAGGGTTGAGACGGAGGTGTTGATTGAAGTCCTTGTCTAAAGGATATGTTGTCAGCTGCATTATTAACAACCTTTTTGTGTTTTATTTAACAGTCAGTAACCCAGATGACAGAACTCTACTTAATGAAAATGTATGAGGGCTCTCTCTGGTCTGGTGGAAGGGGCTATGTGTGTAGCTGTGTGTTTTTATACCAAGGCTGTGGCCCCCTTGGCATAAACTGCCTCCTTTGGCAGTAGAATGGGTTGTTTCTACTACTAGTTGAACATGGGAAACCACTGTACCGCTCTCATTTAACTATGGGAATAAAAATACATGTTTTTCAATAAACAAGCTTTTGGCTGGCTCTATACCATTTTGTGCCTTAAGTGGAAGCCAGGTCTTTTATGTGATATCACAGTGAACCAAAGATCTTTGTTGCTTGTACATTAGTAAGTACTCCTGCAGTGCATTAAGAAAGAAAAAATGGAATAAACAATTTACACACAACACCGCATAATGACAAAGCAAAAACAGGTTTTAGAAATGTTTGCAAATATACAAAAATGAAATATCTTATTTACATAAGTATTCAGACCCTTTGCTCTGAGACTCGAACTTGAACTCAGGTGCATCCTGTTAGTGGCCAGACGGAAGCTACTCCTCAGTAAAAGGCACCTAAAGACTCAGAAACAACATTCTCTGCTCTGATGAAATTAAGATTGAACTCTGGCCTGAATGCCAAGCGTCATGTCTGGAGGAAACCTGGCACCATCCCTACAGTGAAGCATGGTGATGGCATTATCATGTGTGGATGTCACGTTCCTGACCTGTTTTCTGTTGTTTGGTATGTGTTTATTGGTCAGGGCGTGAGTTTTGGGTGGGCAGTCTATGTTTTCTGTTTCTATGTTGGTTTTGGGTTGCCTGGTATGGCTCTCAATTAGAGGCAGGTGTTTGACGTTTCCTCTGATTGAGAGTCATATTAAGGTAGGTTGTTCTCACTGTTTGTTTGTGGGTGATTGTCTTCCGTGTCAGTGTATGTTCGCACCACACGGGACTGTTTCGTTGTCGTTAGTATATGTAGTCTGTTCCTGTTCGTGCGTTCTTCATGTTTTATCTAAGTTCTCTCGTTCAGGTCTGTCTACGTCGTTTTGTTGTTTTGTAAAATTATCAAGTGTTCTTCGTGTGTTTAGTTTCGTCTTGTTAATAAAGTTCATTATGTATTCACAACCCGCTGCACGTTGGTCAAATCACTACTCCTCCTCTTCATACGAAGAGGAATGCCGTTACAGAATCACCCAACTAACCCAGATCAAGCAGCGGGTTAACGGACAGCAACGACAGCAGCAGTGGGTCAAGGAGGATTGGACATGGGAAGAGATTCTAGACGGAGAAGGACCCTGGGCAGAGCCAGAGGAGTGTCGCCGTCCCAAGGCGGAGCTGGAGGCATCTAAAGCGGAGAGGCGACGATATGAGGAGGCAGCACGGAAGCAAGGCTGGAAGCCCGCAAGTACAACCCAAAAATTTCTTGGGGGGGGGCTAAAGGGTAGTGTGGCGAAGTCAGGTAGGAGACCTGCTCCAACTTCCCGGGCTTACCGTGGAGAGCGAGAGTACGGGCAGACACCGTGTTACGCAGTAGAGCGCATGGTGTCTCCTGTACGTGTTCATAGCCCGGTGCGGGTTATTCCACCTCCCCGCACTAGCCGGGCTAGAGTGAGCATTGAGCCAAGTGCCATGAAGCCGGCTCAACATATCTGGCCTCCAGTACGTCTCCTCGGGCCGGTGTACATGGCACCAGCCTTACGCATGGTGTCCCCGGTTCGCCAACACAGCCCAGTGCGGGTTATTCCACCTCCCCGCACTGGACGGGCTACGGGGAGCATGCAACCAGGTAAGGTTGGGCAGGCTCAGTGCTCAAGGGAGCCAGTACGCCTACACGGTCCGGTATATCCGGCGCCACCTTCCCGCCCCAGCTCAGTACCACCAGTGCCTACACCACGCACCAGGCTTCCAGTGCGTCTCCAGAGTCCTGTTCCTCCTCCACGCACTCTTCCTGTGGTGCGTGTCTCAAGCTCAGTGCCTCCAGTTTCGGCACCACGCACCAGGCCTACTGTGCGCCTCAGCGGGTCAGAGAGATCCGTCTGCCCAGTGCCATCTGAGCCATCTGTCTGCCCAGCGCCTTCTGAGCCATCCGTCTGCCCAGCGCCTTCTGAGCCATCCGTCTGCCCAGCGCCTTCTGAGCCATCCGTCTGCCCAGCTCCGTCTGAGCCATCCGTCTGCCCAGTGCCATCTGAGCCATCTGTCTGCCCAGCGCCTTCTGAGCCATCCGTCTGCCCAGCGCCTTCTGAGCCATCCGTCTGCCCAGCGCCTTCTGAGCCATCCGTCTGCCCAGCGCCTTCTGAGCCATCCGTCTGCCCAGCGCCTTCTGAGCCATCCGTCTGCCCAGCGCCTTCTGAGCCATCCGTCTGCCCAGCGCCTTCTGAGCCATCCGTCTGCCCAGCGCCTTCTGAGCCATCCGTCTGCCCAGCGCCTTCTGAGCCATCCGTCTGCCACGAGCCATTAGAGCCGCCCGTCTGTCCCGAGCCATTAGAGCCGTCCGTCAGTCAGGAGCCGCTAGAGCCGTCCGTCAGTCAGGAGCCGCCAGAGCCGCCAGCCAGTCAGGAGCTGCCAGAGCCGCCAGCCAGTCAGGAGCTGCCAGAACCGCCAGACAGTCAGGAGCTGCCAGAGCCGCCAGCCAGTCAGGAGCTGCCAGAGCCGCCAGCCAGTCAGGAGCTGCCAGAGCCGCCAGCCAGTCAGGAGCTGCCAGAGCCGCCAGCCAGTCAGGAGCTGCCAGAGCCGCCAGCCAGTCAGGAGCTGCCAGAGCCGCCAGCCAGTCAGGAGCTGCCAGAGCCGCCAGCCAGTCATGAGCTGCCCTACAGTCATGAGCTGCCCTCCAGTCATGAGCTGCCCTCCAGTCATGAGCTGCCCTCCAGTCATGAGCTGCCCTCCAGTCATGAGCTGCCCTACAGTCATGAGCTGCCCTTCAGTCATGAGCTGCCCTACAGTCATGAGCTGCCCTTCAGTCATGAGCTGCCCTTCAGTCATGAGCTGCCCTCCAGTCATGAGCTGCCCTCCAGTCATGAGCTGCCCTCCAGTCATGAGCTGCCCTCCAGTCATGAGCTGCCCTCCAGTCATGAGCTGCCCTCCAGTCATGAGCTGCCCTCCAGTCATGAGCTGCCCTACAGTCATGAGCTGCCACTCAGTCCGGAGCTGCCACCCAGTCCGGAGCTGCCACCCAGTCCGGAGCTGCCACCCAGTCCGGAGCTGCCATTAGTACAGAGTTGTCCCTCTGTCCTAAGCTACCTCTCTGTCCTGAGCTACCTCTCTGTCCTGAGCTACCTCTCTGTCCTGAGCTACCTCTCTGTCCTGAGCTGTCTCCTCTATGTAGGAGGGGCCTTAGTGAAGGTTCCTGGACCATGGTCGGGGGCGAGGGTCGCCACTCAAAGGACGCTAAGGAGGGGGACAAAGACAGTGGTGGAGTGGTGTCCTCGTCCACCGCCGGAGCCGCCACCGCGGACAGATGCCCACCCAGACCCTCCCCTTGAGTTGTAGGGGTGCGCCCGGAGTTCGCACCTTGAGGGGGGGGTTCTGTCACGTTCCTGACCTGTTTTCTGTTGTTTGGTATGTGTTTATTGGTCAGGGCGTGAGTTTTGGGTGGGCAGTCTATGTTTTCTGTTTCTATGTCGGTTTTGGGTTGCCTGGTATGGCTCTCAATTAGAGGCAGGTGTTTGACGTTTCCTCTGATTGAGAGTCATATTAAGGTAGGTTGTTCTCACTGTTTGTTTGTGGGTGATTGTCTCCAGTGTCTGTATGTTACGCCACACGGGACTGTTTCGGTTTGTTTGTTCGTTCGTTCGGTTTATGTAGTCTGTTCCTGTTTCATGCGTTCTTCGTGTATATGTAAGTTCGTTAGTTCAGGTCTGTCTACGTGCGTTTGTTATTTTGTAATTATCAAGTGTATTTCGTGTCAGTGTTCGTCTTGTCTAATAAATCATTATGTATTCATCACCCGCTGCGCCTTGGTCCACTCTCTCACCGAAAGACGACCGTTACAGTGGAAATATTATTCAGCGGCAGGGAGTGGGAGATTAGTCAGGATCGAGGGAAAGGTGATCAGAGCAAAGTACAGAGAGATCATTGATGAAATCCTGCTCAGGACCTCAGACTGGGGAGAAGGTTCACCTTCCAACAGGACTAAAACCCCAAGCACACAACACAGGAGTGGCTTTGGGACAAGACTCTGATTGTCCTTGAGTGGCCCTGCCAGAGCCCGGACTTGAAACCGATCTAACATCTCTGAGGAGACCTGAAAATAGCTGTGCAGCGCCGCTCCCCATCCAACTTGACAGAGCTTGAGAGGATCTGCGAGAAACTCCCCAAATACATGTGTGGCAAGCTTGCAGCGTCATACCAAAGGTTCTTCAACAAAGTACTGAGTAAAGGGTCTGAATACTTGTGAGTTTATAATACATTTGCTACAATAAGTTTTTTGCTTTGTCATTATGGGTTGTGTGTAGATTGATTAAATTGTTTTTCTTTCATCAATCTTAGAATAAGGCTAACGTACAAAATGTTGAAAAGGTCAAGGGGGTCTGAATACTTCCCAAATGCCCATACCCCTTGACTTATTCCACGTTTTGTTACAGCCTGAATTCAAAATTTCTTAAATTTATTTTTCTCACTCATCGATACACAATACCCCATAATGACAGTGAAAACATGTTTTTAGTGATTTTTGCAAATGTATTGGAAATTCAATACAGAAATATCTAATTTACATAAGTATTCACACCCTGAGTCAATACATGTTAGAATCACCTTTGAAGGTGCATAATGGGCTTTGCAGGTGTGGGTCCCTTGTGCACGCATACATGGAATTCAACTGTTGAACCCTCCTACTTGCTGGCCAACAGATTTTGCTCATGGAGTTTATTACATTTATCTTATCATTCCTTTAAATACGGTGTACCTTAAATTAGATGTTTGTCGACAGACTAGAATACATTGAGAGAAGGGGTTCAGAAAATAGGGACCAATGAAAGAATGCTATCTACGCACCTTCGTCTCCATTTCAGCGCCAACTAGTAGATTACAACACTCCAATTTTGTAGATTATCTAGGCACATTTTAGAGTTAGGAAAGTATGAATCATAAAAAAACAGCCTGGAGAGCCTTTACGCACTAAATATATTGATGTTAGCTAGCTAGGCTGGTTCATCCTTGGGAGCAATTTCCAAACGCCTGAAGGTACCACGTTCATCTGTACAAACAATAGTACGCAAGTATAAACACCATGGGACCACGCAGCTGTCATACCGCTCAGGAAGGAGACGTGTTCTGTCTCCTAGAGATGAACGTACTTTGGTGCGAAAAGTGCAAATCAATCCCAGAACAACAGCAAAGGACCTTGTTAAGATGCTGGAGGAAACCGGTACAAAAGTATCTATATCCACAGTAAAACAGGTCCTATATCGACATAACCTGAAAGGCCGCTCAGCAAGGAAGACGCCACTGCTCCAAAACCACCATAAAAAAGCCAGACTACGGTTTGCAACTGCACATGGGGACAAAGATCGTACTTACAAAAATAGAACTGTTTGGCCATAATGACCATCGTTATGTTTGGATGAAAAAGGGGTAAGGCCTGCAAGCCAAAGAACACCATCCCAACCGTGAAGCACGGGGGTGGCAGCATCATGTTGTGAGGGTGCTTTGCTTCAAAAGGGACGGGTGCACTTCACAAAATAGATGGCATCATGAGAAAGAAAAATGATGTGGATATATTGAAGCAACATCTCAAGACATCAGTCAGGAAGTTAAAGCTTGGTCGCAAATGTGTCTTCCAAATGGACAATGACCCCAAGCATACTTCCAAAGTTGTGGCGAAATGGCTTAAGTACAACAAAGTCAAGGTATTGGAGTGGCCATCACAAAGCCCTGACCTCAATCCTATAGAAAATGTGTGGGCAGAACTGAAAAAGCGTGTGCGAGCAAGGAGGCCTACAAATCTGACTGTTACACCAGCTCTGTCAGGAGGAATGGGCCAAAATTCACTCAACTTATTGTGGGAAGTTTGTGGAAGGCTACCCGAAACGTTTGACCCGAGTTAAACATTCTATAGGCAATGCTACCAAATACTAATGAGTGTATGTTGTGGTTCATTTTTTTACTATCAAATGAGGAGAGACAAACTTATCACACAAAAGTAAAGTAAAGGTCTTTCATATCCAAGATACACCCCTTTCAACCTACATGACGAACAACAGATACATAGAATGGGTCACAAGGTGAGACTTTTTAAATGAGAAAGGAGTATCCCGTAGCCAGATAGCATTCACTATAAATTATCGTTCAGCTTGGTCCCTAAGACGAGGTTCCTATCTCGTTCCTGTTACTCCGAGCACAAAAACACCAACTCGACCAATGGCATAAATCAATTGTCGACTCCAGACACTACCACACACATCCCCCAAGGCCAAAGGAGGGAGTGACTGGCGCACAGACATTGTGGAAACAAGTAATTGGTTCCCCATTAATCACACCATCCCTTCACATGGTTTAACAGATACATTCACATATGAAGACAATGTTCCCTCCTGTCCTCTTCCCTTTCTGATATTCTGCATAGCACCAGGGACATGTGAAAGACAAGCCTGACCTCTCCCCTCTCTGGGCCCCAGGTGACTGAGCCCCAGCTGAGGGAAAAAGTGCAACTGCCAACACCAGAGTCCGAAGGGATACATTCTAATAACAAGTATATCACATAAGCATATTATGCAGATAAGACATCTTAATTATCTATGTTACCCAACTAATTCTGATTCATCCGCCACAATGTAAACTTCTGACCCACTGGGAATGTGGTGAAAGAAATAAAAGCTGAAATAAATCATTCTCTCTACTATTATTCTGACATTTCACATTCTCAAAATAAAGTGGTGATCCTAACTGACCTAAAACATGGAATTTTTACTTGGATTAAATGTCAGGAATTGTGAAAAAATGAGTTTAAATGTCTTTGGCTAAGATGTTTGTAAACTTCTGACTTCAACTGTATATGCATGGTCTAATATGTTGAAATAATTTAAAAGTAATTTTACCAATATATTATTGGGCCCATTTTTGGAGGTGGAAATTATATTTTAGATAGTGTCAGCATAATTTTATTTTCATTAATTTCGGAGTAGAATGTCCTTTTTAAAAGTCACCAGAACTGAGCTTCTCAGTCATTCTACATAAAGATTATTCTGGGGAGGACCGTGGATCCCTAAGCAAGGGGAATGGAATTGGCCAAACTTGCATGTACAAAATTATCCTCTTTCCCTAAAAGCATGATGGTCATGGCTTTCTTACATGAAATGGGAGATTAACTTGGCCCCCTGACATACGTTTCAGTCATGGGATTTTCTTTTGCTTTAAGCCCTGTACTCAATGACGTGTTGTACTTTCTCCAAACACAACACTTTGTATTGAGTAAAGTTAATTTCTTTGCCACATTTTTTTCAGTTTTACTTCAGTGCCTTATTGCAAACAGAATGCATGTTTTGGAATATTTTTATTCTGTACAGGCTTCATTCTTTTCACTCTGTCATTTATGTTAGTATTGTGTAACTACCATCCTCAGCTTCTCCTATCACAGCCATTAAACTCTAACTGTTTTAAAGTCACCATTGGCCTCGCGGTGAAATCCCTGAGCGGTTTCCTTCCTCTCTGGCAACTAAGTTAGGAATGCTATAATAATTGTATGTGTGGGGTACAGTGATTGGTTAGTCATTCAAAAATCATGTTAAACACTATTATTGCACACAGAGTGAGCCCATGCAACTTATGTGACTTGCTAAGTACCTTGTTACTCCTGAACATATTTAGGCTTGCCATAACAAAGGGTTTGAATACTTATTGACTCAAGACATTTCAGCTTTTCATTTTTAATACATTTGTTAAAATTTGTCAAAACATAATTCCACTTTGACATTATGGGGTACTGTGTGTAGGCCAGTGACACAATCTCAATTTAAACCATTTTAAATTCAGGCTGTAACAACAAAATGTGGAAAAAGTCTAGGAGTGTGAAGACTTTGTGAAAACACAGTATATACGAACACCCTGAGAACATTATTTGGGTAAAGACAGGACATTAAGTTATGCATTTCCATTTTAGTCATTTAGCAGACACTTATCCAGAGCATCTTATAGTGAGTGCATACTTCATACTTTTTCATACTGGTTACCCGTGGGCATCAAACCCACAAAGTGCCATGCCCTACCAACTGAGCCACACTATTTGGCTGCACTTGGACAGGTTAGAAGAGGCACTTCGTGATTTGCAGAGATTATATTGATTTGAGACATAAAAGCCAGAATACTTATTTTGACATGGGTATTGTCAGAATTTCAAAAACAAACTAAACGTAATAGTGTACAGTTCACAGCTTTTCTGTGCCAAACAAAGGCAGCTTTTAGTGAACCCTCACAGGAAAATCAATACAATATAATGTTAAGGCATTAGGCCTACTATTTACCACTAAACTACACTACATGACCACATGTATGTGGGACACCTGCTTGTCGAACATCTCATTCCAATATCATGGGCATTAACAGTGTTGTGTTCAAGACCACCTAAAGCAAGACCGATTCAAGACCGGGCAAATCGAGTCCGAGTCAAGACCGAGATTGGGAGGGGGACAAGGGGTCCGAGACCGAGTCAAGACCGAGATCGGGAGGGGGACAAGGGGTTCGGGACCGAGTCAAGACCGAGATCGGGAGGGGGACAAGGGGTTCGGGACCGAGATTGGGAGGGGGACAAGGGGTCCGAGACCGAGTCAAGACCGAGATCGGGAGGGGGACAAGGGGTTCGGGACCGAGTCAAGACCGAGATCGGGAGGGGGACAAGGCGTTCGGGACCGAGTCAAGACCGAGATTGGGAGGGGGACAAGGGGTTCGAGACCGAGTCAAGACCGAGATCGGGACAAGGGGTTCGAGACCGAGTCAAGACCGAGGCCATGATTGTAATTTTGACAAATCATTACCATAACAAGAGTTCAAAATGTCCAGTATTTCAGTGTTCATATTTCAGAACATATGGATTCTTTAGATGTTCAGAATAGTGAAAAGAATGCATGCTGAAGTAAAATAAAGCCACTACAAATTATTACCAACCCAAACACAGTGGGGAACAATGGGCCTTCTAGAATATTGAGTCATTGAAATTGAAACAATGTACCAGGTCAGCTGTGATTTACAACCTGATAGCAATATTTTTTGGACTACCAAGAAATGTATTGGTGGATTATATTAATTATGCATTGAACTGCCTCCATCTATTCTGCCAACAATGCCTTAGTGTACATCATGGAACATTGAGTCAAATATAACCTATTTTTAAAACCTCTTATGAAGTTGGTTTTGTAGCATAACTTGATATTTGTAGCAGAACTTGATATTTTTGACAGGTATTATATTATGATGGTCTGTTTGTTCATATCTGCAAAGTAGTTAAAACACTGTCAGCTTCACTTTAAACTTTAGGTCACTGGTTACTTTGTGTGCTAAACGTGAAATGTTTTTTGCAATGGGAAGGAATAGTACATTTCGATTGGGAAATGCTGTGATTATTATTTGACCCTGCTGGTCATCTATGAACATTTGAACATCTTGAAGAACAATCTGGCCTTTTTAATGACCATGTACACTTATAATATCCACCCGGCACAGCCAGAAGAGGACTGGCCACCCCTCAGAGCCTGGTTCCTCTCCAGGTTTTTTCCTAGGTTCCTGTCTTTCTAGGGAGTTTTTCCAAGCCACCGTGCTTCTACATATGCATTGTTTGCTGTTTGGGGTTTTAGGCTGGGTTTCTGTATAGCACTTTGTGACATCTGCTGATGTAAAAAGGGCTTGATAAATAAATGTGATTGATGAATGGTTGTGTTTTTGTATTCTTATGATTAGGACCTACAGGCTTATTATATCTGAGTTCATGGACTGCTTATCCTTTAACATCATACTGTGTGTGACTGCTGTCTTTCCATCGGCCCTATGCAGTGGTGCCTGGAGAAGTGGGTATACTCTAATTTTGCCAAAAAGTTCCCAAACGACCTGCCCAGCGAAGGAAAGGAACACTGTATGAAAAATCCTACGTTTTCCTATAGATTTATCAGATAATTCACTCTCAAAATCACACTATTTTAATTGAAAAAATAAAAAAAGGTCTAAGTCAACAACAATGCTTAAACAACATCAATCTGATTGGACGGCCCTGCCAGGTACTAGCTCTACAGTGGGTGTCTACGCCCCTGATGCAAACAGCGCATGATGACAATTGAGCATC
Source organism: Salvelinus namaycush (assembly GCF_016432855.1). Taxonomy (NCBI): domain Eukaryota; kingdom Metazoa; phylum Chordata; class Actinopteri; order Salmoniformes; family Salmonidae; genus Salvelinus; species Salvelinus namaycush. The sequence goes on along the minus strand of NC_052319.1, from coordinate 17,560,682 downwards.
ACAAATAGCCTCCTAAGTAAACACATCGGGGTAAAATTTCTGAACACATGGTTTGCGTACCCGTTGTTGCCTTAGTTAGCATTTACAATCAAATCAAATTTTATTTGTCACATACACATGGTTAGCAGATGTTAATGCGAGTGTAGCGAAATGCTTGTGCTTCTAGTTCCGACAATGCAGTAATAACCAACGAGTAATTTACTGGTAGATATCATAAATTGAACCGTCTTTCTTACTTTACCGGCTACCGATGTCATTCTTCTGTGAGCTGCTCCATTTCAAATCCAATTGAGTGCTGCACACTTCTGCTGCCTGCAGATGATATTCCGCTGAAACTAGGCTATATGAGCAGCACGCATGTGCATTTATTTCACGTGCTTTGCGATTGTGTAGGCTACTTTGTGCATGATTTCTCTATTGTACTACATAATTGATAAATCGTACCTCCTCTACACATCATTAGGGAATAAGAAGTGAGTATAAAAAAGTGGTTATATGGTTTATACCTGCGTATACCCTCCACTACACCACTGGTCCTTTGTGTTTTACAAAAACTGCACTCTCCTACATGAATGTGCTGTTATTACGGTTGCTGGCCTTTCAGAATCACAAACCAGTCACACACTGAAGGCCTGCCTATAGGTTCACAGCTGCACAAACATGTCTCTAATAGATCATGTAAAGATATTAAAGTTTCAAGAAAGGTGTGTATATATTTGGCCTGGCTATGCGGTTTTATGTGCTGACTGAATGGAAGCTGATAATGAGTTTTTTAGCAGTTTTAAAAGATAGCAGTTTTGAAACTGCAGTCGACTGGTATTTCGGACGCAGTAATTGCAGAATTACTGCAGTTATACTGCACTGTAACTGCAGTCACACTGCAAAATTACTGCAGCAAAAAAAAACGTATTTTGGACGCAGTATTTGCAGTATACTGGAGTTATACTGGCTCTAACTACAGTTATACTGCACTCTGACTGCAAACATTTTTCTGGTCTTGAGAAGACATTACTAGTCCTCACTGTCTGAGACAAGACCGACAGCGAGACAAGACCAAGACACTCAATATGTGATCTCCAGACTGGACTCAAGACTGAGACAGGTCTTGAGTACGACAACACTGGGCATTAATATGGAGTTGGTCCCCCCTTGCTGCTATAACAGCATCCACTCTTCTGGGAAGGCTTTCCACTAGATGTTGGAATATTGCTGCAGGGACTTGCTTCCATTCAGCCAAAGGAGCATTAGTGTGGTCAGGCACTGATGTTGGGCAATTAGGCCTGGCTCGCAGTCACGTTCCAATTCATCCCAAACGTGTTCGATGGAGTTGAGGTCAGGGCTCTGTTCAGGCCAGTCAAGTTCTTCCACACCGATCTCAACAAACCATTTCTGTATGGACCTCGCTTTGTGCACAGGGGCATTGTCATGCAGAAAAAGTTAATGGCCTTTCCCAAACTGTTTCCACAAAGTTGGAAGTATAGAATCGTCTAAAATGTCATTGTATGCTGTAGTGTTAAGATTTCCCTTCACTGTAACAAAGGGGCCTGGCCTAGCATGAAACACAGCCCTAGACCATTATTTCTCCTCCACCAAACTTTACAGTTGTCACTATGCATTGGGGCAGGTAGCGTTCTCCTGGCATCCGCCAAACCCAGATTCGTCCGTCGGAATGCCAGTTGGTGAAGCGTGATTCATCACTCCAGAGAATGCGTTTCCACTGATCCAGAGTCCAATGGCGGCGAGCTTAACACCACTCTAGCTGATGCTCGGTATTGAGCATGGTGATCTTAGGCTTGTGTGCGGCTGCTCGGCCATGGAAACCCATTTCATGAAGCTCCCGACAAACAGTTATTGTGCTGACATTGCTTCCAAAGGCAGATTGGAACTCGGTAGTGAGTGTTGCTACCAAAAACAGACAATTTTTGCGTGCTACGCGCTTCAGCGCTCGGCGGTCCCGTTCTGTGAATTTGTTTGGCCTTGTTTGTTTGGCGGCTGAGCCGTTGTTGCTCCTAGGTATTTTCACTTCACAATAAGCAGCACTAACAGTTGACCGGAACAGCTCTAGCAGGGCAGAAATGTTACTAACTGACTTGTTGGAAAGGTGGCATCCTATGATGGTGCCACATTGAAAGTCACTAAGCTCTTGAGTAAAGCCATTCTACTGCCAATGTTTGTCTATGGAGATTGCATGGCTGTGTGCTCGATTTTATACACCTGTTAGCAATGGGTGTGGCTGAAAGCGCAAATCTACTAATTTGAAGGGGTGTCCACATACTTTTGTATATATAGTGCAGTTTCTACAGTTTATAGAGTGCAAATGTTACATTTTGCAGTATTGGCGTTTCAGTGCTGTATTCTTTAAAAAAAAGTCCAACAGGCGCCTCTCTCTCTCAGACAGTCTTGAAGCTGATGAGGTAGTCAGGGTAGGCCCCTGCATCCCAGAACACCACATAAATAAAGGGATTCTGCAGGTCATTGACAGCACAGTCATGCAGGCCCTGATGGAGATCAGTAGGGTTCAGAGGGTTCGGCTCCTTCATGCCCCGCACCCCTAGGCAGGGGTTACCCACTAGCACCCTGGCACGGTACATGTACTTAAGCCCACTGGCGTCTGGGTTTGAGTAGGCATCCTGGCACGAGTACCACGTCTCTTTGGCAAAGTAGGTCCCATCCCCGTAAACAGTAGCTGAAACCAAAGAAAATCCAAAAGAAACCGAATGATTCAAGAAAGTTTCAAGAAGTTAAATATGGAATGAAATGGAGGGTTTCACGACAGGAATCTATAATGACGAGACCGTTTTTTAAGTGATAATTTGTTTGAATCTTTGTTTGATTAAGCTCTACAGTGCATTACTGTTATGTGAATGGAGAGGACAGTGTAAGAGTTGATAAAGAATGTTCTTTACCGTTTCTCCCACAGAAGCTCCTATTGAAACCACAGGCATTGATTTTCTGACAGATGTCTTTGGTGGTGCCATGGTAAAGGTTCAGCTCATTCTTGTTTTTAGGATACTTCTTATCCAACGCCTGTTTCTTCACTGCGTACCTCTGCCACTGGTCCTTGCTCTGAATCCTCTGGATCTGTTGATAAAGCATTATAGATATTGTCAGTAATACAAGCACTACATTCATCTCCTGGTTGTATATAATCTACACTGAACAAAAATATAAAAGCAATATGTATAGTGTTGGTCACGTTTCATGAGGTGAAATAAAAGATCCCAGAAATGTTCCATATACACAAAAAGCTTATTTCTCTAAAATGTTGTGCACAAATTTGATTACACCTGTTAGTGAGCATTTCTCCTTTGACAAGCTTATCCATGAACCTGACATGTGTGGCATATCAAGAAGCTGATTAAACAACATGGTCATTACAAAGGTGCACCTTGTGCTGGGAACAATAAAAGGCCACTCTAAAATGTGCAGTTTTGTTACACAACACAATGTCACAGATGTCTCAAGTTTTGAGGGAGCGTACAATTGGCATGCTGACTGCAGGAACGTCCACCAGAGCCGTTGCCTAATAATTTAATGTTCATTTCTCTATCATAAGCCGCCTCCAACACCATTTTAGAAAATTTGGCAGTAAGTCCAACCGGCCTCACAACCGCAGACCATGTGTAACCACGCCAGCCCAGCCAGGACCTCCACATCTGGCTTCTTCACCTGTGGGATCGTCTGAGAACAGCCACCCGGACAGCTGATGAAACTCTGGGTTTTGCAAACTGTCAGAAACCATCTCAGGGAAGCTCATCTGCGTGCTTGTCGTCCTCAACAGGGTCTTGACCGGACCGCAGTTTGGCGTCGTAACCGACTTCAGTGGGGCGGCTTCGATGGCCACTGGCACGCTGGAGAAGTGTGCTCTTCACGGATTAATCCAGGTTTCAAATATACTGGGCAGATAGCGTGTATGGCGTGGTGTGGGTGAGCGGTTTGCTGATGTCAACGTTGTGAACAGAGTGCCCCATGGTGGGGTTATGGTATGGGGAGGCATAAGCTATGGAAAACGAACACTGTTGCATTTTATCCATGGCAATTTGAATGCAGAGATACCGTGACGAGATCCTGAGGCCCCGTTGTCGTGCCATTCATCCGCCGCCATCACCTCATGTTTCAGCATGATAATGCACGGTCCCATGTCACAAGGATCTGTACACACTTCCTGGGAGCTGAAAATGTACCAGTTCTTCCATGGCCTGCATACCCCCCAGACATGTCATCCATTGAGCATGTTTTGGATGCTCCGGATTGACGTGTACGACAGCATGTTCCAGTTCCTGCCAATATCCAGCTTCTTCGCACAGCCATTGAAGAGGAGAGGGACAACATTCCACAGGCCACAATCAACAGCCTGATCAACTGTATGTTAAGGAGATGTGTAGCACTGCTTTAGGCAAATGGTGGTCACACCAGATACTGACTGCTTTGTTTGATCCACTCCCCTACCTTTTTTAAAAAGGTACCTGTGACCAACAAGGTATCTGTATTCCCTAATCCATAGATTAAGGCCTAATTTATTTATTTCAATTGACTGATTACCTTATATGAACTGTAACTCAGCAAAATCTTTGAAATTGTTGCATGTTGCGTTTATACTTTTGTTCAGTGTATATCATATCAGTAATAGTTAATTTACCTGGACAATCTGAACGGTTGATTGTGTTTTAGTATTTGGTTTATTGGAGGTTGCAACAAATTCCTTCTCTATGCTCTGGTACTCCCCTGAGTTAGGAGCCAGTGTGACTATCTCCAGATCCTTGCCGTCCATTCTGGTCCAGCTACGTGGGAACTGAATGACAGCTGAAAAACAGAAGCATAGAGGAAACCATTGAACAGATCATCAATGTAAAAACTCAGGATCAATTAGTTATTATCAAATACATTTTTATTATTTCAATTCCTATTCTCTTGATGCTCTGTATTATACACTTTTGATAAACTATACATTTGTATGAACTATAAATGATGCTTGACTATAAAGCTTTTCCTAAACATATAACCAAGGTATTACCTGTGTCAGAATCTGCCACAAGGCTCCTTTTGACCCTGGTGATTGCCCCTTTGCTGTCAGTCTGCTGCATTCCGCTCAGATCAACAGTGAATGTCTCCCCCTGGTGGTTATATTTAAAACTCTTGTCTTTCCTGTGGCAGGCCAGCTCCAGGTCATAGCTGAGACTCTGATCCAGCTCTCCCCAGGCCTCTCCCTCTCCGGCCTCCCAGCGCACCGTCTCCCTCATCCTCTTCTCCTCTCCCTCCCGGTTATCCCTGTCCCTCGCCCCCAGCAGATAGTCCCTAATCTGGAGGACAGCGGAAAAAACGTCGTCTTTCTTCCCAGAGACAGTGACTTTGTTTGGGGATGCTACCAGGACACGGACCTGGTTATTCTGGCTCAGGGCCACGATGGCCTGTTTCTGCGGCTCCAGCAGCAGGGGCAGGTGGCTGGAGGGCAGGTCCTGGCTAACGCACTCCTCAGAGACCAGCTCGTCCAGAAGTTTCTTCACCTGAGCCAGGCTGGCAGGGGAAGGCCCGTACACCTCAGCCTCCATACTGGGGAAGACCACCGCTGCTGTGGCGCTGGCCAAACACAGGGCTGGTTTGGTAGGAGCAGGCTGGGCTGGTGTGTTTTTTTTGACCGTTTTTGATAACTTTTTGGCTGTTGTAGAAGTAAATATAATATATTTAATATAAATATAATAATAAATAATATATGAGAAACATGCATAGTAATACTTGTGGAAAAGATTAAACACCTGGAAAGGCTTAAACACTTGTAAAGAAACTATTTTAAAGGCTTATATAGTCATATTTCTGAAGACGATTAGGTTACTACTAACCAGCAGTCTTGGGTGTCACCTTTTTGAACTTTTTCATAACCTCATCAAAGTCCTTCATCATCTTGGTTTGGAATATAACAATGTGAATCGTTTTAACTGATGGGGTTCCGATGGTTTTCTGTAGCTCAGTTATTGCGTGCAACATTGCATTCCCAACCTCCACTGCTCCCAAGTTACCAGCACCTGTACAGGAGCATAAACATTTGTGTTTTTGGTGCCTAGTGTATTTCTTTATCATTACAGTACATGCAAAGCAAATAATAAATGGCACTTTTAGGTTTTTAACAATGATACTACAATGGTATTATGCCTACCTGTTCCAAGTGCTGGAATAGAGACCGACTGGATTTTCTTGTCTTCACACATCTTCAACACCTTGAGCATGGAGCTGGTGATCTCCTTCTCCTTGGTCTGCCCCACCATGTGAATGATGTGCTTGGCCTGGATGTTTCCAGGTTTGGTCATGACAACACCATCATTGGGTTGGGTCCCTGGGGTCAGAAAATAAATGCATTAGTGTAACAGTATAACTTTAAACCGCCCCCTCGCCCCGACACGGGCGCGAACCAGGGACCCTCTGCACACATCAACAACTGACACCCACGAAGCGTTGTTACTCATCGCTCCACAAAGGCCACGGCCCTTGCAGAGCAAGGGGCAACACTACTAATAGGTTTCAGAGTAAGTGACGTAACTGATTGAAACGCTACTAGCGCGTACCCGCTAACTAGCTAGCCATTTCACATCCGTTACATTAGCATGTCTAACTTCTTACACAAACACCACTTTTTTTTCCCAGCTACCCATATTTTAATTCTTGTTTACTTTGTTTGTATTTATGGAAGAAATAGAAGACTCATGCCTAAAGCTTTGCACTCGTCCACAACCGACTGTCCAGCTGCTTTTAGAATGGCTCCTGAAACACCTACACAGTGAGGAACAACATGAGTGTAATTATCTTCACCTGAAGACCTTTATGATGAAAGAATATCAGATATGTTCAGCTGATTTGAAAGTTGGAATAGGGATCTTGCCTGAGTTCAGATCGAGGCTTGAGTTTGTACTGCTGACGATGGCGTCTGTTTTCTCCTTAGTGATGTCCCCACATACCACCTTGACCTTCACTGGCCCAATTATTGCTTCAATGGTCTTTCCTGGATAAAGGGTAAAGGTTACAGAGGAAGAATAAGTAGCAGACATCAACTGTCGCAGAATATCACATGCTGTAATACATTGGAACTGTACAAACCTGTCTGGCCACTGCTGCCGTCTCCTTCCCCAGAGCTGGTGTCATCATCATCATCATCATCCTCAGAGTCACTGTCATCATCATCATCATCATCATCACTACAAAGATCATCTTTATCCTGGTTGAGAATCTAAAGAATGGGTTTAAAAATAATAACTATACACAGTAATGTAGACTGAGTGTACAAAACATTAGGAACACATTCCTAATATTTAGTTGCACCCCCATCCCTGTGGAAAGCGTTCCACAGGGATGCTGGCCCATGTTGACTGCAATGCTTCCCACAGTTGTGTCAAATTGGTTGGATGTCCTTTGGGTGGTGGACCATTCTTGATACACACACAGGAAACTGTTGAGCATGAAAAACTCAGCAGTGTTGCAGTTCTTGACACACTCAAACCAGTACGCCTGGCACCTACTACCATACCCCATTAAAAGACACTTCAAATATTTTGTCTTGTCCATTCACCCTCTGAATGGCACACATACACAATCCATGTCACAATTGTCTCAAGGCTTAAAAATCCTTATTTAACCTGTCTCCCCCCTTCATCTACACTGATTGAATTGGATTTAACATGTGACATCAATAAGGGATCATTGCTTTCACCTGGATTCACCTGGTCAGTCAGTCATGGAAAGAGCAGGTGTTCCTAATGTTTTGTACACTAAGTGTAAGTATACTATACATCCACAGTAGGTCTGAAGTTAAGTTCTATTAACAATGGCAATATTATGACATTATTATTACAAAGTTAGTACATTTTTTATATTTCTTTAAAGCTAGAATCCTTAGCTACATACATTTTTGGACTTATAAAATGAATGATATGTACCCATTGATTCTTGAAGAATATAACTTATAAATGCCTCATGAGCTTAGTTGAAATGTTGTACCCCACCAGAACCCAAAATATAAGCTTGTTTTACTCCAATGTTTAGAAACAACATAAACATAAACAAACACTGTTTATCCTCAAAACATGTTTAAAACTATAATTTGAATCATGGATGGCCAGTCCTTGCATCCATAGCTCTGTCTATAGATCTGAGAGTGGTTCTCCAAAATTCTTTGTTATTGTTTCAATTACGGATTCTAGCTTTAACATACCATCGGTCTAGTCTTCCACTGGTTGAGCCCCAGCTGACACTCCTGCAGGATCTTGTCCTCATAGATGACAATGTAGATCAGTTTGATGATGGTAGGAACGAGGCACTGTGATAGATGATCCTGGATGCCCTGGAGGATGGCACCAATGGAGTCTGCACCATTAAGACCGCCACCTCCTACAATGAGAACGTTTTTTATTAAATGTTTTTGAATCACTGCATTAGCTGTAGCTGAAAAATAGGACAATAGCTGTGGATAACTCAACAAATTAAAATGCCTGCATGTTGGGAGCCTACAATAACAACTGTTTATAATAACCTGTAATAACACTGAACCACTAATAAACCATTGCCTACCAGTGCCCACAGCAGGGAAGGACACAGTTGTGATCTGTTTGTCCTCACAGCACTTCAGCACCTTGGTGACTCGTAGTGTAGTGTCAGCCACAGAGTGGGGCACCAGCATGTGGAGGATGAAGTCACACTGCAGGGCCCCTCCACTGGTCACCCCTGCTGCATCAGCCCTCAGAGGGCCTGTAGAAATAAAGCCGATGACACACGCAGAGAGACAGAGAGAGAGAAAAGAGTCAGACAGAATGGCTGTGATACACCACAGGGTACATTTTTCCTGAGATGGGAGACACTCACAAATGGTTTTGCACTCCTGTTCAACTGCGCTCCCAGCTGCTTTGAGAATTGCAGCACTAACTCCTGAAGAGAACATGTTTAAAATGAGGTTGTATCCAGTAGGTAGGAAGAAAGTTATATCAACAGAATAAATCATATTTTCCGGAGTGCGCTAGCAATGTAACATTTTATGTCGTTTTTTTTTCAGTATACAGACCTCTTGTTAAGCTGATACTTGAGTTGGTGGTATTCACGATACCTCTGACAGTTTCTTGAGTGATGTCGCCTCTCCTCACTTCAATTCTGACACCATGGATTTTAACTAGGGGAGGGAAAAGGTCAACATTTCACCCACACACATTGTGATAATGATACCAATGCACATTTTAAAATAGGACACCATGAATTAATTTCAAATGTAAACAAATATGAATTAATTTCAAATTCAAACAAAGTATCAAAGTCAGACCTTGATTTGGGGGAAGACTGGACTGAGAAGGTGTAGATGTTGATGGAGCCTAGATAAAACCCATAACCTCTAGTTATCACACTCATCAACAAAACAACAAAAAAAATTCAAATGAGCCTTAGGTGAATTAAATCTACCTGCTCGATTTTGTGTGGGCCCAGGTTCCTTTCGTTAAAGTAATCTCTCAAGAGGTCAAAGATCTTTTGCTCAAAGGCCACTATGAAGATGATTTTGATGCTGGATGAAGGCATCTGTGATATGTGGCTCTCCAGTCCTTTTAGTATGGCCTTGATGGAATCTTTGGGCTCAATCCCACCTTTCCCTGAAGCACAAGACATCAGCATCCAAAGTGAGAAATAGATCAATTGAAACAAATAAATTGATTGATTAATCATTACAAGTTACACTGGAATGGAACATTTAGTTTTACAATATATTTCAGTTGAATCACCTGTGCCAATAGTAGGAATGGACACTGTGACTGCCTTCCTGTGCTCACACAGATTAAGGACCTTCTCTATGGAGGTAGTGATATCCGCAGCATTCTTGGGCCCAACTATCTGAGCTATGTTCTTACAGTTCAGTTTCCCACCACATGAGAGCACAACATCATCGTCCTTCAGGACACCTGGGGAAATTGGGACAAAGAAAATCTGTATTCTGTGATTAAGGTTCAACACTAATGGCCTGGTAGCAAGCTGAATACTATATTATTTCTGGAAATATTGATTTTATAACCTAATCTTATCATGTATTATCGCTTCACTAAGTCCTCTTGTAAATGGGACTTCCTGGATAAATGAAGGTTGAATTAAAAAGTATACCTTACCAAGTGATTGTACCCTTGTTCTGCATTCATCCACTACTGATTTCCCAGCTTCCTTTAGGATGGCTCCAGACACACCTGTTGAGATAAGACATAAGTTAGAGACTTACCGTACACCGTCAAATGAAAACAAACTGAAAACAAAACGCGTGAACATGTCATTAAAAACATTAAAACACACTTGCCAGAATTAAGATTCAGATGATGGTTGTTGGAATTCACTATGACATCCACTGTCTCTTTGGTGATGTCTCCCTTCTTCAGGATCACTGACACTCCACTAATAATCACTGTTAATAGAATAAAAATGAAGAAAGCAGATCTAATTAAATGAAACAATTACCCCACCCAAGACATTCTTTAAAAAAGTAGGCAGCAACAATCAATACATTACAGAATTAAAACACACAACATGATCCAGCCTAAAAAAAGCATTTACACTCCTCCGTAAGAGTCTCCAAAAAATATTTTTAATTAATTCAGTGGCACTAACATATCTAGATGAAGCATGGATTGTAGACTATTCCATGCCTCTGGTGCACAAGAAGAGAATACAGTCTTGCCTAATACTGTGAATGTCCTGGGGACAACCACCTAACAGACCGGGTATGGTAACTGCTGGTGGTGAAGGAGACCAGACTGCAGAGGTAAAGATGGAGTTTACCCAAAAGGGCTTTGTAGATGAACACATACAAATGTAGCTTCCTGCGCATATAAAGTGAGATCCAACCTACCATTCGGTACAAGGTGCAATGGTGGGTGAGTGATTGGCATCTGTAATAAAGCGCAAGGATGCATGATAAACAGAGTCCAGTCTCTGTAAGACGGAGGAGGTTGCATGCATATACAACAAGTCACCATAATCAATTACAGAGAGAAAAATGTCCTGAACAAGCTTCTTTCTAGCCATAAGCGGGAAGCAAGCCTTATTATGAAAATAAAAACCCAATTTCAATTGAAGCTTCCTCACAAGATTAGCTAAATTAACTTCAAAGGACAACTTGTCATCCAACCATATACCTAGGTATTTGTAGGATGACACTCTTTCAATAGATAAGCCACCAGATGTGACAATGCTAACCTTCTCTGGCAGAGTTCGAGCTCTGGTAAAGGTCATGAATTTTGTTTCTTGTACATTCAAGACCAGTTTGAGACCATAAAGGGAGGCCTGCAGTGACTGAAAAGCAGTCTGGAGCTCTTGAACAGCCTGAACCAGAGAAGGAGAAGATGAATATATGACTGTATCATCTACATTTAGATGTAACTTTTCTGGTTGCATCCCATTTCCCAAATCATTAATAGAAATTGAGAACAACACAGGAGCTAAAATGGAACCCTGGGGCACACCTCTATTAATCTCAAGAAAGCTAGACTTGTGATTGTCAGTATGTACACATTGTGATCTGTCAGAAAAATTGTTCCTAAACCAATTTACTGCCCCTTCACTGAGACCAATGTTACTGAGTCTTCCTAGCAACAATTCATGGTCAAATGAATAAAATGCCTTTGATAAATCCACAAACAGAGCAGCACAATGTTGCTTTTTATCAAGTGCATTAATGATGTAATTTGCCACTGCCATAGCTGCAGTTGTGGTGCTGTGCCCCAATCTAAAGCCAGACTGAACTCTGCTCAGTATGTTATTTTCAATGAAGACGTTTTTTTAACTGAGTTCACTAGGGATTCAGACTTCAGTAATAATACCAGCTGCTATTATTAAGAGGTAGTGATCCAGGTTGTCTGGACCTGCAGACATTTTAGTGTCTATTGCCTTCAGTGCTTTATAGACCTCAGCATAAGAAACAGGCTCAAGCCTGCTCAAGTCTGAGGGTGGTTTTAACCTTCTAGACTATGAATTGTATCAACTCGCTACCCAATGTTTTTACTTGCGACATATACACTGAGTATACCAAACATTAGGAACATTAGGAACAATCCTTGGATGGCTTTTAAGAATTCATAAATTGGTCCAAATGGAAAACTAAAGGCACAGAAACTGTAAATTATTTGGTAACAGGAAATACATTTAGTTTTGGACTGACCAATGTAGATATTTTCAAATACATGCAAAATAAAAGTTAAATATCACAACATTTTTTATTTGAAATCTTTTGGACATTGAGTCAGAAAAGGATGCTCATATGATAGGTTAGATATACAAAACCTGGCAGAGAACATATCCAACTGACAATCTCAGAAAAAATAAATAAACTATTGGAACCAAGACTTAAAAATAATTGATGTTGGCACAAGATGGAGGGAATGTTGGAGCATAACTAATGAAATTAAAGTTAACTAAAATGTCTGCTTAATTCAGTATAAACGAATGTATAGAATGTATTATACAAAAGACAAAATTCACAAATTCTACAGCATAACGGTCATATCTTAAGTGTTAAACTAACAATTACTCAATATTCCATGCTTTCTGGGAATGCTATGAAGTCCAAAGGTTATGGGCGGAACTAGAAAGTTGCCTGTCAGAAATATTACAATGAAAACATACTTTTAATCCGTCTGTCTGCATATTTCATATGGGGTGTAGTGAGATAAGCAATGGGCTGGATGATTCTCTTCTCATCACTCATCTTGAAAAACCTTATACTAAAAACTTGGAAATCATTTTGTGAGGACAGGGCATGCTATAGGTTTCCTGCAGTATTCAACCGTATGGTATGATTATACAAAAAGTATGGTTAAAGGAACTAACCTTTGATATCTGAGCCTGGCTTAGCCACTAGGGCTGGTGGTGGATGTGTGTTATGTGGGGCAGTGGCTGCAGAGGGAGCAGTTGGAGTTGTGCCTGTTGCTGTTTTGTTGGTTATTTGTTGTCGACGATAACCCTGTTCAATGAAGTGGACAAGAAGAGGTTTGACTTTCAACAGGAATACTTGACCCCATTTACAATAACACTGCACATTTCCTCCTTAATCAAACCCATGCATGTACCAAGGTTTGACATGGTATGTTAATCACAGGTATAGCCAGGTGGCATTATAAACAAACACTAAACATCGAATGGAATGTTGAGAAGTGGACTTACCTCTCCTTTAATGGCTGACTGGAACTCCCCCACTATCTTGGCATCGGAGTCTATCACAAATATGTTCCTCAGGTGTTGGGGTTTCTGTTTAATGAAACCGAGGACTCCCTTGATAACTGCTGCACAGCTCTCTGTGACGGGAAAACCAAAGGTACCAGACCCCATCGCTGGCATACATATGGAGACACACTTCTTGATGTCTGCTTTCAGTAAACTGTTCTGGACCGTCAACTGTAGATTGATATTTTTAAGAGTTGAGGTGTCCTTCCCCCATACTGGAATCACTGCATAGATGAGGTGCTGAGCTCCAAGGGTGCCTGGGTTGGACAAGACCACATCTCCTGGCTGTAGAGTCTGCCTCTCCTTCAGGAACTTGTCAAACACCTTCCTGATATCAGGCCCACCAATCCGAAGGAACTGCTTGGCGATCGGAGTATCAAAGGACAGACTGCTGCTCAGAGGGCAGATCAAAGCATCTGCAGCATGTTTGGAGATGTTACCCTGACCAACAGTTAAAGTGAAGCAACCTTCAATGTTGTATCTGTATTTCTGACAGTGGGTAATCACTGGTGATAGGTAGAGTTTGCACCCTAAATCCTTGAACTTAGACTGCAGATCCACTTGGTTTTTCTCTAGGACTTTGGACTCTCCGGCTTTGGAGTATGTGTACCTCTCCGTTGTAATTGTACTGACCTGCTGTTTCACTGCATCTACAGCCTCTTTGATTTTATCACTCGCTGCCGTGATCTTCAGACAAGGAGATCCTAGTGTTTTGCATGGCAGTATAGTCACGCCCAGAACCTTGATTTCAGGGACCTCTGAGAGGTTCATGCAAGAGGCCACAAACTCTACTTCCTGGACTGATTTGAGAGAGACATCCACTGTTTCCGGCTTCTTGTTGTCCAGGTATCCCCTCAACTTCCCTGCCACATCTGCCACCACACTGGAGAATCCACAGACTCCAATCTTCTCCTGTGTTACTGAGATGCTGACATTGTGGTTGTTCTTGGTGAATTTGAGGTCGCCATTAAGTATGGCAAAGAACTGTGTCCATTGTTCGCCATTGGTCACATGGGCTTGGTCTGGTGTGAGTTTGATGACTTCCTCTTTGATGACCTCATGTAATGTGTCTTCAGCTCTCTGGATGTCAGCTCTTTCTGCAAGGATCTGGATGGAACCATCACCAAGGAGGAATACAGACGATATGTGGTTCTGGGCAAAATGCTTCCTCTCAAACTTCTTCAGGTCCAGAGATTTCAAGAACTCCATCATAGGCACTGATACATTAAGCAGTCTGGTTTCAACATTCCCCATTGCCTCATGGACAACACCTTCTGCGGTACTCACCTTGTTCTCCAAACCCTTTAGACATATGATGAAGCTTTCTTCATCTTTGGAAAACTCCACGTCCACTAGTTTGCCAGAGACAAGATCCCAGATGATCTCAAACTTCTCTTTGGAGTCCAGTGAGATTTTTCTTACTATTGTGTTCCTCTCCATCTGAAGCTCATCACTGACCTTCTTCACCATGTGCTCAATCTTCTCCACAAGGGTCTTCACCTCATTCTGCACTCCTACCACCACAATCTCACCATTGCTCTTCTTGTAAGAGATGCTGGCATCAGAGGATTTGAGACCAAGACAACTATTCTCAACCCTTTCCCAGACCTCCACCGCTGTGGGCAGCTGAACCTCTTTGTATTTCTCTAGCAAGGTCAGAGCCTCTCTCCGGGCAATTCTTCCCCATTTAGGGCCCAGTCTGAGCATGCCCAAGGACTCCTTCTCCATGGTCATGTCCAGCTCCATCTGTGGGGGTTCTGTGATCATATTGAAGGAGATGCTAGCATTGACCTTACGTAGTCCAGTTGTTAAATCCTGCTTGCGGGCTTCATCACATTTAATGAAGTCGAAAAGTGCTGAACTGAGACAAAGGGCTATGTTAGAAGGGATGTCTGATTGGGGAGCTGTTTGCCCTGTTAACGCCTTCTGCAGACTGGAGTAGAATAGCTGAGCTATGAGGTCCACCCCACCGAAATGATGCTTGTGTTCCGCCACCTGATAGGCAACTGAAATAAGGTGAACAGAGGGCAGAATTATTTACTGAACACGTTAGCTTAAAACGTCATCCTATTTCTAGAGGATAATGTAATTGAAAAGGGGCCTACCATGACAGTCTTCAAAGGTGATGACCATGCTCTTGCCCTTGGTAACCCAGATCTGGGACTTGATATCTCCTCCTTTGCTCCTTTTGCTGGAGAAGTAGAGATTGAGGGCCTCCTCCACTCCTCCTTTGATTTGGCTCATGTCTCCCTGGACAAGCACAGAGTCTGTCAGCTCTAAACGACACGCCCCGATCTCCATGCCCTGGAACTTCTTTGATGAACATTTCCTAAGGAAGGACTTTATGTCTGCATAACATAAAATGTTAATAGTTAGATTAGTATTGTATGCCGTTTTTTGGTCATTGAACTTAATTTAATGGCGTAATATTAGAGATATTGTGTATACATCTTTTTGATGTATCTGTGGACCCACCAATGTTCTGTTTGAAGCTGACCACTACTCTGTCTCCATCGTCCATGGTCTCCCAGGCATGCTCAGCCCCTTGGCTGCAGCTGCCGATGAACAGAGAGATGATGTCGCACTTGCAGCTCTCATTAAACCCAGTCAGGACGAAGCGCCTGTTGTCCAGTTTCCCTTCCACAGCAGTCTCATTGTACACCTCCACAGAAATGCCATACTGATGCTCCTTCTTGGCAAGGACTTTCTCTGCATCTGACAGGAGGTAAAGAATTTATTGGTGGGCATGATTGTCCAAACAGACTCAAGAAATAAACTCATATGATGTTCACCTGTTGATATAAGTAGATGACATGTAATGTAACAATGTAAATTCTCTAAAATGCAAAGACTCAAATAGCAGCCATTGTGTTCTTGTGACTGGGAAGGAAGCATTTCCTCATGACCCCTATTCCCAGCTGAGATGAGACATTCCATTTTACAGTCATAGCAAAGTAACCTCTGAATGATAAACAAGTATGGCAGATCTAATTACAGTGTTTATTCCAACAGGCACAAAGTGGAAATGTACACTGATTACAGTAAAATAAATCCAAGTGCGTAGTTAATAACTCCCACATACAGTAAATCCACAATATAATATTAATTTGAGGAAAGAAAATTTTAATTATATAAGTCTATGTAAAATAACTCCTTACCTGACTGAAAGGACAGTTTGAGGATCCAGCTATTCTTGCCATGTCTTGTAATGCTGACCCCTTCTTCTTCCGATGCAAACTGGTCAAAATACAATTTAAGGAGCTCCTTTTCGAGTTCCTTGGTGGTTCTAACAAGCAGTGTATATGTGTCTGCTTTAATATCCTTATCCTCCACTGAATCTGAAAAATAAACAGAAAGACACACACACACACACACACACACACACACACACACACACACACACACACACACACACACACACACACACACACACACACACACACAGAGCGAGAGAAAGAGAGAATTGACATGAATGTGATTCCCATATTGATGTTATATATTGATGAATAAGTGTCTTTATGAATATCAGTCTTACCTGCTTGACTATCTGACACTGGCTGCTACATCACAGATAAAGACAGGCACAGAAAAACACATGTCAAAATATTGTAATATGGCAAACTTGCAATATACGCAATATAACAAATAAACAAATGCTCACCTTCTCTTTGGTGTTGAGTGCAGATTTCCCCACAAGAGTCAGATTGTCTCTTTTTGGTAAGAGAGGTGGTTTAATATTCTTCACTTTTGTTTCACCGCCATTCTCTTTCAGTTTCACTTGAAGCTCAACCACCCCAATGGGTTTTTTAAAATCTATCTTATGATCTCTTTTAGCCAACACTTTCTGCAGAGCTGGGGAAATGATCAAATACCATCATTAGGTACAGTATATGTAGTCTCGGCCTAATTAATCCATTGTACAAAACCAGATTCTGCTGTTTTGGCTCCTAAGACATTACATTACTGAACACAATCTTGGTGCTTCAGAACTTTGTCAAAATTAACTGTTTATCACAATACTTCAGATATAGGCCTGGGCACAATAGATACACTGTATAATTAGGCTAATTTATTCACAATCAGATTGTGTCTAAATTGACAGCATGTAAATATCTTGATTTCAAAATATTTTTATAATTACATGCATCTTCGAGGTAAACGAGCAGAGCCTTCTTCTTGTCCCCAGGATAGTCTTGAATTTGTAATACCTCTCCTCCAGACCTTCTTTTGTTTTTGAAGTACAAATCCAACTTGGATCTAATTTTGTCTAGGTCGTCTGGCAGACCCTCCAAAATCACTGTTTTTTCCGTCATTATTCAGACAATTAGGTCGACCTATATTGATTGAAACATGATCATATTTGTATGACTCTTATTTCAGAAACTTTGATTGCTCACCTGTCCTGTTGAAGTGACAGTTCGTGTCTCAGGGGAAAGACGATTCTGAAATTCGACACTAATAACACTTCGGTTATTATGGAAAACCCGTATTAATATGTTGTGTTGAGCCCTGATGGTTGCGCCCTGTATAGTGCATAAAATAACTTTCACTTTTGATTTTAACCCCGTGACTTCGAGGAACTTGGAAGTATTACTGAACAAGAAAGAGAATCGGTTCTCCACTGAGGTAAAGCCAGTTTCAAATGGGATATTCGACGGATATTCGCGCTTTCAAACCACTTGAGTCACAGACTCCAAATAAGTGTCATGATATTGGAAAAATTGCGCACAACATTGAACAGGTCTTATTTTCACGATTTGGACATTCATTCGCTTTCCAAAGCTAATAAACATGTGGAAATGTGAGCAGCATTTTGTATTCCTAGATGAATTAGTTAGGGAGCCTAAACAATGTTTAAACTTTTTTACATTCGAATTTCAATAGCTCCTTGGTCATGTGACCTATTTGACTCAAACAAGGTTCAGAATGTCCACTCAGTGGGCCTACACATTGCACACCCCTTAGTTTGTCCATTTTCATCTCACACGTTTTTACATAAATGTTTTAAAATTCAAAATTTCAATAGCTCCTTGGTCATGTGACCTAATGACTTCAAACAAGGTTCAGAATGTACACTCAGCGGGCCTACACATTGCACACCCCTTAGTTTGTCTATTTTCATCTCACGCAATTTTTCTGTGTTTTTCAATGTTTCTAATTTCAATAGCTCCTACAAAAATAACTGACTTCAAACAAGGTTCAGAATGTCCACCCCTCTGTCAATTTGACCGGCAGGCTGTAACAACAGATTGCTTTGATATGAACTTAATATGAGGGGACTAAAAAGAAACAAACACTCACAGTATTGACTCTGCTGGCTTCAGATCTATGCCCAGATCCCTGAGAAGAAAGTGACGTTTACCAGTAAGGAGAACGAGGGCAGCGATGACAGCGGTCAGTGCATCAAGGAAAAAGGTACAGATATGAACAGACAAAGGGACCATGTCTTCTCATTTTGGATTAGCCTTTGATATATAATAGGCTAGATCACTTACTTTTGTGGCTTGATAAAGGACAAATTAATGTATAGTAATGTACTGTACAAATCAGATTTGATCCTATTCCAGAGTTATCTATGTTCATTGTATGTGTAATACTGGGATTCCCCTTTTTTCCCTAGTGGCAGCCCAGATCCTGAAGATGGCCAAGTGCACTGTGTCCTGTGACAAAGACAAGGTGTATGTGAAGCCTAAAAGCCTTACACTGGACCCCTCTGTCAAGTTTGAGGTACAGTAGTTCACACAATTAATGTTATAATTAAGTACCTTGAAGACATTAAAGAGTGACTGCCTTTAAAAAGCAACAAATCCCTTTGAAAATGGACTATGTGGCATCGATTCGAGTCAGAAACAGTTATTCTACTGTCAAAATTGACTACAAAGTGTAAATAGGTTAACTTTTGGTCATAAAGTCAGTCTCTTCTAAAACTGAGTTTGGAACATCTGTGCGTCACAACGGGTAAATGAGGCTTGGGTTTTGATTTGATGATGTCCATTTGCCCACTAACATGGGGTGAACAGCTGCGGTGGTTGCTCTATCCAATAGCATAGACAGTGAGACACACCTGACCAGCACCTCCAACTTTGTTTTCATAAGACAAAACGTTGCACATTTTCTGACTTGAGAAATAATGTACCAAACACCTTAGTTAGATGTAAAACTAAAACATCCTTGGCAAAAACATCATTATGGTTATTTTGAGGAAGTGAAATAGGCTTCCGTGCTTACAGTGTCTCATGGGGGACAAACGTCAATAACGAAATGGGGATGAAACACACCTCCAAAACTGAAATCTCGTTTTTCTAATGAGCAACAGACAAACACACGTGCCAATCGGTGTGTTTAGTGGCCCTTAAAAGACAATCTCCTACACCTGATAATGATTTCATTTACCAAGGAGTCTGTGTGTGTGCTAGGCTAGGGAATAACCGTCTTTACTGCAAAGTGTAACGGCATGTTCCAATCTACTTTGAGTTAGGAGTTAGGGGTACGTTCAAGAAAATTTGTCCACCATTACTTATATTATGGCTGATTTAGTGCTGTACTGTTGACAAGGTGGCGCACTGTGAACAAGGTTTGTGGCTGTCGCTGTGCAGGTGCACCTTGATGTCTCCACAAAGACAGTCAACTTCTCCAATGTCCCCCCCCCCCCCCTTCCCAATGCCTGAGGAGCAAATGAGAGATTGTTTGGAGATTATCTTCTCCAAGCCCAGTTGAGGGGGAGGGGAGGTGGAGAGGTTGGACTATGACATGTACTCTGGGAAAGGAAAAATCACCTTCCTCAACACTGGAGGTACAGTAGATCTATTCTATTAATCATTAGTGTGTGTGTGTGTGCATGTTCACTCACACTGCACACTGCCTTAACCCATCTGGACAAGAGGAATACCTACGTAAGAATGCTGTTCATCGACTACAGCTCAGCATATAACACCATAGTACCCTCCAAACTCGTCATTAAGCTCGAGACCCTGGGTCTCGACCCCGCCCTGTGCAACTGGGTCCTGGACTTCCTGACGGGCCGCCCCCAGGTGGTGAGGGTAGGAAACAACATCTCCACCCCGCTGATACTCAACACTGGCGTGCGCACAAGGGTGTGTTCTGAGCCCTCTCCTGTACTCCCTGTTCACACATGACTGCGTGGCCATGCACGCCTCCAACTCAATCATCAAGTTTGCAGACGACACTACAGTGGTAGGCTTGATTACCAACAACGACGAGACTGCCTACAGGGAGGAGGTGAGGGCCCCCGGAGTGTGGTGTCAGGAAAATAACCTCACACTCAATGTCAACAAAACAAAGGAGATGATCGTGGACTTCAGGAAACAGCAGAGGGAGCACCCCCCTATCCACATTGACGGGACAGTAGTGGAGAAGGTGTAAAGTTTTAAGTTCCTCGGCGTACACATCACGGACAAACTGAAATGGTCCACCGACACAGACAGCGTGGTGAAGAAGGTCTGCACCTGAGGTCTGAACAACGCATCACCGGGGGCAAACTACCTGCCCTCCAGGACACCTACACCACCCGATGTCACAGGAAGGCCAAAAAGATCATCAAGGACAACAACCACCCGAGCCACTGCCTGCTCACCCCGCTATCATCCAGAAGGCGAGGTCAGTACAGGTGCATCAAAGCGGGGACCGAGAGACTGAAAAACAGCTTCTATCTCAAGGCCATCAGACTGTTAAACAGCCATCACTAACATTGAGTGGCTGCTGCCAACATACTGACTCAACTCTAGCCACTTTAATAATGGAAAAATTGATGTAATAAATTTATCACTAGCCACTTTAAACAATGCCACTTTATATAATGTTTACATACCCTACATTACTCATCTCATATGTATATACTGTACTCTATACCATCTACTGCATCTTGCCTATGCCGTTCGGCCATCACTCATTGTGAAATTGTTAGATTACTTGTTAGATATTACTGCATGGTCGGAACTAGAAGCACAAGCATTTCG
This sequence comes from Salvelinus namaycush, assembly GCF_016432855.1. Taxonomy (NCBI): domain Eukaryota; kingdom Metazoa; phylum Chordata; class Actinopteri; order Salmoniformes; family Salmonidae; genus Salvelinus; species Salvelinus namaycush. The sequence goes on along the minus strand of NC_052319.1, from coordinate 17,539,485 downwards.
CTACACTCGCATTAACATTTGTTAACCATGTGTATGTGACAAATAACATTTGATTTGATTTGTGAGTGCAGTATTCAACATGGTTAAGCAGAGAAGAAAATATAATTTTTGTCTACTATGTGGCAGAGAGTCTGGCCCTGAAAAGGAAGTACAGTGTGGATGTCGACCGTGAAGTGAACGTGAACGTTGGCCTCGTTTACAGTTACCAGCTGAAGAAGTTTTTGGTAAGATAAATAATATTCACTAATCTTTCCCCTGTCATTTATTTATGTACTGTATGTCATAAGCATTGCCCAATCAGGCACCACATGCTACTTTATTGGGTTATATATTCTCTGTTGGAGCAGGACTTTAACACATGCCTATCTACTGTGTGGTAGTCTCCTGTGACAGAATGCTAACAGAAATCCAGACTTGGTTCTGGTTGTGTTTCGAAATTAACACTGGAACTTTTCTCCACTCTGTTATTCCAGACGTTCTGCGGCACTCCGAAGCGCACCATCCTCCTGAACCATATAGAAGACATCCTGGATGAGGAGGACCTGCGGGACTACCTGGAGATTCACTTCCAGAATCCCAGTAACTACAGTGGGGAGCTGGAGTGCATCAAGCACGTCTCCAGGGGCAAGCAGGTGAAAGCCTTCTTCACTGAGGATGCCGCTGAGGTGGAGGCCTAACATTAACACTAACTGCCATCCTCTTACAGTACATCTATACTCATGTTCCTTAGTACTTGGTACCACAGGAATATGCCTTAGAAATTATGCATTAATCAGCATTCACCATGAACTCTACACCCCACTGACATTTAGCACTATATGATGCCAAAACGGATATGTAAGTCTTATACAAAGTTTAATGGTTTTCTGTAGGAGACAGATGGCTGTGGAATGTGTTGGGGGAGACTGGTGGAGATCTTTGAATTAGGCCTCAAGGGGGTTGAGTTCAGGTCAGTTTCCCTTAGGCGAGAAACAATGGTTTATTATCCTATCACTTCGTCTTCCTGTCGGACCATAAAACATAAATAAAATACCTCCACACATCCACCAGGTGTGGAGGTGTAACCAGGGTATAGTGATGTAGTAAATTAATGTCACCAGGTGTGGAGGTGTAACTAGGGTATAGTGATGTAGTAAATTAATGTCACCAGGTGTGAAGGTGGAGGTGTAACCAGGGTATAGTGGTGTAGTAAATTAATGTCACCATGTGTGGAGGTGGAGGTGTAACCAGGGTGTAGTGATGTAGTAAATTAATGTCACCAGGTGTGGAGGTGTAACCAGGGTGTAGTGATGTAGTAAATTAATGTCACCATGTGTGGAGGTGGAGGTGTAACCAGGGTGTAGTGATGTAGTAAATTAATGTCACCAGGTGTGGAGGTGTAACCAGGGTATAGTGATGTAGTAAATTAATGTCACCATGTGTGGAGGTGGAGGTGTAACCAGGGTATAGTGATGTAGTAAATTAATGTCACCATGTGTGGAGGTGGAGGTGTAACCAGGGTATAGTGATGTAGTAAATTAATGTCACCATGTGTGGAGGTGGAGGTGTAACCAGGGTATAGTGATGTAGTAAATTAAGGTCACCAGGTGTGGAGGTGTAACCAGGGTATAGTGATGTAGTAAATTAATGTCACCATGTGTGGAGGTGTAACCAGGGTATAGTGATGTAGTAAATTAATGTCACCATGTGTGGAGGTGTAACCAGGGTATAGTGATGTAGTAAATTAAGGTCACCAGGTGTGGAGGTGTAACCAGGGTATAGTGATGTAGTAAATTAATGTCACCATGTGTGGAGGTGTAACCAGGGTATAGTGATGTAGTAAATTAATGTCACCATGTGTGGAGGTAGAGGTGTAACCAGGGTGTAGTGATGTAGTAAATTAAGGTCACCAGGTGTGGAGGTGTAACCAGGGTATAGTGATGTAGTAAATTAATGTCACCATGTGTGGAGGTAGAGGTGTAACCAGGGTGTAGTGATGTAGTAAATGAATGTTACCAGGTGTGGAAGGGGACCTACTGACAGTGTGAAACAGAATAATGTGATGTCTGTGGTTGACACCAACTAGAAGTACTGAGGGACTTAAATTGGGATGCAGAGCTGACGTCCTGTCTTCATGAGGCCTCTTCCTAACAACCAAAACGTCAGTGAAGGTCTTTACAATAAATGCATTTTTGAAGCAAACATATTATACAAGAAGAATAGTTGGAAAATATCCCTACAATTCATCCATAACAATTGGCTTATTTCTCTTTACTTTCTCTTTACTTTTTCACCAGCTACACTAAAACCTGGTGTTTCCAGTGTTCTGTACCACAGTGGTCTCTACTGGCATGTCAACAGCACTGGTGTGGTTAACTTTCACAGCAGCGTACTGGACATCCTCCTCCTGTTTCTGGGGTTGAGACGGTTGGGCAGTGGAGTATTCAGGCACTTCCTGGTTTCTGTGTTGGGTGCTGGCGCAGTGAACGTTATCCTGGTTGTCTGTGTCCACTGTCGGTGCTGCAGTATGGGTCATGGCCATGCCTGAGATGTTGTCATACACGGGACTAGAGTCTCCCTGATGAGGAGAGAGGACAGACAACATGAGGGTTGAAAAATAAAGTAATATCACAGTCATTGAGTCCATCTCTTCAAAGACCACTTTAGTTCTCAGTCAACTGATTCCAACACTCACCTGTCCATTGTCTACTGTGTCTCTTCTGTCTCTTGTGTCGGAGGTGGATTTGGAGGCCTTCTTCCTGTTTTGTAAATTAAAGAATGAATGAACATATGAATCAATGAATCAATTCAAATCAATCAAGATCAATTATTAAAAACATAATGTAAAAAAGAGGTAAATTATTCACACTCACCTGAACCACATAAGGACAGAGAGACAGAGGATGAGAACCAGAACCACCACTATGATTCCTATAGATGCATTCTTCACAGAAGCTTGTTTCCCTAAAGCATAAAGAATGATATGAATGTTATCTGATAGTGTAACTTGAAATTTAAAATAAAAACACATCTTACCGGCTACCATGATCAATTGAGGTGTAGATATCTGGGCTCCAATTGTATTCTCAGCCTCACAGTAGTATTCTCCACTGTCCTCAGAGCTGATGTTAGTGATGCTATAACTCTGCCCTGACGCTTTTGGTTGGGTAACATTCTTCTTGTACCAGGTGTATTTGTCCACAGGTGGGTTGGCATCACTGCTGCAGGTCAGAGTCACTGAACTGCCCTCCACTAGTTCACCAGAAGGACTGACTGATACTGACACTCTCTTTGGGCCATCTAGTGTTGGGAATGACATACAAATGAACACACAGTGTACCCAAAATATAATACTAGAATTAAATTACAGTTAGATTATATATATTTATTGTACTCACATCTGACAGTGAGAGTCTCTTCAGCAGAGGGGAGATTCTCATGGCCGTTTACAGCACAGGAGTATCTGCCTGTATCCTCACTGCTGACTGGGTCTAGGTACAAGTAGTTAGTTTTGTTCTTTGGGTTTGTGAGACGTTGTCTGTTCTTGTTCCAGATGTAGGTGGGGTTGGGGTTGTCAGTCAGAGTACAGGTGGTGCTACAGGTCAGTGTCACAGGCTGTCCCTCTGTCACTATAGTTTGAAATGTTGCCTTCAGGCCTGTGATTAAAAACAAACATTATAACCTTATCAACTTACCCAACAACCATTGTAATCAAATGACACGAGACGTCCATATTATATACAGACTGTCATTCCTAATGTACTGTATAATATCAAATTAAAACAGATTTCCAAAGACTTGAATGTAACTGATAAAGCATTACAAAATAGTGTACCTGTGACAGACAGCCTGACTCCAGGACTGCCAGAATAGCTCTCACTTCTCACACTTTGAAAAACATGACCTTGTATGATCTGAGTCTCGAATGTGAACCAGTACTCAGCTGAGTCGCTCTCTCTCAGGTCTGTGATTCTCAGGGTGCAGTCATTCACTCTGTCCCCATAGTATTCCACACGATCATCATTCTGAGGTTTCACAACAGACCATCTATAGAACCATGATGTCTCTGTGACTGTATGACCTCTGGGATATGTGTAAGAGCAGGTCAGATTCACTGTTGACCTCTTCAAGGTACAGATATTCTGAGGGTTGTAAGTCACCCTCCAGCCATTCTGACCCATTACCACTGCAACACAGTCACACATGACAGGGCAACTAAAGAACCATTAAAGAAACCCATGGCCCACACCCAATTTCTTCCACAGTTGCGGAGAGATGAGCGAATGGAAACCACAAGCATATACTGTATGTGAGGTGTGAAGAGCAAATCTAAATATTAACAAGGAAATTAATAATTTACACCAAATGAACATTGAGAAGCAACGTATTGTGAATTGTTAGAATTGTTTAGAAATGTCTATAGATTGAATAGCAAAGGATAGGAAAAGGATGATTACTGAAAGGTTAGGAATGAGACCATACCTGTCTCAGACCAGATAAAGACCATCAACACACTTCCTGCTGTTCTCAATGCCATTGTTGCATCTCCATGCAGTCTTACAAACAGAAAGGTAGACAACTAAAACACACTTTATAACTGGTGAATAACTACACTTGATACTTAGCACACAACAGTATTATATATGTATTGCTCTAAATACATTTTTCCCCTAATTCTGACCATAGCGTTAAGGCCAACGACCCTATCATTATCACAATATATGGTTTATTACTAAAAACATCAAATTAAACACAATGTTAAAAGATATTGTCACACATACTTACAGAGTGAAGTGGAAAGGACTTGTACAGTAAATCAACTGACTAGCAGTGAGTGGAAACAAGAACTAAGTGTGGTTGGCACATATTGAAAGTAGCTGATACAGAACTGTCCTTCCACTTTAGACATTAACATGCATGATGCTGTTACGAGGAGCGCAGGGAGGGAACCCAAGAGCGGACTCAGAAGAGGAAGCCGGGATGAATACACCGAAATGTTTATTGAACACAGAGAAATATGAAGTACAGAACCGGGGTAGCTCAGATGAGTGCAAAAAAACAGGAGTGTAGAATGAGGTTGGAGTTGCCTGAGTAGAACAGGGGAACAGGTCCTGAGGGGAATCCAAGGTAATGGTGGGGAGTGAAATCCAGAGCAAGGTAGTTGGTGGTGAGATGTGGAACAGGAGACAGGAGCCAGAGACAGAGCGGTACTGCAAGGAGAGGACAAAAATTGGTGTTAGGCAGGGAAACAAGCACAGCAGAGCAACAGGATCTTGAGAAAAGACAAAAGGCTAGAAGAATAACTGACTGAGCAGAGATTACGACCTGGCAGAGTGGAAGTGGCAGGAATGGGTATATGTAGAGGTCTTGATTTATGGATGAGTTGAAGCTGGTAGGGATCTGCTCTGACTCCAGCACACCTGTCTCCAACCACACAATTAAACAGAGAGGGAGAGGGAGAGAGAGAGAGAGTACAGGGAAAGAACTGTAGGTCAAGGAGACACCGGACAACCACCAGAGGGCGTAGCAGGAGCAGATGTGACAGATGCATTCTACCTAATAATAATAATTACAATCATCATCATTATGATCATTATAATAATCAGAACACCACAACAGACTTATATGGCACTTTTCAAAGACCCAGAGACGCTAGAAGCAGAACAACTGATGATGTCACCTATGCCTACAGATCTGTTAACAGAGCAGATTGAATAGAACATGATAGAAAAAAATGTGGTTACTATGATGAAGAATAGATTACACCTGATACTGCAATTGGGAGGTATCAGGCAATGAGACTAATGTTGTATTACATGCTAGTACATAACACATATGGAAACAGTAATGCAAAACAAAACGTTTTACAATGAGATTCATATGCAGAACAAATCCTCAAATGCAGTACAATCACATGGAACAAGCTACTATCAAGCTGCAAAAAGGAAGCAAGCCTAAATATCCTTTATTGACTGATAATTACTTTTTTTCTTGTTTTTTTCTTAACAAGCTAAAGCTATTTTACCTTGATAAGACGATTAAAGTAAAATAATAAAAGCAATATAATGTAGATAATCTGATAGAAAACAAATACTATTTGATCTGAACTCACCTGTCCATCGTCTGCTGTCCTTTGTTGCATCTCCCTCCCTGCAGTCTTAGAATCACAAAGGCAGACAACTTAAACACACTTTATAACTGGTGAATAACTTAACCTGATGCAAATAAAAATGCACAATACTCTTGTTTACATCTAAGGACGCTATGCCTCTTTTTCTGTGCCAAGCATCTTTGGTATGAATCAAGGACACATTTTTTATGCTCAACTTCAAACCAAGGATTTTAATCTGTCATCATGAAATTAGTCATCAATATATTTGATGGGTAACCTTATTGATCAGTATTAAAACCGTGATACAATTGAGAATTGTATTGTCTAAGGCAGTGGTTCCCAAACTTTTTATAGTCCCGTACCCCTTCAAACATTCAACCTCCAGCTGCGTACCCCCTCTAGCATCAGGGTCAGTTCTCAAATGTTTTTTTTTGCTATCATTGTAAGCCTGCCACACACACAATATACGATACATTTATTAAACATAAGAATGAGTGTGAGTTTGTCACAACCCGGCTTGTGGGAAGTGACAAAGAGCTCTTATTAGGACCAGGGCAAAAATAATAAAATAATAATAATCAATAATTTTGCTCTTTATTTAACCATCTTACATATAAAACTTTATTTGTTCATCGAAAATTGTGAATAACTCACCACAGGTTAATGAGAAGGGTGTGCGTGAAAGGATGCACATAACTCTGCAATGTTGGGTTGTATTGGAGAGAGTCTCAGTATTAAGTCATTTTACACACTGTCTCTGCATGCATTTCGTTTTCATGCTAGTGAGGGCTGAGAATCCACTCTCACATAGGTACATGGTTGCAAAGGGAATCAGTGTCTTAACAGCTTGATTTGCCAAGGCAGGATACACTGAGCGCAGCCCTATCCAGAAATCTGGCAGTGGCTTTCGATGAGGCTCTCTTGTTCAGATATTGGTAAGTGGACTGGAGGCAGGGCATGAAAGGGATAACGAATCCAGTTGTTTGTGTCATCCGTTTTGGGAAAGTACCTGCGTAATTGTGCACCCAACTCACTCAGGTGCTTCACTATATCACGTTTGACATTGTCCGTAAGCTTGAGTTCATTTACACACCAAAAAATCATACAATGATGGAAAGACCTGTGTGTTGTCCTTGTTAATGCAGACAGAGAAGAGCTCCAACTTCTTAATCATAGCCTCAATTTTGTCCCGCACATTGAATATAGTTGAGGAAAGTCCCTCTAATCCTAGATTCAGATCATTCAGGCAAAAAAAAACATCACCCAGATAGGCCAGTCGTGTGAGAAATTCGTCATCATGCAAGCGGACAGACAAGTGAAAATTATAGTCAGTAAAAAAAACTTTAAGCTCATCTCTCAATAAAAAAAACCATGTCAATACTTTGCCCCTTGATAACCAGCACACTTCTGTATGTTGTAAAAGCGGTACATGGTCCCTGCCCATATCAGTGCATAGTGTCACGATCGTCGTATGGTGAAAGAGAAGAGGACCAAGGCGCAGCGTGAAGTGAATACATAATCTATTTATTTAAGCGACGTACTGAAGAACACTTTAACAAAACAACAAACGTGACGCTATACAAAACAAATAAGTGCAGACACTGGCAACTTACACATAGACAATCACCCACAACCTACCTAATGACTATGGCTGCCTAAATATGGCTCCCAATCAGAGACAACGATAGACAGCTGTCTCTAATTGAGAACCAATCTAGGCAACCATAGACTTACATAAACACCTACAATGAACACAACCCCATGAACTCTACAAACACCCCCTAGACAATACAAACACCCTAGACGAGACAAAAACACACAAACATCCCCCATGTCACACCCTGACCTAACTAAAATAATAAAGAAAACTAAGATAACTAAGGCCAGGGCGTGACACATAGTGCAGAAAATACACGAGAGTTCAGGGGCCTTGCTTTAACAAAGTTAACCATTTTCACTGTAGTGTCCAAAACGTCTTTCAAGCTGTCAGGCATTCCCTTTGCAGCAAGAGCCTCTCGTGGATGCTGCAGTGCACCCAAGTGGCGTCGGAGCAACTGCTTGCACGCACGTTACCACTCCACTATGTCTCTCTGTCATGGCTTTTGCGCCATCAGTACAGATACTAACATGAGCAGCAGCTACGTTTGGCTACATACGGACCTTAAGTGGAATTCCCGGGAGAGAGTAACGGTTAATGTGATTGGATGTTAATTATTTGACAAGGCTACCTGTATTTGACATTGTGTTGTTATTTCGCTGAACACTAGATGGTTTAATTTTATTTTTGGCAGTGAAACCAGGCTACTCAGGAGAGAGAAAAAAACTCACCAAAATGTATAGCCCCGTTGGAAAATGTAAATGGACTGTTTGAAAATGTGAAGATTATTTATATATTTTTTAAAAACCGTGAATCACATTTTTATTTGGCGTACACACGACGGCATTGCGTGTACCCCAGTTTGGGAATACCTAGTCTAAGGTACTGTACCGCTCAGCTCATAATGACTGCTGAAGGCCACTAGATAGCAGTGCCTTGTCATTATTCCAACCTTCATCAAACACGAGATTACAAATCTTTACCAATTTAGCCATGCATCATAAACCGACCTTGAATGGGCTATTTCAGGTAATAAACTATGTCATGTCAGCATAGGAGGGCTACAAACATCTCATAATGCTGATAATTTGATCGGAAATGGCATCATCAGAAATGCAAAGCACAGGCATCTAGGAAACATGTAGGATACATTGAACACAGCCCAAATGGCACTCTATTCCGTATATAGTGCCCCTGTTACAGTGCTCTTGTAATGCTTGTCGTGGTTGGAAGAAGAGGAGGACCAATGCGCAGCGTGGTAAGTGTCCATATTGTTTTAATACGAATAATGCACACTGAACAAAAACAATAAAACGACAAACGAACACTCCTGTATGGTGAAACAAAACACAGAACAGAAAATAATCACCCACAAAACACAATGAAAAACAGGCTACCTCAATATGGCTCCCAGTCAGAGACAACGACTGACACCTGCCTCTGATTGAGAACCATACTAGGCCCAACACATAGAAATCTACCAACAGAACAAAACATAGAAAAACAACATAGAATGCCCACCCCAACTCACGCCCTGACCAAACTAAAATAAAGACATAACAAAGGAACTAAGGTCAGAACGTGACAGCTCTGGTCTAAAGGAGAGCACTATTTAAAGTGAATAGGGTGCTATTTGGGACCCATTCTCTGTTATGGACACTCATACATCTCACAGGGGCCATTAAAGGTTTTTCACAGGGGCCATTAAAGCACCGCCGCTGCTAAACAAAAAAACAAATCACCAAAATATAAAAACTAGACAGTCAGGGAGAATCCAAGTGTTAAAAAATGACATGGGGACCACATTCATTTTGTTATGTTTGAGTCACTCAGATAGCATAAGCCATGGCTAGTTGTGTTGAATTGCAGGAACTTAGTTTTGAAACTTACATTTTTCTCTTAGACCCATGACTAAATGTGTAGAATTGCAGAAAATCTGCTTTACAACAGTAAATGTTTTCTCCACCCCATGGCAACGTGTAGAATTTGAGGAAATTAGCTTTAAAACAGCAACATTTTGTCTCTGTGGCCAAGAGGGCCTCTGAAACCTCTCCCCCACCTAACTTTGTCACTGCTGAAAAAAATCCTAGTGGAAACACTGCTATGGCAGTCTAAGCTTTCGTGTGTGGTGTTCCATTGAATTGAACACCATTGAGGACCCAAAACAATGCCCAGTATAACCTTACACCCTGGCAAGATCTTTTGTCACTTTATATCTATCTTCCAGCCCTTGCTGACTCTGAGTGAGGTACAGTAATGAAAATCTACAGTACGAGACATTGAGGCTGTGTATGTACAGTGAGACGGTAGTAAGTCATGCTAGGGAGACTGTATTGTACCATAATTGGAAAGTGAAATGGGGAGGAAAGATCCCTTAATGATTTAACCCGTCTGTCACTGCAGGCAGGCAGGTGCCTCAGAGAGAGAGAGAGACTCCTCCCTCTTGCTCACCTCCGCCTGCCTCCCCTCTCCTGCCTCCCCCCAATCCCCTTGCCTGCCTCAGTGCCTCCTTCTGTCTCCCCCAGCCTCTCCTCTACTACAGCTCCTAATTGGTTGAATGGTGGCTGCTTGTCCCTACATCCCTGGGTTCTATACAGTATGATCCATGTCGCATGCCAGTGTGAGTTAAGAATGTCAGAATATATGCATTTGTCCAAATCTCTACAGGGGATATCTTGGGGGATAGGAAGGATGAAGCCGGACTTTCATAGCCCAGAGCGTGACATTTTTATTCTTCCCTTTGGGGGCTCCTGAGTGGCGCAGCAGTCTAAGACACTGCATCTCAGTGCTAGAGTGCAAGAGGCGTCACTACAGTCATTGGTTCTACAGGCTGTATAACATCCGGCCGTGATTAGGAGTCCCATAGGGCGGCACACAATTGGCCCAGTGTCGGGGATTTGGCCGGGGAAAGCCCTCATTGCAAATTAGAATTTGTTTTTAGCTGATTTGCCTAGTTTAATAAAAATGTAAAAATGACCCTTTTTTACCCCTTTAACAAACATTTTAGGTGGTGATGTGATTGATGCCCTCTAGTTGAATTTAAGAGAGATTTGCACTGTGAGGGTAAGAGGCTGAAAAGTGTGAAACAGGGAGAGAAATTGAAAGATAGTGTGACAATTGAAGTGCTTCCAAACAGCACATCACCAACCCTGATTAGATTCCCCGTGTTTGAGTTGTAACGGATATTCCTCATTAAAACGTTTGTTATCTCATTTTGCCAAGACAAGCCGCTGGCACCCTGAATGGAGCCAAAATACGCCAAATACATTTCCTGCAGTGGATTATTTAGCCTTCACTCAGTCATTCAAATAAGATGAATGTCTCCCCATAGTGAATAATGTATGACTGAAGTGGTCTGCAGGGCCAATTTAGCTGGGCCGACCGGCTGATACAAAACCACTTACTGGCCCATTTGATGCATACATCTTTGGAGTCCGGGGACTGATGAGGATTGGAAAACAGGACTTAACCAGATCCATTACTCCACCAGTGTCATGGCAACATATTGGGCGCCCTAAAATAGGGAGCTATCTACTCTAGCTCCCTTGGCTCAGACTGTGTTGTTCTTTACCCGCCAAATGAGCTGATGGATGCAGAAATGAAGGGAGAGTGAAGGGCCCAAGAAGGGAGACACTGTCTGAGCAGTGCAGTCTGTTAGGACGACAGAGGGGTGTGATTGAATGACTAGAGAACCCAGAATGTGCTGGGGTCAGCTACTAATTCCTCTAAGGTCACAGATAGTGATTCGGCTGAACATCAGATGGATTTATGATCCTTTGCGGCCCACTTATTCTCACAAGTCAGTCACCACACTGGACACAGGTGTAGGGGTCCTCTTAACGACAGATAGTGACAGAGGATGAACAACTCCGACCTTCAGAGATCTAGGTGACATCCATCCCTCTGTGACAGAACAGTCACATTCATCCCTTCCATATCCATCTTCTGTCTCGTTTCTGTCTGGCGCTGTCAAATTGTGTACAGACTACTCAGAGTATTGATTAGTGATATACCTACTGTAGCCTGAATACCCATCCACATCGCTCCGGCCTAAAGCCACACCCACTAGTGTTTCTTCTCCATGTTGAGTCTGCATTTGCTTTCCTCCCCGACTCTTTTAGAATGCGAACACATTCTGACCGTTCTGATTTGAAACAAGCTATACAAAACATACAGATGTTATGGGGGAGAGCGTTGCGCAAGACATAAATACTTTACACTTCAATACGTTTTAAGGAGAGCATAGACAAGTGCTCTAACCAGGTCTCTCCTTCCTTTCCCTCTCTCTTATTGCTCTCTGAGTTCTGTTCATTACTCATAAGGCCTTTTAACACCCATCTGTCCCTCTGTTTTATGTCCATATCCCAGGGCCAAGGCTACAGTCAGACTAATAGAACCAGCCCAGGTGTATTTTTCTCTCTCTCTCTCTCTCTCTGGGAGGCTCTCATACTGCTGTTCTAGTTTATCCTCTTAGGAATGACTGTAATCTAAGAAAACAAACAGAAATTATATTTTTAAAGAGCTCTTGAGAGAGGAGAGGTATTAGATATCGATCCCTCCTCAAGTCTTCTTAGGTGCGTAGACATACAGCATATTGCAGTGAGAAAGAACATTGCCAAGTCTGTCGATATGTTTAGCCAGCAGCATACCACCCTGCATCCCACTGCTGGCTTCCGTATGAAGCTATGCAGGGTCGGTCTACTGGATGGGAGACCAGATGCTGCTGGAAAAACTGTTGGAAGTCCAGTAGGGGGCACTCTTCCCTCTGGTCTCAGGAGATCCCAGGGTAGTTAAGGAGACATTGGCCTGCGTAGTGTGTTGTCTTTTGGGTGGGACGGTAAAATGGGTGTCCCATGGCACTTATCGTAAGAGTAGGTGTACTAATCTCCATGTCATGGCAGCATGTTCAATCTGGCCCTCATACCATCCTGGCCACCACCTAATCATCCACAGCTTCCAGTTGAATCATTCATCCCCGCTCCTCCCCCCTGCAACTCTTTCCCAGCTTGTTGCTGTAAAAGATAATTTGTTCCCAGTCAACTTACCTGTCAAAATAATGGTAAAAATGTAATACATGGCTTCTAGAAATCCATCCTGTTTAAATATGCTTTGGCGATATGCCAGGATTTGTCCGATAGGGGTAATGGTTGCTGTGCTCTGAGGTGATGTTTTGTAGAGGGTGGATGCCATCATGCCAGTCCCTGGGGGACTATCTAGAGTCACACGTAATATCCTTATTCCTTTTGATCTTCATTATGTAGTCCTAGTACTGAAGAGACTGGCTATGTTGGACAGGCTTGAATTATTTATAAATTGATAGACAGAAATTATAAAAATGGATTACAAAATTGTCTTGATTGACCAGACACTGTCATTCTGTTTGTTTCACACAGACTCTGCACTTCAAATGTTTCCCTATTTTTTTGCAATGTGAGTTGAGATGTAGAAAGATGGTAGTCTAGCACTGCGACACTGAAATGAATGAGATTGGACTCATTATTGTTACACTTAGCATTTCTTTGAAACATCAAAAGTGTCAAGTAATGAGCATCTCTTTTGGATAAACCGCTGAGCCACACACACTGATTAAGCTATGTATTTTTAGACAACTTTTCAGTTGAATACTATAGTTTTCCCCAAGAATAGGATAATTCTTTTGAATGCACGTTTAAGATTTTAAGATTTCAAACTGCTGACATGTGGTGGAGAATGATTAGCGCTTTGTGACATTTAGAAAATTGGATCCTGTGTTAAATCAGCTATGGTGAAATTATATTTTAATGAAGAGATTAATACTAAAATCTAATCCTAAAAAGCATTGCCTCATTGGCTTTATATGAGTATTTGCAGCTTCATAGCCCTCCTAAGGCTCTTCCAAAAGAAATATACTCCATTCCTTCAAGTTAAATATGGAATCTGACTCCTCTTCAACTTCCAGCACTGATGCTCCATCCAGCCGCCACCCTATCCAGGGCTCTGGTCAAAAGTAGTGCACTGTATAGGGAAAGTGTGCCATTTGGGACCTATAAATAATGTGTTGGCTTATCAGACACTCATTGTATGTGACTGCTCCATCTCATTAGTTCAGGTCTGAATGGTAGGCCTCGGGGCTCCAGAGCTGATTTTGGAATAACAGTGACTTCACTGCATGGGCCGCCACCGACCAGCCAGGAGACAGGAGAGGGCCTCGTCAGAGGAAACTTTTCAAACGCAATCAAGGTTTGAAAAATGAGGGACCCAAAAGTTTTAGGGTGGGGAACTTTTGCCCCTTTGAAGGGCTGCATAGAATGATAATAATGATTAAGCAGATAATCAGATAGAACCTAAAGCTTGGTGCTTGGTTAGCTGATTCATGAGACAAATGGCAGTGGTACAGATGTATGAAGTGTCTGAAAACACTCTCGCTGCTGTTTCTTTTATCTGAAATCTTCATTTCTGTCCATTTCGTTTCCATTCTATGCCTCGTTTTCTATGGTTGCCCAGGCAGTGTCATAGAGTATGTTAATAAAGCGTTTCAGCCGCTGACTGCTCAGAGATAAAGAGGATTCATCTGCTATGGTACGTTGTTTAAATGTCCCTAGCGGGAAGGGACAGGTCACTGTGGAGACCCCGAGCGTCAGTGCTGTGTCATCCATGTGTCATCTCTGTATTTGGCAGCATATCTGCCCTGAGCGTCCCTTCATCTGTTGTACAAAGTGCAGAGGTCTCCTCCTGTCTTAGAAATTGGGGATAAACTATTGTGAAAGTTAATTAGGCAAATGGCAATGAGTTATTGAAGCACAAGGCCAACAGGTTGATCTGTGCTTCCTCTTTAACATGGATGACTATTTACCCATGCCTGAAACCTCACACTTAAATACATAAAGATATGAACATGCATATTGTTCACCACTTACATCTCATATACAAGCTCATTTATATTTCATACATTTTCTGTTCTATTAATTAATACATACCCACATGTACACAGTTATGGACATCTGGAGAGTGGGAGGAGACGGTGAGGGCTGTGGTATTCCAAACACTTAGAGAGGGTGTTTACAGCAACACCTGGAGCCAGTGACGGGTGTAACAGGGCTCACTAGCACAGACAGAACTGCTGCAGTAATTGCGCCCACACTACATTAAACATTGTCAGACCATCTAACTGAATCCTAGACCGCGTAAACACACACACACACACACACACACACACACACACACACACACACACACACACACACACACACACACACACACACACACACACACACACACACACACACACACACACACACACACACTATTTCAAGCAATGGTGCCTAGAGAGAGAAAAAACAGACACATGCAGTAGAAGGATACATCGTTCTCTTGAGCATGGCGTTTAGCTCATTAAAAAGCAACAGGCATCAAAGATCCACATTGCGTTTCAGATGTGTGTATTAAATCTCTCCTGTATTTTATGCCAGGGTTATGATATTGAGGCTGTCTGATAAGAGCCAGGGTAATGGTTTGCATATGGACTGCTTCCTGTTTCGCTCCCCCCTCCGCACCACTGCGCCTCCCCTGATTTCCTTCTTCAACAGTAATGGCTACCAAATGGTACCCCTGACACCCCCTCGTACTAAATAGTAAAGGAGCAAATGTGCCAATGGGTTTTCTGGTGCTGTTGCAGATGTCTGTCTGGCTGGCTCTGACCTTCAGGGCTAGCTAAGTCAGTCATTTATGTTGGTTTCCTGAAATCAGACGTAGCTCAAGGAAAGTGAATTACATGCCTCTATTTTATAAATGTGCAGAGCAGAGTATATTATGTGTTGATACATTAGAATCAGATTGACGCTATAAACACACCTTGTCTGGAAATGTAAGCTAATGTAAGCTCATGGATGGATTCTGCACTTAACCAGAATTCTTTGCCTAACCAGCCCATAATAGAGAAAATCAATGAAATTATTAGAATGACATGGCATACTTCCTCTGCATACTTCCTCTGCATACTTCCTTTGTAAACACACACCATTTTTTCACATGCTGTGTTGTTTCACATGCATTATAGTTTTTGGCTGAAAGGAAATTAAAAGCATTTGCAGCCTGTGATCAGGGGCTTTAATTTGTCATGAGGAAATTGCAGGTCAGTTGGAAAACCCGCCAAATGGCAGTCAATGTCACCAGCAGCCAGGGCTCTGTGACCTTGGCATGCCAAATCTGTGCTACGTCCCAAATGGCACCCTATTCTCTACTCCTTTAGACCAGAACCCTATGGATGGGTCCTGGTCAAAAGTAGTGCACTAAATTGGGAATAGGGTGCAATTTGGGACGCAGCCCAGACCTGGGCCTAGCTGTGGAGGGCGGAAGCTCCAGGCCTCAGACACAATGGTGGCCCAGCCCAGCCAGTCCCCCTGTTAGCTGGATGACAGATGGTGCTAGGCCGTCCCTGGGTCCTGGAATGCATATCCGGTCCAGCCAGACAGGACCCCACGGCAGCCCTAAAACAGGCCCCGGAGGAAAGGGGGGAATAGGGGGGTTGTGATAGAGGAGTTAGTAGGGTTGGGGGTCCAAGGTCCTGGGGGGGAAGTTGGGGGCTCTATTGCCTATGCTGAACTTGATGGATGTCCTCTCCTTCCTCCCCCACCCTGGTTTGAGGTATAGAGTGGATGGAGGTGGATGGTGGAACGGGAATGTCAAGGTGTTGTCAGAATGAGTGAGCGTATCAACTAGTGAAGTGCAGCTTCGTTCTTTTTGAACAACTATTTTTACCGACTCCAGAGTCATAATTGGTTTTTCTGAGTTCATTAGTGATTTGTTTTTATTGGTTCGACCTGCTGGCCGCATTGAGTCCTACAGCAGGATTGATACATGTTTCTCTGGCTCAGCGGCTCCAGAGACGTGCTCCGACCAGCAACTGTCTCTCATATATGTGCACAGTAAAATAGATCATACTGCCAGGCAGCATAGAGAAGAAAAATACATGTTTAGAACTAATAATTGATTGCATGGTGCAGGAATGAATGCAATGAAATTATTATTGAATGTTATGATGAGCTTTATAGAACTAAAACGTACACAGCCTCTGCTCAACAAACTCAAACTCGAGAACGAATTGTTTGGGGGGCTGCAGTTCACGAACGATATGGTGCTTATATCACCAAAGAATGCCTTTCGCCAAGAATTGTTGACTATCTAGTCCGGTTGCGGCCACAACTGCCTAGAGCAGGTTAACAGTTATTGTCATGATCTAGGCTGCATCACAGCCGGCCGTGATTGGGAGTCCCATAGGGCGGCGCACAATTGGCCCAGTGTCGTTCTGGTTTGGCCGGGGTAGGACGTCATTGTAAATAAGAATTTGTTCTTGACTGACTTGCCTAGTTAAATGAAGGTTAAATTATAAAAATACAACAAAATATAAAATAATCTTGCTCTGGAGGCAAAACTGAGTTATTTCTGCTAGATGAGCCAGCTGCAAAGTCAAAATTGGCTATATTGTAACAATTAATTTAAAAAATGCTATTTGGCCTTAATTTAAGGTTAGGGTTAACAGTGTGGTTAAGGTTAGGGTTAGCTCTAAAATCAGTTTTTATGACTGTGGCTGTTCCAGCTATTGACCACTGCAGAGATGCCTCGAGCGCAAGATTCATGACAATAAATTCCAACCTGCACAACTTGACCTCGTTTCAAATGTATCAAGAAATTATCTTATTTGTATGCCAAGCAATCAACAAATGTACATTGTTTAAAGCACACGCCTCAGTCACAAATTATAGCACCAATAAAGCCCTCCATGGTGAAGGAGAGGCTTGTAGAATCATGACTCTTTTGAGTTTTCAGTTCATCGTTCACCGGTAGGGGGTCGTGCATGCTCTGGGCATTACTGAATCACATTGTCGTCAGGACACCATTGTAAATGAGACACTGGTCTCAATTGGGTTCTCCTGAATAAATATAAGTTAATAAAAAATTCACGAAATGAGTCGAAAGATTTGTTCTTTTGATTGAACGAGTCGAAATGATCTGGGTCAGTAGAAAGAGGCGAACTTCCCATCACTAGTGTCAACTCCTGACACGGCACTTCATCACATGCATGGACCCCATGGACCTGCTCACATTGCCTGGTCCCTGAGATGTTATAACTACCATAGCAAACGAGGGTTGGGACTACGTTTCCACTGCTCATTGTAAGGACACAGGGCAGGGCATGACTTGTAAGGATGTCAGCAAGGGCATATTGGGCTGTGTGGGTGGGCTTGAAGCTCAGTGGAAGCGGTGCAGACAGATTGATGTTGTTATTCTGTCACACCTCAGTGTCTCACACCTTGGTGACACACCGGTATGTATCTTTATGTATCTTTATGTATCACTTTCACATTGCTGCTCGTGCCATAAGACTGCTACTGGCGATGTATTCTTCACATGTATGATTGTGCGCATGTATTCATCACATTGTTGTGTACATACACATTGCATGTAGTTGGGGGTAAATCCATCTGTTGTAATTGAGGGCTTTGCGGGTAGACTCATTTCTACATTCCATTCACGTTGACAGTTGGAGGCAGGTCACGCAGTCCCTCACATGGCTGACACTTTGTTTGGATTGGCCGCAGGAGGGGAGGGGGCTTCCTGATTGGTCTTTGACCCTTTCCTGTCAGTTCAGGTGAAGGCAATAATTGGACACTCAGGAAAAATAAACACGATCCAGATTAAAGACCCAGACAAGACGCACCCGATGGAGGAAAGCGAGAAAGAAAACACAGTCCATCATTAGTAGATGATTTCTACTGTTGACACACATGCAAAGGTCACAGCTCCGATTAGCCCCTGGCTAAACCTAAATATCAGATCATAGATATTATTGGTAGATCGATAATGGCCTGTCTGTATGACAGGAAGCAATGAAGGTAGAGGATTAGCTTGAGATGTGCTGGTGAATAAACAATGTTGACTGCTTTGTCTTCCCCAAAGCCATTCCATTGACATGAAGTGCAAGGTTGATGTATGCTTTCACCTTTTGTTTTGACCCTATGGCACTGAGTGGATGGGGGAGGAGAATAACCTAGCCCAGGGTTTACCAAACTCTGTCCTGGAGCCTATAACCTCCACCATGGTTTGCAGCCATTTCCATAAACTAGCTTGTGATGGCCGTCTCTGGTATGTACAATAGTTGTTTCATTGTATAATTTGGACCAACTCTAATTTCAATGTTCTCTCTACCATCCAAACCCTCCAGAAATACTCCAAATAAATGAATACCAGATTTAGCAACATGACTCAGCCAGTAGTTAAAACCACAGGACTATTCTAGAAGGATGATTAACTTCCCATCACATTCTTCTGAGCAGACCAGACAATCTTTTGAAATAGTGCAATTTCCATCGCACACCCTATAATTTCAACACACAAAACCAAAACACTGGAATCCTTTTTCTTCAAGGATAAGTAGTGTGCTTTAAATTCCATCAGTCTGAGTCTCTACTGTGACAGAAAAAAATTGACTATGGCACTTAAATATACACAATGCAATAATATGATCCTAAACATGACCCTGAAGAAATACACAATGCATTCGCTTAATATATTTGGACAAGGCTCTGATGAAGTCAGTGGTGGTACAGTATGGTTGCATCCCAAATGGTACCCTATTCCCAATATAGTGCACTACTTTTGACCAGAGCTCTATACAGGGAATAAGTTGCCATTTGGGGCGCAAGCAGTGTCTCCTCTCATCTGGCCAAAGCCGTATCACCGTCCTCAGCATGAATATTTAAAACAGTGATTTAGATGCAAATGAGGTGTGCAA
Source organism: Salvelinus namaycush (assembly GCF_016432855.1). NCBI lineage: Eukaryota > Metazoa > Chordata > Actinopteri > Salmoniformes > Salmonidae > Salvelinus > Salvelinus namaycush. The sequence goes on along the minus strand of NC_052319.1, from coordinate 17,520,027 downwards.
TGCATTACCTGGCAACTTTCCTTCTTTTTCCACCCTGAAGCTGCCTCCTTGCACCCCATTGCACCAACATCGCACAGTTACAAAACAATGTTTTTGTCAGCTACTCCCTCTCTTAAATGAGAGAATGAAATGAGATTGGTTAAGGTCTGTCTGTGGCTGTCTCTGATGATTGAGTTTGGGCTAGATATTGACGTCTTTGCCAGCAGTATCAATTTGGCATGAATTTTTCTTGTGGGATGGGACAATAAAAAGTTTGTTGCACATGCACAGCTGACATCATAATGCCAAGCCTGTCCCTTAAACACACAAATTATGTTTGACTGAGAAATATTTCTTATTTAGGCACAATACTCTTTGGCGAGTCATCACTTGCTTACGCATTCTGTGTTATTGTCCGTTATTGGCCTGCAGAGTGAAATGTCTCTGCTTACAGTAAGTGACCATTCAGACAGCATAAACACAATACTTCAACACTGCTTTTTTCTTGTCAGCCTAATAAGACAAACTACTCTGTAACCAATGGGTAATTGGCGACTAATTGAAGGGTAAGACTCTGATCTTTTCCAGTGGAATGAAGTGAAACATCATACTTGTAAACAACAAATAGTGCTGTTTGACACGTGCCTGGTTGGTCAGAAACAGAGAGGAGACTGAGGAGGAGGTAGAGTGAGGAGCACTCCTCTCCTAGAGGAGGTCTGGTGTGGTGGTTTGTTGGCTGAGGTCTTGGCCTGGGTCTCTGTCTGTGTCTCTGTCTCTCTGTGAAATCACTCTCTGAGCTCCTCTGTGGCCTGTGGCCCCCATCCCAGAAGCCTTGACTGACTGGGCACCCACTGAGTATAAACAGCCTCCTCCTGGGTAGCTGACATCAGATCCGGGCCAGGGGTTGGGGCAAGAGGATAGGCTGATTGGACCAATGCCTTCCACAACTCGCACAGACTGCTGCAGCAGCTGCCAAATCAGACGATCAGTGAGAGGAGTTTTGGGACTGTCTGTGAGGAACATTGAGCATGAATGGAAAAGAAAAGCCTGTTTGAGAACTTCTATTTTACTTCTAGCATTAGGAAATATCTGCCTGTCTACATTTTGTCTGATGATGGTTGTACAAGCTGAAATGGGCAGTAAGTGAATAAAGATTGATCTAACAACCGAACCCTCACATTTACACTCAGCTTTTACCTACTCCCCCATACCCAGAGGAAAATGTATATGCAATCAGTAGGGATGTAACGATTCACCAATATGCCTCAATCCCAGATTAAAATGTTTAAGATTCAAGTGCTAAGGTCCGCAGACCCCAAACCGATCCAAATGCAGCATGCATTGGTCAGAAAATCGATTTAAACGTTAAGAATCACAGATTCACAAAAATGTTTAGCTCATATTATTTCTGTCTTCCAGAAACACTGCTCATCTTTTGTGACAGCTGATGCGTCCTCTCCTTAATTAAGAGTCGAACTGCATGCAACTGTGTTTACAGTCATTGATCTACAAGTCATTTTGCATGCCGAACAACCCCAGGCAATATCAGTGGCCTGGTCAAAATGTGAACTGTGCCCAGCTTCACGCGCTGACCAACGCAAGGTAGGCGGCCCGTTCCTGATCTTGCACATCTGTGCGGCATCATCAGCATTCAAATGCTAAAACAGCCTGCATGATATTATGCTTTATTAGTTGAGTGACAAACTATGTAATTTGCTAGGCTATTGTTATCTATGCGCTGTTGAAAATTGTTTTACTGGAATAAAAGTAAGTTACCGGAGACAACTTACATCTGGCTATACCTGCTAAACGGGGCTCACAATTTATTGTGATTGTTCAGGTTCAACCTCTATTTTTTATTGTACCTTTATTTATCTAGGCAAGTCAGTTAAGAACAATTTCTTATTTACAATGACGGTCTACCCCGGCCAAACCCTAACGACGCTGGGCCAATTGTGCGACGCCCTACGGGACTCCCAATTACAGCTGGTTGTGATACAGCCTGGAATTGAACCAGGGCCTGTAGTGACACCTCTAGCACTGAGATACAGTGCCTCAGACCGCTGCGCCACTTGGGAGCCCAAAACCTCAGCAATATTTTTGGTAGTTTTGCTTTAAATAATCAGTGTAAATTGTCATTTGTTGATATACACAGGGTAAAGTTGATAATTTCAAGACAAGGACAGCAATCACTTTTGCGAGGGCTCCCCGCATGGCCTAAGCGAGAAGAGAAGATCACTCTGTAAAAATGTCCAAACAGTCAAAACCATTAGATTTTTAGATGGGGGGGGGGTTGAAATCCAAAGTTGTGCTATATATATTCATTGGCTATGTCATAGCTAATTTGTAAACAATAAATATTGATACATTACTGGCTCAAACACAATCTGCAAAAATGACAAGTTATTAATTAGTGTGTGATGGTGATTTCAGAACAAAAGTGGGGGGACAAAAAAAACATAGGTTACATTGCCCCCCATAATCTGATAGTTGTATAGGGGTGGTAGATGCCTAGTCTTCTTTATGGCTCAGATCAGGTGCCTACAGCACATAGTACATGCACCATAGACATACAGTACCAGTCAAAAGTTTGGACACACCTACTCATTCAAAGGTTTTTCTTTTTTTGTACTATTTTCTACATTGTAAAATAATAGTGAAGACATAAATTCTATGAAATAACACATCGAATCATGTAGTAACCAACAGTGTTAAACAAATCCAAATAATATTTATATTTGCGATTCTTCAATGTAGCCACCCTTTACATTGATGACATATTTGCACACTTGGCATTCTCTCAACCAGCTTCATGAGGTAGTCACCTGGATTGCATTTCAATTAACAGGTGTGCCTTGTTAAAGTTAATTTGTGGAATTTCTTTCCTTCTTAATGTGTTTGAGCCAATCAGTTGTGTTGTGACAAGGTAGGGGTGGTATATAGAAAATAGGGCTATTTGGTAAAAGACCAACTCCATATTATGGCAAGAACAGCTCAAATAAGCAAAGAGAAATGATAGTCCATCATTTCTTCAAGTGCAGTCGCAAAAACCATCAAGCGCTTTGATGAAACTGGCTCTCATGAGCACCGCCACAGGAAAGGAAGACCCAGAGTTACCTCGGTTGCAGAGGATATGTCCATTCGAGTTACCCGCCTCAGAAATTGCAGCCCAAATAAATGCTTCTCAGAGTTCAATTAACAGACACATCTCAACATCAACTGTTCAGAGGAGACTGTGTGAATCAGGCCTTCATGGTCGAATTGCTGCAAAGAAACCACTACTAAAGGACACCAATAAGAAGAAGAGACTTGCTTGGGCCAGGAAACACGAGCAATGGACATTAGTCCGGTGGAAATCTGTCCTTTGGTCTGATGAGTCCAAATTAGAGATTTTTGGTTCCAACCGCCGTGTCTTTGTGAGACACAGAGTAGGTGAACGGATGATCCTTGCATGTGTTGTCCCCACCGTGAAGCATTGAGAAGGAGGTGTGATGGTGTGGGAGTGCTTTGCTGGTGATGCTGTTAGTGATTTATTTAGAATTCAAGGCACACTTAACCAGCATGGCTACCACAGCACTCTGCAGCGATACGCCATCATATTTGGTTTGTGCTTAGTGGGACTATCATTTGTTTTTCAACAGGACAATCATCCAACACACCTCCAGGCTGTGTACGGGCTATTTGACCAAGAAGGAGAGTGATGGAGTGCTGCATCAGATGACCTGGCCTCCACAATCATCTGACCTCAACACAATTGAGATGGTTTGGACTGAGTTGGACCGCAGAGTGAAGGAAAAGCAGCCAACAAGTGCTCAGCATGTGTGGGAAATCCTTCAAGACTCTTGGAAAAGCATTCCAGGTGAAGCTGGTTGAGAGAATGCCAAGAGTGTGCAAAGCTGTCATCAAGAAAAAGGTTGGCTACTTTGAAGAATCGCACATTTAAAATATATTTACATTTAAAAAAAAACATTTTTGGTTACTACATGATTCCATGTGTGTTATTTCATGGTTTTGATGTCTTCACTATTATTCTACAATGTATAAAATAGTTTAAAAAAAAGAAAAACCCTTGAATGAGTAGGTGTGTCCAAACTTTTGTCTGGTACTGTACAAAAGACAGATCCAGCTCAGAAAGACCCAGCTCATGAGCTTCATCAGCAGCAGATTTGAATTTAGAACGGAAAATGAAATTTGGCATGGTTCCCCAGATCCTTAAAAGGTTCTACAGCTGCACCATCGAGAGCTTCCTGACCGGTTGAATCACCGCCTGGTATGGAAACTGCTCGGCATCTGACCGTAAGGTGCTACAGCGGGTAGTGTGAACGGCCCAGTACATCACTAGGGCCAAGCTCCCTGCCAACCAGGACCTATACAATAGGTGGTGTCAGAGGAAAGCCCATAAAATTGTCAGAGACTCCAGTCACCCAAGTTATAGACTGTTTTCTCTGCTACTGCGGTACCGGAGCGCCAAGTCTAGGACCAAAAGGCTCCTCAACAGCTTCTACCCCCAAGCCATAAGACTGCTGAACAATTAATAAAATCGCCACTGGTCAATTTACATTGTCCCACCCCACCCTCCCTCCCTTTTGTACACTGCTGCTACTCGCTGTTTATTATCTATGCATAGTCACTTCACCCCCACCTACATGTACAAATTACCTCAACTAACCTGTACCCCCGCACACTGACTTGGTACTGGTGCCCTCTGTATATAGCCTCGTTATTGTTATTCTTATTGTGTTACTTTTTATTATTACTTTTTATTTTAGTCTACTTGGTAACTATCTTCTTAACACTTCTTGAACTGCACTGTTGGTTAAGGGCTTGTAAGTAAGCATTTCATGGTAAATATTTGTTGTATTCAGCACGTGTGTGTAAGGACTGGGTGTCTGGGTGCGAAGTCAGGCGCAGGAAGACAGAGGATTCAATGATAATGTTCATTTAATGAACCACGGAGAAACAACGGCCACCCCACTTGACACTGGGTGCTCACAATAAACTGCCCCAGACACGGGGAACGAAAACAGTTCAGAAATGTACTCCAACATACACAAACACGTAACGTCAGAATAACAAACACCAAGCTTACAATAAACAATCCCGCACAAAGAAACGGGCGGGCCGGCTGACTGATAAAGCCCAACTAATTAAGAACAAACACAAAACAGGTGTAACCAATGAACACATAAGGAGGGGGAGAAAAGGATCAGTGGCAGCTAATAGGCCGGTGACGACGACCGCCGAGCGCCACCCGAACGGGAAGGAGAGCCTGCCTCGGTCGGAGTCGTGACAGTGTGTGTAACGTTCGTCGTTAAGGGTAGACCAAGGCGCAGCGTGATTTGGGTTCATCATATTTTATTAAAATGTGAACCAGCAAAAAAACACAAAAAAAACAACCAAACAAAGACAAGATCCCACAACTGAAGATGGGAGATGAGATGAGATGAGTAATGTAGGGTATGTAAACATTATATGAAGTGGCATTGTTTAAAGTGGCTAGTGATACATTTTTTACATCAATTTTTCCATTATTAAAGTGGCTGGAGTTGAGTCAGTATGTTGGCAGCAGCCACTCAATGTTAGTGATGGCTGTTTAACAGTCTGATGGCCTTGAGATAGAAGCTGTTTTTCAGTCTCTCGGTCCCTGCTTTGATGCACCTGTACTGACCTCGCCTTCTGGATGATAGCGGGGTGAACAGGCAGTGGCTCGGGTGGTTGTTGTCCTTGATAATCTTTATGGCCTTCCTGTGACATTGGGTGGTGTAGGTGTCCAGGAGGGCAGGTAGTTTGCCCCCGGTGATGTGTTGTTCAGACCTCACTACCCTCTGGAGAGCCTTACGGTTGTGGGCGGAGCAGTTGCCGTACCAGGCGGTGATACAGCCCGACAGGATGCTCTCGATTGTGCATCTGTAAAAGTTTGTGAGTGCTTTTGGTGACAAGCCGAATTTCTTCAGCCTCCTGAGGTTGAAGAGGCGCTGCTGCGCCTTCTTCACCACGCTGTCTGTGTGGGTGGATCAATTCAGTTAGTCCGTGATGTGTACGCCGAGGAACTTAAAACTTACTACCCTCTCCACTACTGTCCCGTCGATGTGGATAGGGGGGTGCTCCCTCTGCTGTTTCCTGAAGTCCACGATCATCTCCTTTGTTTTGTCGACGTTGAGTGTGAGGTTATTTTCCTGACACCACACTCCGAGGGCCCTCACCTCCTCCCTGTAGGCCGTCTCGTCGTTGTTGGTAATCAAGCCTACCACTGTAGTGTCGTCTGAAAACTTGATGATTGAGTTGGAGGCGTGCATGGCCACGCATTCATGGGTGAATAGGGAGTACAGGAGAGGGCTCAGAACGCACCCTTGTGGTGCCCCAGTGTCGAGGATCAGCGGGGTGGAGATGTTGTTACCTACCCTCACCACCTGGGGGGGCGGCCCGTCAGGAAGTCCAGTACCCAGTTGCACAGGGCGGGGTCGAGACCCATGGTTGGATGACAAGTTTGGAGGGTACTATGGTGTTAAATGCTGAGCTGTAATCAATGAACAGCATTCTCACATAGGTATTCCTCTTGTCCAGATGGGTTAGGGCAGTGTGCAGTGTGGTTGCGATTGCGTCGTCTGTGGACCTATTGGGGCGGTAAGCAAATTGGAGTGGGTCTAGGGTGTCAGGTAGGGTGGAGGTGATATGGTCCTTGACTAGTCTCTCAAAGCACTTCATGATGATGGAAGTGAGTGCTACGGGGCGGTAGTCATTTAGCTCAGATACCTTAGCTTTCTTGGGAACAGGAACAATGGTGGCCCTCTTGAAGCATGTGGGAACAGCAGACTGGGATAAGGATTGATTGAATATGTCCGTAAACACACCAGCCAGCTGGTCCGCGCATGCTCCGAGGACGCGGCTGGGGATGCCGTCTGGGCCTGCAGCCTTGCGAGGGTTAACACGTTTAAATGTTTTACTCACGTCGGCTGCAGTGGAGGAGAGTCCGCAGGTTTTGGTAGTGGGCCGTGTCAGTGGCACTGTATTGTCCTCAAAGCGAGCAAAGAAGTTGTTTCGTCTGTCTGGGAGCAAGACATCCTGGTCCACGACGGGGCTGGTTTTCTTTTTGTAATCCGTGATTAACTGTAGACCCTGCCACATACCTCTCGTGTCTGAGCCGTTGAATTGCGACTCTACTTTGTCTTTATACTGACGCTTAGCTTGTTTGATTGCCTTGCAGAGGGAATAGCTACACTGTTTGTATTCGGTCATGTTTCCGGTCACCTTGCCCTGATTAAAAGCAGTGGTTCGCGCTTTCAGTTTCGCACGAATGCTGCCATCAATCCACGGTTTCTGGTTTGGGAATGTTTTAATAGTTGCTGTGGGTACGACATCACCGATGCACTTGCTAATAAACTCGCTCACCGAATCAGTGTATTCGTCAATGTTGTTGTTTGACGCAATGCGGAACATATCCCAGTCCACGTGATCGAAGCAATCTTTAAGCGTGGAATCAGATTGGTCAGACCAGCGTTGAACAGACCTGAGCGCGGGTGCTTCCTGTTTTAGTTTCTGTCTATAGGCTGGAAGCAACAAAATGGAGTCGTGGTCAGCTTTTCCGAAAGGAGGGCGGGGGAGGGCCTTATATGCGTCGCGGAAGTTAGAATAACAATGATCCAGGGTTTTACCAGCCCTGGTTGCACAATCGATATGCTGATAGAATTTAGGGAGTAGGCCATATCCCAGACAGTGGTGAATGTCAGTGCACCTCTCTGACTCACTGAGCTCTGACGTTACCACGGTGTGGGGTGGAGGCAGGCACGTGGACAGATAGGGCTTAACTAGTGCCCGAGCACCACCTGCCTTTTTGCCCTTTTGTTTTCAGATTAGCCTTGTTAAAATTCCCAGCTACAATGAATGCATCCTCGGGAGATGTAGTTTCCATTTTACATAGAGTCAAATGAAGTTCGTTCAGGGCCATCGATGTGTCTGCTTGGGGGGGAATATATGCGGCTGTGATTATAATCAAAGAGAATTCTCTTGGTAGATAATGCGGTCATCATTTGATTGTGAGGAATTCTAAGTCAGGTGAACAGAAGGACTTGAGTTCCTGTATGTTGTTATGATCACACCACGTCTCGTTAATCATAAGGCATACCCCCCGCCCTTCTTCTTACCAGAAAGATGCTTGTTTCTGTTTCTGTCTCTCTGGAATGCTACCCATGCTCGGATTTCATCTACCTTGTTGTCAAGAGACTGGACATTGGCGAGTAGTATGCTCGGGAGCGGTGCGCGATGTGCCCGTCTCCGGAGTCTGACCAGAAGACCGCTTCGTCTGCCCCTTTTAATGCATCGTTGTTTTGGTTCACCGGCTGGGATCCGATCCATTGTCCTGGGTGGTGGGCAAAACAGAGGATCTGCTTCGGGAAAGTCGTATTCCTGGTCGTAATGTTGGTGAGTTGACGTTGCTCTTATATCCAATAGTTTCTCCGAAGTGTATGTAATAAAACCTAAGATTTCCTGGGGTACCAATGTAAGAAATAACACGTAAAAAACGAAATACTGCATAGTTTCCTAGGAACGCGAAGCGAGGCAGCCATCTCTGTCGGCGCTGGAAGTTTCATGTTATATCATACAGCCTAGGAGACTTCAAAACTTCCAATGATTATTTCCTTATCCATTAGTGAATAGATAGCAGGCTATTGGAACTGCTCGTTATATCTCGTATGTTTGACATCTAGCGGATAGGGCTGACAATGAAATTGATATTTCCTCAGGGCGAAGGGCTTAAGTCAGAACACTATATACTGTTCCCTCAGTAACTGTTGTCTGGTGCTTTTGGCAGACCTACCTTTTCGCTTTCCCATTTTCAAACACACGCACACGCACACACAGAGAATCTATTTAGAGTTTCTGTTCGTCAGGCAGGGTAGAGAGAGGACTGTAAGTCATGCATGTCGTACATTATAAAAAGGACCTCTGCACCATAAATCTGCACGCTGGAGGATTTTACGAGCAACAGAAACCGGAGTCTGACTTCAACGATTCTCATGGGGTAGCTGCATTCCCAGGCAGTAGGATGGTGTGTGTGTGTGAGTGCAGAAGTGTGTGGACTTGGTTGTTGGGATATTAGTAGTGGGTAGTCAGGATTCACTACTCTCATATCTGACATAAGGCTTTATCTACCATTGATTTATCTGAGCTGTCAAACATGCTAGAAACACAGTATGTGCAACATAGTGTCTACATGTGTGTAGTAGTGCTGTTTGATTAAAACACATGCCATAGAGACGGGAGGACACTGAACTTGGGGATGTTGACGGCCAAAACATTGATCTCCAACCTGCAGGGCCAGGAAACTCATCAGACCGTCAGCTGCAGACTTTGACATCCCACTGAGCGGTATCTAAAAAGACATCTGCAGAAACTTTTTGACAACAAAACTGGTGCACTGGAGGAGAGGGACCTTTACCAAATGGGAAAGGTGTCTGGATTCGCTGCTGTCTGACGACACACCGGATGGGACCTGTCAACCTGATAAACAATTTTGCCGCGGATACTGAAGGTGTATGTTACTTCATCAGTGTTCTCCTCATCCTGGTTCCTTCATTAGGGGGGGGGGTTGTTCCACGAAATTAGTCCCTTTTGGGTGGTGTAACTTGGTGAAAATATACTTGATTTCCCATAATTGTAACATTCTGTCATGAAGGGCACATGTTCAACTTAATAAAAATGTTCTCAAGAGGTTAAACAAATAAAAATACTATAGTGAGTGCCTATTAAGTGCAAAAGAAAATAAAAGAGCAGGGATGCTGATTTCATCTTAAAAATCAGCCATAAATCCCTTTGTGACAGAGGGAATGGAAGCTGGTTGTGTTCAACAGGGAGGGGCAATTGAATTCAGGCTTCACACACATTTGTTTAACATTTCTAACCTGTCTATCTATGGGTAACAGGCCCAACCCACTCTGTTTTACATCACAAAACACCAGAACATGGCCAAGAAGAGTTGAACCAGCTCACCCACTTTTACACTATGATTTGACTATAAGATGTTCAATGTTTCGTTTGAAAATAATGAAAAGGAATAGTTTCACCATGTTAAAACAAGTTCACGTAACAGGGTTGACCTTAAAATGAGGGACAGGTTGTTGTTTTTTTACCTTAAAATGAATCACTAATAACATGGCACAAGTACTAATGTTCAGAAATGACTGTTAAAGTAACAAAATAACAAGAGCTTTACTATGGTGGTGAAAACTTTGAAAAATGTTAAGTGGGTAAAAAATACACAGAGTGACATGTCAAAATGCTGAATTTGGGCACTTTAGCAAGTCTTTATTAATATCAGATTTATTGAAATATCCATGTGGTCTATATTAAATGCCACTTCATGAAATATAACAGAATTTTAAAATGCAAAATTGGTGCACAATTTCATTTCATGGAAGACCTAGAGGCAAAGCTATGGCCCAGCTCCAATCTATGGTCTAACACAGGACCATTATGACAGATGTATTCAAATGACAATGGCATCAATGAACACAAACCACTTCATAACGGTATGAATCACAATATGGCGTGATATAAAAAAATCACCAAGGGTTTATGTCATCTGGAGAGTGTCCTATCATCCTGAGAGTAAAAAAAAAGAACATCTTTTGGGAAAGGAAAGGCTAGACATCTCTAGAATGGCAGCGTTCCTATGAATAGTTGCTTGTGACAGTCTTTGGAGATTAATTTCTTGTTGATGAATGGCGGGGTGTTAAAATAGTTGTGCCTGAGCTGTAAACAGCCAGGGTGAGGAAATATGGCCTGTGACTGTTCAGGAAATGAGGGGCCATGTGGCGTGAACAGACATTCTTCAACTGCCACTCTGTCGACATGCACAAGGAGCTTGTATGTTTATTTTGATCTTGCTTGCGTGAGGTCTGGTGAATGTCTTGTGGGAAGCAAGACACAATTTTACTAGATTTGATTTATTTATAAAATCACAAGACAAACACAAAAGCTTTCAGCTCAAGTTAGGGAAGAATGCATACGTGTTTATACCCATTCATATAATCAAATATACTATCAAGCCTAACTAATGTAAATGGAAGGATGGGATAATACTCCAATGTAAAGGCCAAGCTAAGTACAGTAAGAGGAGGATGGAGAAAAAAAACTATGGAATCAGTGGACAACAAGGTTGTTGGAGTGACTCTTAAATGTCTTCTGATGCAACTTTGTAGGCTACTTCACCTGAGTTCCTCCATAGAAACCAACCCTAGTGAGAGACCAGAGGTTTCTTCACAGCACAGCAGCCCTCTTTAAATAACACATTCCTGTTTTGTTTTCCACTGGGATGGGAAGCTGGCCTGTGGAGTGTCTGTCTGAGCCCGCTGGGCAAGGATGGACCGCGCTATTTCACTCACAGCAGTTTATTGTGGGAAAGTCTCTGGGTTTCTCCCCACCACATCAGGCCAATAATGACGCGGGGTGTTAGTGATGGGCCTCAATAACCGCTTATGCCAGCTAGGTCTGTGCACTCTCTTAAGCACCAGGAGCCTCTGAGGTTTCTGAGATTCGCTCAGGGCCAGGCGTATGGTACGGGCCAATAAAAATGCATTAATTAAACTTCCATATTCATAAACAACTGCCATTACCGTGTTTACATTTAATGCCTCTAAATGAAAACAACAACCCTACCTCCCCTCCCTGTACATCGTTGATGTATTGATGGTTCCTTAGGTGAGGAGGACATGTTCTAGCCTCTACAACCAATAATTAATTTCCTCTAACTCATAAAAGCCCCATGATGGCTGTTCTGTTCTCTCCCACTGAATGGGTAACAGCCTTGTCCAGGTGATTAAAGATTGATCAACTCTGCTAGAAGTGAGAGGAGCCAGATGAGAACCTGGCACAGTGCCCTTGATAGAGGAAACACATAGGGCTACAGTACATGTCAGCACCTGCTCTTTCCATGACAGACTGACCAGGTGAATCCAGGTGAAAACTCTGATCCCGTATTGATGTCGCTTGCTAAATCCACTTCAAATCACTGTAGATGAAGGGGAGGAGACAGGTTAAAGAAGGAATTTTAAGTCTTCATTCTATTGAGACATGGATTGTGTATGTGTGCCATTCAGAAGGTGAATGGGCAAGACTTAAAAACCTCTTAGGGCTAGGGGCAGTATCCTGAATTTCCGAATGACTGACATGCCCAAAGTAAACTGCCTGTTACTCAGGCCCAGAAGCTAGGATATGCATATAATTGGTAGTATTGGATAGAAAACACTCTGAAGTTTCTAAAACTGTTAAAAATAATGTCTGTGAGTATAACAGAACTCATGGCAGGCAAAAGCCAGGGGAAAATCCATCCAGAATTTTTGTTTTTGAGGTCGCAGGCCTTTTCAATGCTATCCTATGGGATATACAAAAAAATAGGCCCCAGATTGCAGTTCCTATGGCTTACACTAGATGTCAACAGTCTTTAGAAAGTGTTTCAGGCTTGTTTCTTGAAAAACGAACAAGTAGTTGTAGTTTATCCAAGGTGTTCTCATCAGGACATGTAGACTTTTGGCTCGCTCTTCATTATTTTCCTTTTCTATTGAACACCGTTCTTTCCGTCTGAAATAGTATCCTTTATTTACATATTAGGGTACCTGAGGATTATTAGAAACATTGTTTGACTTGTTTGGACGAAGTTTACCGGTAGCTTTTTGGATTCCTTTGTATGCATGTTGAAGGAGTGGATTACTGAAATCAATGGCACCAACTAAACAGACTTTTTGAATATAAAGGATTTTATCGAACAAAATTAACATTCATTGTGTAGCTGGGACCCTTGGGATTGCAAACAGAGGAAGATCTTCAAAGGTAAGTGATTTATTTTATCGATTTTTGTGATTTTTGTGAAGCCAGTGCTGGTTGAAAAAGTATTTAGATGTGGGGCGCGGTCCTCAGATAATCCCATGGTATGCTTTCGCCGTAAAGCCTTTTTGAAATCTGACAACGCGGTTGGATTAACAAGAAGTTAAGCTTTTAAATGATGTAAGACATTTGTATGTTCATGAATGTTTAATATTACAATTTTGTAATTTGAATTTGGCGCGCTCCAGCTTCACCGGATGTTGTCGATTTTGATCCCGCTAGTGGGATCCGAGCCCTAAGTTTAAGTACTTTTGAACGGGGTATGGTAGAAGGTGCCAGGCGCACCGGTTTGAGTGTGTCAAGAACTGCAACACTGCTGGGTTTTTCATGCTCAAAGGTTTCCTGTGTGTATCAAGAATAGTCCACCACCCAAAGGACATCCAGTCAACTTGATACAACAATGAGAAGCATTTGAGTCAACATGGGCCAGCATCCCTGTGGAACGCTTTCAACACCTTGTAGAGTCCATGCCCCAATGAATTGAGGCTGTTCTGAGGGCAAAATGGGTGCAACTAAATATTAGGAAGGTGTTCTTCCTTAAGTGTACTGTAAACTTAAGAACAACACTTTAGATAACTGTTACTGACATGTTACTCAGTGAGGTGCATATCTGACGTGTCACATGTCACTTAGCGCTGGCTGTCCAGATGACTGAGTGGAGGAACATCTGACTTGTATTGTTTGAGTCATCCGTGCTGCTGTGGAAGGGAAGTGTGTGCTGTAGCCCAGCTGTGGTCCTCAGATTCTTTTGCTCTGAGCTTTTACTTGTTTAGTGTCAGTGCTGGGTGCCATAGACAGTGTGTACTTAACACTGGAACATAGGGGATCAGTAGGCTTTGGACTCGAGTGACAGTTCATTACTTTGGCTTTTGGTTAGTCACTACTGTATGATGACACCCATACAGTATGTGTCACATTGCTCTCATAGCTGTGATGATGGCAAATGGAATGTCAGCAACGATTGTCAGCCTATAGAAGCCTATTAAGTGTTTAAACGTAGTTCACAAGGCAAAATATTCACAAGAGATGTCGAGAGGACTAGCCCAATCTTTTTTGGGACACACACGGTCACAGTTTATTTTGAAGGGGGTTCAAGTTTGCGGCGACATAAGCCAGCACCTAAAACTAGCACTAATTGCACCATGCGAGGGGCTTGTTTGTGTGTCTTTGGTTAGCTAAATGTCAGCCGAAACTGTCACTTTATTGCCCCTCCTGGATCAAAGACATTCCCAGAGTTATTATAAAGCTGGCCCAACAGGGTAAGTGTCGGCATCTGCACTGCACCTTGTTTTTTTATGGGAGCCGTGCAGCGTTGTGGAGAGAGGGGTGCATTACTGCATTCGTTACGGTCAACTGTGCCCCCCAAAACCCCTTTAGCATAGCTGTCCTAGTGCCACACAGCTGCCATAAGCCTTGGCTAATATGGTGGGGCATTTCAAATAATAGGGCTACTAGCAGCAAGTCTTGGTAAAATGGCTTTGGTTTTATATACAGTACCTGGAATGCTTTTCCAACGGTCTGGAAGGAGTTTCCACATATACTGAGCACTTGTTGGCTGCGGTCCAACATCCCAAATCATCTCAATTGGGTTGAGGTTGGGTGATTGTGGAGGCCAGGTCATCTGATGCAGCACTCCATCACTCTCCTTCTTGGTCAAATAGCCGCTACATAGCCTGGAGGTGTGTTGGGTCATTGTCCTGTTGAAAAACAGATGATAGTCCCACTAAGCACAAACCACAAGGATGGCATATCGCTACAGAATTCTGTTGTAGCCATGCTGGGTTAACTGTTCCTTGAATTCTAAATATATCATAGACAGTGTCACCAACAAAGCACCCCCACATCATCACACCTTCTCCTCCTTGCTTCACGGTGGGAACCACACATGCAGAGATCATCCATTCACCTACTCTGAGTCTCACAAAGACACAGCGATTGGAACCCAAAATCTCTCATTTGGACTCATCAGACCAAAGGACAGATTTCCACAGGTCTAATGTCTATTGCTTGTGTTTCTTGGCCAAAGCAAGTCTCTTCATATTATTGGTGTCCTTTAGTAGTGGTTTCTTTTGCAGCAATTCGACAATAAAAGCCGGATTCATACAGTCTCCTCTGAACAGTGATGTTGAGATGTGTGTTATTTGAACTCTGTGAAGCATTTATTTGGGCTGCTATTTCTGAGGCTGGTAACTAATGAACGTATCCTATGCAGCAGAGGTAACTCTGGGTCTTTTCCTTTTGGCGGTCCTCGTTAGAGCCAGTTTCATCATAGCGCTTGATGGTTTTTGCAACTGCACTTTGAAGAAAAAGTTCTTGAAATTTTCCACGTTGACTGACCATCATGTCTTAAAGTAATGATGGACTGTCATTTCTGTTTGCTTATTTGAGCTGTTATTGCCATAATATGGACTTGGTCTTTTACCAAATAGGGCTATCTTGTGTGTACCACACCTACCGTGTCACAACACAACTGATTGGCTCAAACACATTAAGGAAAGAAATTCCACAAATTAACTTTTAACAAGGCACACCTGTTAATTCAAATGCATTCCAGGTGCATTTCAGGTGCTACCTCATGAAGCTGGTTGAGAGAATGCCAAGTGTGTGCAAAGCTGTCAAAGGCAAAGGGTGGCTATTTGAAGAATCTCACATTTATTTTGATTTGTTTAACACTTTTTTTGGTTACTACATGATTCCATATATGATATTTTATAGTTTTGATGTCTTCATTATTCTGCAATGTAGAAAATAGTAAAAATAAAGAAAAACCCTTGAATGAGTAGGTGTCCAAACTTTTGACTGTGTCACGATCGTTGTAGTAAGGAGACCAAAGCGCAGCGTGATGTGAATACATACTTTTAATGAACGACGAATAAACACGAAGAACACTAAACAAACTAACAAAACGAATGTGACTGATATAAACAAAGTGTGCATACATGCAACTTCACAAAGACAATAACCCACAAACTAAACTGGAAAATAGCAACCTAAATAGGATCCCCAATCAGAGACAACGATCAACAGCAACCTCTGATTGGGAACCAATCTAGGCCACCATAGACCTACATATGCCTAGACTAACTATACACACCTAGACATACATAAACCCTATACAATACCAAAACCCCATAAATATATAAAACCCCTAGACAAGACAAAAACACACATGCCACCCTCGTCACACCCTGACCTAACCAAAATAATAAAGAAAACAAAGATAACTAAGGTCAGGGCGTGAAGGACTGGTACTGTATATCGCTCTGGTTATAACCGTACCCGAAATTAAAACCAGGCACTATTTCTGTGGAAGAGCTGTGACTTGAGTGCTGTGGCATGCTCTGTGCCCTGCATGAATTCCCCCAGATCTATTTTACTCCAGTCCCTTCCAATGGCAGTTTGCTCCAGTCTATTCCCTCACTGTGCAGAAACACCAGCTGTGTCAAAATCCCCATACTTTTAAAAATCCAAATTCCAATAATTGTATCAGAAATAGCAGGTCATTTGAGTGTGTGACATTTCAAAAATCGAGTATACTTTAAATGTCATACTAATTTCAGCTTTGACAATCAGCTGTCTGTTAGATATGTGGATGCACTACCCAAATGAACCAATAGCAGAAAACAACACAATCGCCCACATAATGCATCCTCAGTATCCGAAAATATAAAGTTTATTAGTATGTGAATTTTGGAAAATCGAGTGTAGTAAATGCCAGGATGTTATACTCATGTCAGATTTCTTCTAGTACAATTCGCTGTCCACTTTTCTGGAATTTGCAGTGGTGCTCAAATGTAATTCATTTTTGTTCTTAAAATTATCACAACTGTTTCATCGTATATCTTTGAAAACAGATTTGCAGCCTACTGCCTGCCGTGCCTTTTCCTAGCTAGCTACGCGCTTTAGTAGCTAGGACTAGAAGTTATAACCGTTCAAACGGGATTGGGCGCACCACTCCTGAGGGAGGGAGCTCGTACCCAGCCTGAGCCCGAACCTGGCCGACCCACTCGCCCATGGCCTCCAATCGCGGCAGGCGCAGGCGTTCTGAGAACACCACACAGAACAGGCGTCTAGTAGGGCGCTCCACCGCCCTCTCCACGTGGCTCAAACCCAGGCAGTGCACACACAAGGTATGCGGATCCCCAGGGGGATGCCACTGTCACAAAGGGAAGCCATAAGCTCAGCCAAGCCAACAAGGCCACGGAGCAGGGGTCCAACACCCTGGGAGAGCTTATGTCGTGACCTGTTTGGAGGAATAGGTACCCGGTGAGAGATAAATTACCCAGTACCGCTGCAAAAAAACAGGGAAGACCTGTGGGAATAACAGGCAGACAAAAAACAGCAACCAGGTAATAGATTTTATTAGTTTTTTTTGTTTTAGGCCAACTGCAATATTACCTAGCCGGTTTAATATCCAAGCAGTAAAAACAGTCATATGATGGAGTAACTCCGTTAAGGAACTCCAAAGTTAATGTCTCAATGTAGTGGAAAGCCCACCATCATACTCTTACACTCTGCAGGGGAAAGAACAAGAAAATAACCCTGCAGGGTAATTAGCAGAGAACCCGAACCTATGTAGCGGGGAGCAGCATGTTAAAGCAATTCACAACACACACATAGAACAAGCAAGTCGGCAAGTTGTGTAAGGTAAATTACAGTTTGTGGCAGCAAGAGCCACCATACTAATGGATGCACACGGAGTCGCAGTGTAACGCTAACGAAACACAAGTACGTCAAACCACAGGAGGAAGATACAGATCAACCGTTCACAGCGAGTGGAGCACTCAAGAGGAGGGCTGGCCATGTGGCCAGCTGCTCCAGGCTGCAAACAGCCAGTGAGTATACTTTCACACAAAATATTACACTTACCAAGCGAACTTCAGAAAGTTTGTACTTCAAACCATACGGACGTCCACCGAGAAAATGAAAGAACGTGTGTCACGGCCATGAGGTCTATGTATGGGCGGACTCCAGCCGTGACACAGGTGTACACAGGAGTGAATCTGTAAATCCTCACCTCGGATGTATCCCTCCGCCGTGGAGTGATACCAATCTATTGGAGTGATCCAATATAGTGAAACATAACCAAGTGTTTTCATCCTATTTTTCATGCGCAAAGATATAGTCACTCGGTGGACATTCCATGTTGCCATTAAGTCATACATCATCAGATAACATTGGCAATGGGCTAGATTTGTTCCTACCAACATAAGGATTAATTTCATACCCCCATGTGGCTATAGCTCAAACACAGACAAAATGGAAGCTTACCTTGTAAGATGTTTGCTGTTTGGTGAAAACCTTCAAATTACCATTTTGACTCGGGGCTGGTGATCGAAAACGGTATGGCACAGACAGACAAATAAGACACCAGTGTGAATCAACGTATTCCGTGTTTATTTACTTTATGTTTCACAACGCTAACCAGAATGTAGGTAGTTGCCATAATGAAATTAGGTAATCGGCTTGGCCTGCCCTTATACATTCGTATGCCCATGTATGGTAGTAAGTCACACCAATAGCCAAGATACTCAGCTTTCCGCGGACACCCTACTTTTGCAGATAGGGGCTACAGTTCTCATTACAGATTGAATAGAAACAGAACAAATCTAATAGGGTCCCCAAATATGGGGATTTTGCCAAATTGAACGCTTTGCAACTGTTTGGAGTGTGCACCCTTGTTATAGTGAAAGTAATGGTAAGCTGCACTCCTTACTGTTTCATCTTGGCTAATTTTTTGTTTAATGTTGTACTTCATCTTATGTCTTTTCATGATCTACATGAAGGAGTGTGAGCTGTAAGGGTAGCTGTGGGATCCTCTCCCAGAACGGTCCAGATGTGGAGGCGGGAGCTAGGAGGTGACTGCCAGGGTGGCACGCCTTATGGCCATTTTAGAGGCCCTGAATAAGAAGTAGTTTTATATATTTTGTATGTATGAAATGTATAGCTATTAATGTATTAATTTTCTACTGTTTTTGGTGAAGTCCTTTTTTTAACCCAAATTGGATTTCTGTTTTCTCATTGACACGTTATTTTTTGTTTGCAATTAACATTTGTATTTGATACCAGTACGACTACTGTTGGTGTGTTTTACTTTCAACATTTCAAAAATGCACTCGCACATCAGTGCTATCTTGTTGCGCGTGCATGGTAACATTGCAGGTGCATGGTAACGTTGCAGGTGCATGGTAACGTTGCAGGTGCATGGTAACGTTGCAGGTGCATAGTAACGTTGCAGGTGCATGGTAACGTTGCAGGTGCATGGTAACGTTGCAGGTGCATAGTAACGTTGCAGGTGCATGGTAACGTTGCAGGTGCATGGTAACGTTGCAGGTGCATGGTAAGTTGAAAGAAAAAATTAACTCGCACACTGCTTTTGCTAGTATCCCTTTTGTATTGAAGCTTACATGTCGGCCTCTTGGCCTTCGTCAAAGGTTTTTGCTCTACTAAACTAAATAAACCATCTTTGGTATAATGATAATAATACTTGATACATTTCTATAGTGCTTTTCATAACAATCTTAAAGCGCATCAAAATCAAAAAACAAACAAGCAATATGCTACATGACCAAAAGTATGTGGCCTTCTGCTCGTCGAAAATCTCATACCAAAATCATGGGCATTAATATGGAGTTGGTCTCCCCTTTGCTGCTATAACAGCCTCCACTCTTCTGGGAAGGCTTTCCACTAGATGTTGGAACATTGCTGCGGGGACTTGCTTCCATTCAGCCAAAAGAGCATTAGTGAGGTCGATCAATGATGTTGGGTGATTAGGCATGGCTTGCAGTCGGTGTTCTAATTCATCCCAAACGTGTTCAATGGGGTTGAGGTCAGGGCTCTGTGCAGGCCAGTCAAGTTCGGCCCCACCAATCTCGACAAACCATTTCTGTACGGACCTCGCTTTGTCCATGGGGGCTTTGTGCACATAATCATCTAGAATGTCATTGTATGCTGTAGCATTAAGATTTCCCTTTACTGGAACAAAGGGACCTAGCCCGAACCATGAAAACAGCCCCAGACAAAAAGAGAAAAAACATCACATAAATAATTGAATTTTACAGACTATGATTACAGAAATCTATGTGTGCCCTGAAGTGCAGGGTAATCGGTTTAATTCCCCCATCTGATGGCTGCGATATCAAGGCCTTGACAATGAGTTACTGTCCAGCCAACCCTTTGTAGTTTTGAATTTGTTCCAGTACCTCACAACCTGTAAGACCACATAATACTCTAGTTGTTATTGTGTTTCCACTTCACAATAAGAACACTTAAAGTTGACTGGGGTATGAAAATAACCTCAAATTAAAGGTGACATTCTGTTCTGTCGCCTCATATGAAACATTTTGACAGTTTGGAACTCACTCTGTAGTGAGTGCTGCAACCGAGGATAGACGGTTTTTACACGCAACGAGCTTCAGCACTAGGTGGCCCCTTTTGTGAGCTTGTGTGGCCTACCACTTCACGGCTGAGCCGTTGTTGCACTTAGAAGTTTCCACTTCACAATAACGGCACTTACAGTTGACCGGGGCAGCTCTAGCAGGGCAGAAATTTGATGAACTGACTTGTTGGAAAGGTGGCATCCTACAACGGTGAGCTCACTGAGCTATCCAGTAAGGCCGTTCTACTGACAATGTTTGTTTATGGAGATTGCATGGCTGTGTGCTCGGTTTTATATACCTGTCAGCAACGAGTGTGGCTGAAATAGCCAAATCCACTAATTTGAAGGGGTGTCCACATACTCATGATACACTGTATATAAATATATATATATATATATCATGAGTAGCCTAGCAATAGTTGGCTAGGTCAACCAATAGAAGCCAATTCTTTGAGTGCAGAATCCTCCGAAGATGGCAAATCTGAGCCTACCAGACGAGCTAAATGTCTTTTATGCTCGCTTCAAGGTGAGCAACACTGAACCATGATTGAGAGCACCAGCTGTTCCGGACGACTGTGTGATGACACTCTTCATAGCCGATGTGAGTAAAACCTTTAAATAGGTTAACATTCACATTGCCTCAGGGCCAGACCAATTACCAGGACACGTACTCAGAGCATGCGCTGACCAGCTGGCAACTGTCTTCACTGACATTTTCAAGCTCTCCCTAACCGAGTCTGTAATACCTACATCTTTCAAGCAGACCACCATAGTCCCTGTGCCCAAGAACGCAGAGGTAACCTGTCTAAATTACTATTGCACTGTAGTTCTCACATCTGTAGCCATGAAATGCTTTGAAAGGCTGGTCATGACTCACATAAACACCATCCTCCCAGATACCCTGGACCCACTCCAATTTGCATACCGCTCCAACAGATCCACAGATGACGCAATCTGTATTGCACTTCACACTGCCCTCTCTCACCTGGACAAGAGGAACACTTACTGTATGTGAGAATGCTGTTCATTGACTACAACTCAGTGTTCAACACCATGGTGCCCTTCAAATTCATCAGTAAGCTAAAGAGCCTGGAACTGAACACTTTCCTCTGTAACTGTATCCTGGACTTCCTGATGAGCCGCCCCTAGGGGTGAGGGTAGGCAACAACACATCCGGCACACTGATCCTCAACACGGGGACCTCTTTATTTTCTTTCTCTGTTGTGAAGGGCCCATAAGTCATAATTTCAATGTTACTCTACGCTAGTTGTTTATGAAGCATGTGACAATATATATTTGATTTGAGGAAGCTCGTGAGGGATATGGTTGATGGAGATAGAGTCTGGTGACGCTCTTGTAGGGGGCTACTCTGGGAACCAGCCTGAGTCATTTATGGAACCCACTTGGGTGATGCTTCAGCAGCTCTGGGCGACAGAAAGCTCACCACACACGGTTCAGAATAGTAGCCAGTCGTTCTCACTACGAGCCCTCTGCCTCAGCACCTCTATTGCATCTCCCATTCGTCTCAAGCTTCAGGTGACTCTTCAATTGATACATGCTTAGGCCTACGGTACTCAAGTTTACTCCAAATACATCATTCCAAAATGCTAGCTACTTAGTCATTGTTAGCCCAAAACAACAACATGAAAGGTCACTGGGTAAGGCTACAGACAATTATTTCAAGTTCATATAGGAAGGCGACAACAGTGAACTCAAAACAACTTTCTCTGACTTCTGACTTGTAATTCCAACTCGGAATTCCACTCGCTTGTACGCACTCACGCACACACATGCATGAGATTCACAAAAATCCTCCACAGCCATTCCACACCCAAGCAATCTCCAGACTCTGTACCAGGTCAGATGGGGCCTACATCCCTGGAAGAAGCAGCTCATCTGGGCCACGTTAGTTACTGTACCTGGAAATAGTCCAAACTGGCAGGACACTCAGTTTACTAAGCCCCACAATACTTCCAATCTCCCACACCCACGTTCCCCTATCTTCCACACACGTATACTGTATTTACTCAAGACAAGGACAGGCAGCTGTGGAGGGAATAAAATGTTTTAAAAATGTATCGAAATTCATAAATCTACAATGAGTTGCTACAGTAACATATGGCAGCCGAATCAGTCACAGGGGAATTTATATTATTTCGAAATCACTAAGATGCCCATACTATGTATGAGCAACCTGGCTCAAGTTTGTAGGTAAGCTATCTGACCAAAGCGGAATGTAAAAGTAAAACCCCATGTGTGACTGTTGGAAAGTCCAGGACTTAACACGTTACCTTCGAAAACGTTGATGTTGCAAGTGCTTTTAAATCATACTGTAGTGGGGAACATTCCCTGAGCGAGAAGTCAGGCTGAACAACAAGTGATGCGTTGGCCTGCGAGTTACTGCCAGAGTTGTAGAGTTTATACAAGTTTAATTGAGGGACTCACTGCCAAGGTTCTCTGGTAATGAGATCTAAGCGATGGAGCAATTTCCTGTTTTCTGGGTAACGGTTTGATTTCACATCATCAGGTCAAAACACTGAACTGTATCTCTGTAGAGGATATATATCTACACTGTAGAATATCACCACGTATCAAGGGGGAAGCCTTTGTTTTTCTTCTATGGGTATATTTGAGGTATATTTGTCCTCAATAATACAGTAGAGGTCAAGCATATACTGAAAAATGATTTAATATTGTGTAGTATTAAATAAACATTGTGTAGTATTCTAGAGCAAGCGATCATAACCAGGGGTAATTTGACAGAACACCACAATTCAAGTTGTTTAATACTGTTCCCTATACTGGGTATATACTGTAGACATTCAAAAGCCCACCTTTGTTCCGTTGATTTATGACAGGCAGGCACTATGCACATAACATATTACATCATTACTCGACATCAGATCTACCATACAGTCCTGTCGACACCTTTTATATGATGTTTGCAGAATATTTAAGATTCATATAACCATACCACTGTATGCAAGAGATTTTTCTGGATGGACACGAGTCTCTTCACCTGAGGGCATTTTCCCCTAAACACTCTGGCCTCAGTCCTGATGAATCATTTACATTGAGTTTCATGTTAAAAAATAGATTCACAGAGGTTATCACAGCACTCTACAGTCAAGGTACTATTCTACTGTGGTGGGTCCTATTGTGCGATCCAGTCCACAGAAATAAGAGCAGAAAGTCACTAGGGAACAGATACTATATGCCTTTTTACTTCCATTACTTCCACACATCACATAATATACCTTTTGCATGTTGGAATAGCCTGCTTGTGCAAACAGTTACAAACAGTTCCAAAAAGCTTTGCAATAGAAACCGTTTACTCCAAACAGTTTTGCAACGAAAACAAGAGTATCTATTGGACAAATTCAGGTAGGTTCCTCTCGGTTTTGTTCTGTTTGCTTCTTTTGGCTTCCGTTTGGTGCGTAGTGAATACACCCCTGGTGTTGGAATGCTGTGACTCCGTAATGATTCCATAATGCTCCTCCTCCCGTGGTAATCCTGTTGTGGGCTAATGAATATTGAAGGCCTTCAATCCCCGGAGGGATGCAATCAGTGGCTTTCAAAGCTGTCGTTCCAGAGCTCCCAGGAGCGTCAGGACTCTTAAAGATTCTACTCTCCAGCAATAATTCCAGCCTATTAGAACCATTCATATTACTCCCTAGGACCTTCATTAACCACCATTTCAATAAACGTGGGCTAGAATTAGTTAAAGGAAGGAGAAGGTTTTTGGAAAATTATATTACAATGGAACACTATTGTAAGTAAAATAGAAGCCTTTCAAAGGAAAGGAGTTCTCTCTACTTCATCACCCCCCTCCTTCTTCTCTCTTTCATCTTCGTCTGGCGATGCACATACTATGATACAGAAACTAAGGGTCAAATACTAAACATGATTCTTCGCTCCGAGGAGCGTTATTGATACATTGAGGGGAACAAACAATCATTAAAATACACAGGGGCCCATAATGGTGCCGTAGTGAGGGCCCAGGTTGGCAGAGCTGAGGTCATGTGTTATTTAATGTGTGAAGTGGTCCTGTCCCATTGGAGGGCTCATGCTTCAATTATGACATGACAGTTTGATTTATGCCTCACTTCCTGTTGCCAGGGGTGATCGCGAATGTTCCAAGGGACATGTTAATGTAAGTTGAACCTCTTGCTGAGACTCGATGCTAATCTAAGGGTGGTTGATATCAGTGGAGGCTCTTCAGAGGAGGAAAGGAAGGACCATCCTCCTCAGTGAATTTCATAAAAATAAAAATAGTGAAACATTATCCAATGAAGGTCTACAGTAGCCTCAGCAGCACTGTAGGGTAGCACCATGGTGTAGCCAGAGGACAGATGGCTTCTGTCCTCCTCTGGGTACATAGACTTCAATACAAAACCTAGGAGGCTCATGGTTCTCACCACCTTCCATAGACTTGCAGAGTAATTATGACAACTTCTGGAGGAGGTCCTCCATCCTATCAGAGCTCTTGCAGCATGAACTGACATCTTATCCACCCAATCAAAGGATCAGAGAATTAATCTAGTACTGAAAGCATAAGATACAGCTAGCCAGCACGGCTGTGCATAAAATGGTGTGAGTAGTTGACTCAAAGAGAGCGAAAGACAATAGTTGGACAGTTTTGAACAAATTTGAACAAATTAATTTGTTCCAAAATGAAGGAGAAGCAAGAGCTAGCTATATTTTGTAGTATATTTTTTTCACTTTCACTTACTTAGCTAGCATCGAATGCAGCTAGCTAGTTTATCCTAGTTTAACATCCGGCTCAAACAGAGAGGGATGCTATGTTAGCTAGCTGCCTATGTCTATCCACACTGTAACTCTTCCAAGTCAAGTTAAGATTTTGTTTTTATTAATTTATTGCCACCGGGGCTTGCCGGTGTAACTGCTAAACTGTTTACTGCTGTTTAGCAGTAAATGTAAGATGGCGCCGGAACAGAAGGCAGATGTTTTACGTGTCCCCAATCGATTGTGTTTTTTTTGTATGTTTATCTGCGTTGTTTGTAACTTATTTTTTTAACTATTTTTGTACATAATGTTGCCGCTACCGTCTCTTATGACGAAAATAACTTCTAGACATCAGGACTGAGATTACTCACCACGGACTAGCAGAATCCTTTTTCTTCTTTCACGACTCTGACGAGCCCGAAGCGGAGGATATACGGCTCCCTCGGGAACAGGCCCCGAAGCACCGTGATCTGAGTGAAGAGGAGGCAGAGAAAGAGAGGCCGGAGAGTGGGCTGCCTGCTGAGAAGTTGGTGGCGATCGAATAAACCCACACTTCCCTCAATTCTGCTAGCAAACATGCAATCTTTGGACAATAAAATGGACGAGTTATTGGGAAGATTAAACTACCAACGGGACATTAAGTCATGGCTGGACAACGACAATACCAACATACAGCTGGCTGGTTATACGATGTACCGGCAGGATAGAACAGCGGCGTCTGGTAAGACAAGGGGCGGTGGTCTATGTCTTTTTGTAAACAACAGCTGGTGCACGGTATCTAAGGAAGTCTCAAGCTATTGCTCGCTAGAGGTAGAGTTTCTCATGATAACCTGCCAATCACATTACCTACTGAGGGAGTTTTCATCTATATTCTTTGTAGCTGTTCACATACCACCACAGTAAGAGGCTGGCACTAAGATAGCATTGAATGGGCTGTATTCCGCCATAGGCAAACAAGAAAATGCTCACCCAGGGGCGGCGCTTCAAGTAGCCGGGGACTTTAACACAGGGAAACTTAAATCAGTTTTACCAAATTTCTATCAGCATGTTAAATGTGCAACCAGAGGGAAAATAACTCTGGACCACCTATACTCCACACACAGAGATGCATACAAAGCTCTCCCTCACCCTCCATTTGGCAAATCTGACCATAATTCCATCCTGCTTACAAGCAAAAATTAAAGCAGAAGGCACCAGTGACTAGAACAATAAAAAAGTGGTCGATGATGTCGTCCCCACAGTGACCGTACATACATACCCCAACCAGAAGCCATTGATTACAGGCAGCATCCACACTGAGCTAAAGGCTAGAGCTACCGCTTTCAAGGAGCGGGACTCTAACCTTGAAGTTTATGAGAAATCCCGCTATGCCCTCCGACGAACCATCAAACAGGCAAAGCGTCGATACAGGACTAAGATCGAGTCATACTACACCGGCTCTGACGCTCGTCGGATGTGGCAGGGCCTGCAAACCATTACAGACTACAAAGGGAAGCACAGCCGAGAGCTGCCCAGTGACAAAAGCCTACTGGATGAGCTAAACTACTTCTATGCTTGCTTCGAGGCAGATAACACTGAAACATGCATGAGAGCACCAGCTGTACCGGAAGACTGTGTGATCACCCTCTCCGCAGCCGATGTGAGTAAGACCTTTAGACAGGTCAACATTCACAAGGCCGCAGGGCCAGATGGATGACCAGGACATGTACTGCGAGCATGCACTGACTAACTAGCAAGTGTCTTCACTGACATTTTCAACCTCTCCCTATCCGAGTCTGTAATACCAACATGTTTTAAGCAGACCACCATAGTGCCTGTGCCCAAGAACATTAAGGTAACCTGCCTAAATGACTACCGATCCGTAGCACTCAAGTCTGTAGCCATGAAGTGCAAGGAAAGGCTGGTCATGGCTCCCATCAACACCACCAACACCAACACCATCATCCCAGAAACCCTAGACCCACTCCAATTTGCATACCGCCCCAACAAATCCACAGATGATGCAGTCTATATTGCACTCCACACTGCCCTTTCCCACCTGGACAAAAAGGAACACCTATGTGAGAATGCTATTCATTGACTACAGCTCAGCATTCAACACCATAGTGCCCTCAAAGCTCATCAATAAGCTAAGGACCTTGGGACTAAACACCTCCCTCTGCAACTGGATCCTGGAATTCCTGATGGGCCGCCCCCAGGTGGTAAGGGTAGGTAACAACACATCTGCCACGCTGATCCTCAACACAGGGGCTCAGCCCCCTCCTGTACTCCCTGTTCACTCATGACTGCATGGCCAGGCACGACTCCAACACCATCATTAAATGTGCCGATGACACAACAGTGGTAGGTGGTATCACCGACAACAACGAGACAGCCTTAAGGGAGGAGGTCAGAGACCTGGCCGTATGGTGCCAGGACAACAACCTCTCAACAACCTCTCCCTCAACGTGATCAAGACAAAGGAGATGATTGTGGACTACAGGAAAAAGAGGATCGAGCATGCCCCCATTCTCATTGACGGGGCTGCAGTGGAGCAGGTTGAGAGCTTCAAGTTTCTTGGTGTCCACATCACCAACAAACTAACATGGTCCAAGCACACCATGACACACCAACCTATTCCCCTTTAGGAGATTTGGCATGGGTCCTCAGATCCTCAAAAGGTTCTATAGCTGCATCAACGAGAGCATCCTGACTGGTTGTATCACTGCCTGGTATGGCAACTGCTTGGCCTCCGACCTCACGGCACTACAGAGGCTAGTGCGAATGGCCCAGTCCGTCACTGGGCCATGGCAGGACCTCTATACCAGGCGGTGTCAGAGGAAGGCCTTAAAAATTGTCAAGGACTCCAGCCACAATAGTCATAGACTGTTCTCTCTGCTACCACACGGCAAGCGGTACCGTAGGTCCAAGTCTAGGTCCAAGAGGCTTCTAAACAGCATCTACCCCCAAGCCATAAGACTTCTGAGCATCTAGTCAAATGGCTACCCAGACTATTTGCATTGCCCCCCCCCCCCCTCTCCACACCACTGCCAGTCTCTGTTGTCATCTATGCATAGTCACTTTAATTAACTCTACCTACATGTACATACTACCTCAACTAAACAGCGCCCCCACACATTGACTCTGTACCGGCACCCCCCTGTATATATGGTTATTTTTTACTGCTGCTCTTTAATTACTTGATACATTTATCTCTTATAGTTATCCGTATTTTTTGAAACTGCACTGTTGGTTAGGGGCTCGTAAGTAAGCATTTCACTGTAAGGTCTGTTGTATTCGGCGCATGTGACTAGTGCATGCTCTAGTGCATGATTGTAGTGGGTTTACTAACTCGTTAGTTCTCGAAGAAATGTTGACTATGACGTGAAAAATATGTAGGCTGTGTGCGGTTATCGGTTATGATATGAAGGTTTGGCTTGGAAAGGTTTTTTCGCCTGCTGATGTGTTGTGCACTGAAGTCCACATGCGAATGGAAAAGGTGAGGGGAGGAGATCACGTCGACAGATGCGAGAATAAATTATATATACAATGAGCTGTTTGTATGTGGCTGCTATGAAAGTGAACTGTGTTTGCGTGTGATCAGGTCTATATTCTGTTGAAAAACGTTTCTTAAACGGAAGCAAACGGAGCAAAATCAGGATCAAACATACCTGAATTTGTCCAATAGAAACTCTTGTTTGCAACTGTTGGACTAATGATTACACTCTAGATCAGCTAGATGAAGACAGGAGTGTGCAATGCGGTAATGAATGTGTCACAGTCTGTCACTTTGATTACTCAAAATTCCTACGTTGTAAACTTTCATTCATAGGCTAGGTTGTAGCAACCTCGTGATGGGTACAGAGGAAATTAGAGCATCATGTAGTAGCCTAACTTATTGATGTAACATTGAGCTGGGTGAATGGAATATGAATGACAGTCATCCAAAATGCTGTAATAGAAATATGGCCATGTTCTTAAACATCACCGATCGACACTGGTTGATATCTAGATTTTGAATATCAATTAAACGTCTCAAAGACATAGTTTTGAATTGAATGTGAATTTCCTGCAATTACTTCAATGCTATACAGTTTTATATTAACCATGAGCAAGAAATCAAAACATTAACTAAAACTTGCTAGTCTAACTGACAAGAACCAGCTTTCAATTCAACCTCTAATTTTCCTACAGTAGATACTTTAACCGCAGACTTTTTCAATACCAGTAAGCCCATGTCACTTTTTCAATACCAGTAAGCCCATGTCAGCATATTGGAAACCCAGCAGATAATGAATGGAGTAGGTAGATACCGACCATGGTCAACCATGTTGACACCTATGGATGGTTAATGATTCTTTGAGAATCCTACAGATAATTACCTTTTTAATGATTCTCTCAGCTAGTGGGGAGTGAAAACGATCAAAACACTCTCATTACAGGCCTCCCGAGTGGCACAGCGGTCTAAGGCACTGCAGTGCTAGAGGCATCACTACAGACCCGGGTTCAATCCCGGGCTGTATCACAACCTGCCTTGATCGGGAGTCCTGTAGGGCGGCGCAAAATTGGCCCAGTGTCGTCCAGGTTAGGGGAGGGTTTGGCTGGGGGGGCTTTGCTTGGCTCATTGCACTCTAGCGACTCCTTGTGGCGGCAGGGTGACTGCAGGCTGACTTCAGTAGCCAGATGAACTGTGTTTCCTCTGACACATTGGTACGGCTGGCTTCCGGGTTAAGCGGGCGGGTGTTAAGAAGCACGGTTTGGCGGGTCATGGCTCGAAGGACGTATGACTTGTCCTTCGCTTCCTAAGCCCGTTGGGGAGTTGCAGTGATGAGACAAGATCGAAATTGGGGAGAAAAAGGGAGTAAAATATATATATCTCATTACCTGATTTGGCAGACTGGAGTCACTGGACAGATGTTGGCTATTTTACGGAAATGTGTACCTCCATTAGGTATGATATGCTACGTTATGTTACAAATGCAATAATGGTATGATTACTTAAGACACAAACGAAAGTAGGGAGGTTGGTTGGGGAGGATGGGTGGGTGTACAGTATACCGCGACCATCAAGCAACCCGAAGGTTGCGTGTTCGAGTCGTGTCGGGGACAACTGTCATATTTTAGCTAACCATTCCCATTCCCTTTTCCTAACCCTAACCTAATTCACCTAACCTGATAAATAAATGATCCTAACTTTGTTGTTAGTTATTACCTTTTATGTACATTTTCCTTACCTTTGTCATTAGTTCCCCCAGCCAACAATGTAAATTCTCCTTGTAATTGTCCTTTTTGTTATGATGCAACAAGAAGCCTGGTCTCAGAGAAAGACATATAATATTGTACTTCCTCCAAAATGTATAAAAAGTTACATCATGCAATTCGTATGATGTTGTATGACCGCTATTCCATTCATAATGTAACGTAACCTAACGTAAGGTAATATATCATACACAATTGAGGGAAACATATTTACATACCAAATCCTACAAATTGCCCTGAGACCAGGTTGGGTTTCTATCGCAGTAATTGACAGAGGAGATTACTACCCTGTGCCGGAGGCTGATGATGATGATACAGGCAGCCGTATGAACTATAACCACGGGTCTTGTACCCCTCCCATTATCCCTGATCTAATGGTTGAATAGATATACAGTATGCTACATGACAATGGAAATAAACAGTACAGCAGTGGTATTCAAAGTGGGGGTCGCAGGGGTACTGCAGTGGGGTCATACATTTTGGGGGAGAACATAAAATTAAGAGCATAGATTATTGTATGGGACAATATACAATGTTTTTGAGAAGGGTAATTTGAAACATACAATTGTATTTAGTAAATGTATCTATTGGTTTCTTTTAATTTTGATAAGAGATGAAAATTGAATGAATTGAAGGATATTTGTTCATTTAAAAATAGAAATGTACCACTTGTAAGGTTGTCATTAGATCTGGGGTGAGGTGGGGTCGTGAGAAAATGTTGCAAAAAAAATTGGGTCCACAGAAATTCTGCTGGGAAAAAATGGGGTACCCGCTGAAAAAGTTTGAATACCACTGCAATATCATAATGTTTGGTTGAACGATTCTGATGGCAAACTAGATCTTTGAGTCTAGTGGTATTTTTGTATTGATCCGCAAGGTCATGTGTTTGTGTGCTCTGTTCTTTTTCTGTGATAGACTGGTGTCTTTGGGAGGTCAGCGGAGGGGTCAGTGCCAGGGTTCAGAAGTCAAAGGTCAGGCTACCGCAGGGGACGATTTCCTCTGGGCTAGACGATGGGGACTTTGAACTAAGTGAATAGTCTTGTGATTTGTATATAAATATTATATAACCTATTTGGTGGTTGTTAAATCAATCGTATTCAAACAAATTGAAAGCCATCTGAAATGTAAGGCTCATGATGTTCTTTCTAATAATTTTAGTGCTCCTCATACAACGCTCTGGAGACATTGTAACAGTAGATGTTCCTCCAGTCCAGACAACTCTGAAAAGAGCAGCTGCAATCAGGGAGGTTTAGCCTGTGGGTAATTATGGGATTGCTATGGGCCAGGGTCTCTCTGTGAAACGTCTTCACAGACCGGGCATTCCTCCCTGTAGCAGAGATCCAATTAGAACTGAGGACTGAGGTTAGGCCGATGCACCTGGCCCCTCATTATGAGGGAAGTCATTAGCAAACCAATCCTATTCATTTTATTCTTTAATATGGTAAATGGCCCTATTCTCTACTCACTACTCTTGCTAAAAGCATTAAGCGATGGAGAGAGATTTTATTTTCTAAAGGTGTTACGTAAAGTGGGGAGAAGATGATAATTGTGCAGTTAGCAGACATAATATGGCTTTTATCATACTTTTTACCGTCTTAAAGGAAATAATTATTTGTGGGAGAAACTATTTCTGACAGGCCTTAGCCTGAAACTATTGCTATGGAGGTCATTTTCTGTCTGAGTGTCTTCTGTGTTTTGTTCAGTTTAGCTCTACTCACTATCTCTATTAAAAGAACAAAGAGTTCCCAAAAGGATATTGTCACAAATCCCTAGTATTTTTACTGCCATAGACTCACTTCCTAGTGTCTTTATTCTTAAACCAAATAACTTGGGTACACTGTAGGTTACGTAATTGTATGGCTGGTAGTGGTTACCTGTGTATGTATCAGGTCACTTTGCAACCTGAAGCCTTGTAACCTAAAGGTCCTACCACTGTTAGTCTGTAGATTTTAGGATTAGTGAGGTCGGTTACAGGCAACAAGCTAGGTGAGGTAAGGGCGTGGGATTAAGGCGAAGGACATCTTTATCCTCTATTCTGTACAGTGTCCTATTTCAATGAATCTATAAGATAATCCTTTATTTTCATATTTACACCACAACACAAAGAATTGCCACACAAACTCCCTTGCTTCCAGTCTCTGATGTAAAATCAGTGGAAATGGCTAAAATCTTTGTCATGAAGCATGTCCTTTTGTCCCCTTTTTCTCTATAAAAGCAAACAAACGAATCGAACGCTACGTTGGAGAACAAAGGAAAAAATGTGTGGCTACCCAGGCCATATCCCAGACAGTGGTGAATGTCAGTGCACCTCTCTGACTCACTGAGCTCTGACGTTACCACGGTGTGGGGTGGAGGCAGGCACGTGGACAGATAGGGCTTAACTAGTGCCCGAGCACCACCTGCCTTTTTGCCCTCCTATGAAAAAGTGCCCTCGCAGCTCTGTGGATTTTTTTTTATTTCATGAATTTATTTTAATTAAAATGTTAAGTCTCTTTTCAATGTTTTAATATTAAATGTAACGAATTGCACATCAAACTAGCTTATTTCATAAGCTCTTGAACCTCGGTAAATTCCCCCTCCCTCCTGCCCCAAGCATTGACACGTCTGGTTGCTCCATGCAGTGTGGCGGCGAGCGGAGAGTTTGAATACTGGTAGGTAGGCCTAGCTAGTTGGCAAATTTTTTAGTTACATCTGTTATGTTTGTCTCTCACTGTTAAGGACAGAGAAGACAGAGAAGGACAATTTGACTGTTATTAAGAGGCAGATGTCAGCAGCAGAACAAACTCAAAGCAAGTAAAAACGAGTTTGTTTTGAAAGCGTAGCTAAGTAGCTAGCTAAAAGATTTACGCTATCAGCTGATAGCCACTTTTCCTGGAGTCAATTGTCTCTAGTCTGTTCAAGTTAAAGGCTTAGAAGTCACTGGCACTTGCTTGCTTACAATGTGTCATGAGTGAATGTGTCATTGCAGAAAATAAATAGGCCTGTACACATCGACATTGGCTACAGTGGCAGTTGGTATGGTATGACCTCACAGCAGCTTTTTAAGTCTGAGTAGATCTGTCCATGTGATTAACTGATTGATATGAAATGAGAATGTTGATATATAGGATTGTAGAGCAGGAGAAATAGATTGTGTTTAATATTATCTGGAATAAATTCCCCATGGGATGATATTGTCATTACAGTGGGAGCTACTACACAATGTACAATTCTGTATAATTATGTGGCAGGATTTTAAGAATGTCTTGCCATTCTGAATCAGACTGAATATTATTTCAGAATTTCATTTAACATCTGGGTTCTCGCATTATCTCATATTTGAGTTTCTCAGTCTCCAAATATAATGTATGCATTGCTCCTTTTCAAATTATTTCCTGAAATGCTCCACTAATTCTGAATCGTCTATTTTCATAACTGCCTTAACGTTCTGAGTTGGCTGATCAAAGACTCTGTGCACCCAGGGGGAAAGATTTAGCCTCCCAGCAAAAAATGGCACTTCGTATTAATATGTTAATGTGGTCCACAGGCATATTGTATTGCCCTAATACTCTTTGCAGCCCCATAACT
The DNA here is from genome assembly GCF_016432855.1 of Salvelinus namaycush. Classification (NCBI taxonomy): domain Eukaryota; kingdom Metazoa; phylum Chordata; class Actinopteri; order Salmoniformes; family Salmonidae; genus Salvelinus; species Salvelinus namaycush. The sequence goes on along the minus strand of NC_052319.1, from coordinate 17,486,240 downwards.
GAATAGCTCACTTGTACAGTATAATATTGTACTTCCTTTGGCTGAGAAGATTGTCATTTATCATTTTAAAGTTGTCTTGAGGCTGAAATGAGCTTAAACTGACATAAGCTTTCTTTCTGATCTTATTTATCTAATGCCTATGGAAATAAACTAAAATGGCTGCCATCAGAGATACTCATCTGCGAGTTCTCTCTTGACTCCTCCCTCCATGATGACCACATGAACAAAAACAAAACATTGTGTCCCTCTATACCTGAGTTGACACTACCATTCCTTAGCAACAACAGCACTATTTTCACTTGATGGAACTTTGTTAAACAATGATGAGATGGTGGTGAGTTCTATGTGTGAAGAAAAGTGTAGTGGAGACATAGGAAGACAGCCAGAATAATGAATCTATTCATTCTCCCAACTTCCCTTCCTTCCACATGGATTCCTTTGTAATACCAGCAATTTGCTATCTATTCCACTGATGTAATTCATCAAACCTGGCATGAAATTGCATATCTCTTTTCATAACTTTGTTATGCAAAATATGCTGTTTTTCATATTCATGCCCACGGCTGATGAATATCATAGCACATGAGTCAAATAGAGTGGGATATGTAAGAAAACGGTTTTATCTGGTGATGTCAACCAGGGCTGTAGCCCCATCCAACAAACTGTAAGAAAGTTGTAGCTCCTTTACTGCATTTCTATACAATTTAAAACTCTAAAATGCTCTTTGGAGAAAACCAAAACAAGCAAAAATTACCCCAGCCATTATCACATTTGTTGCTGTAGCTTCCTTCACCTCAGTCGATCTACAAACACATAGCCTATTAGCAATACAATTAGCCGCTACACATTAACTCACATTAACTCAGCACCAGGATTCAAAACTATAATTTAATACGTACAGAGGGATCTGCTAGCAGAAAAAGTATTTCATTAACAAAAGGAAATTCAATACATTTGCTTTACAGAACCTTTTTTTGTTGCAGTCTTACAGCTATTTCCTGCAAGTCTACACTTTTTTCATGACTTATGCCATATTAATATGATATCTGAGTGAGTGACTAACAAAATCAATGTGGGCCCGCTGGAGGTCATTGCTCCTGGGCACGTGCCCTGCATGCCCGGTCTAGTTTAGATAGCTGGCTAGACTAACTAGACGAATTTACCAATCAAAAATATTTTTACTGACATGGGCTAATTGAGTGACTGTCAGTGAGTGACATATAACAAGAGGAAAACTGCTTATGCACAAACAAGTTTCAACATTGCACCTGATGTATTCTACTACTTCGACTGAGTTCCAGAAAAAGATATACAGTGCCTTCAGAAAGTATTCACATCCCTTGACTTTTTCCAAATGTTGTTGTGTTACAGCCTGAATTTAAAATGGACTGAATTGAGATTTTGTGTCACTGGCCGACACACAATACCCCATAATGTCAAAGTGGAATTGTTTAATTAAGAAATTATTACAAATTATAAAAACATTTCAATCTGAAATGTCTTGAGTCAATAAGTATTCAACCCCTTTGTTATGGCAAGCGTAAATAAGTTCAGGAGTAAAAATGTGCTTAACAAATCACATAAGTCAGACACAGTTATAGAAATAAAAACTGTGAAGACAGCTGGATAGGGGTGGCCATATAGGGGAGCACATTCACCCCTATCCCCAAAATGTTCACCTGCGGTATTGAAAATTGGTGAATTCACTGTGAGGTCTCTCTCACTGTGAGGGAGGGGTGAGTGGGACAGCCAAGGGCACAGAATTATCAGTAGTTAACTTTCTGGACAGCAGAGCAGTTTTCATGGCTAAGGTTGAACATGATTCAGATGTGCACTCCCATTGTTGACTGAAAGCTCAACGTGACTTCATATGCCCCTGGAGTGAATACCAAAAGGAAAGAACATGCCCACACATGTCTGTGTTATAAGAGGGGGAATGGGATGATATGGGAGAATAGATGGGGGGAGTAGAAGACAGATATATTCAAACATAATACCTTCATAAGTACACTAGAATTTTGCTCCCCAAAAATGTGAAGTTAAAATCAATCACACCAAATCTTCCAGTGTCTGTAAATACCACTTTCTACAGTCTAGGGCCGGGGCACAGTAGATAGATGGATGAGGCTCAATGAGGACAAGATTGTGAATGTGCTACAGACCCTACCACCCCAGTCTCAGAGTGAAGCTATCCATGACTGCAGGAGTCCTGGGAGCTAACAGGAGGGTAAAATTCAGTATGTTGGTTGGTTGATCCTCAATACAGTACAGTGCCTTCAGAAAGTATTCACACCCTTTGACTTTTTCCACATTTTGAAATGTTAAAGCCTGAATTTAAAATTGATTTAAGTGACATTTTGTGTCACTGTCTGACGCACACAAGTCACGTAATAAGTTGTATGGACACACTCTGTGTGCAATAATAGTGTTTAACATGATTCTTGAATGACTACCTCATCTCTGTACCCCACACATACAATTATCTGTAAGGTCTCTGTCGAGCAGTGGATTTCAAACACAGATTCAACCACAAAGTCCAGGGAGGTTTTCCAATGCCTCACAAAGAAGGACACCTATTTGTAGATGGATAAAAAATAAAAATAAACAGACATTGAATATACAATACATGACCAAAAGTATGTGGACACCTGCTCGTCAAACATCTCATTCCAAAATCATGGCAGCCTCCACTCTTCTGGGAAGGCTTTACACTAGATGTTGGAAAATTGCTCTGGGGACTTGCTTCCATTCAGCCAGTTGAAGTCGGAAGTTTACATACACTTCGGTTGGAGTCATTAAAAGTCGTTTTTCAACCACTCCACAAATTTCTTGTTAACAAACTACAGTTCTGGCAAGTCGGTTAGGACATCTATATTGTGCATGACACAAGTAATTTTTCCAACAATTGTTTACAGACAGATTATTTCACTTATAATTCACTGTATCACAATTCCAGTGGGTCAGAAGTTTACATACACTAAGTTGACTGTGCCTTTTAACAGCTTGGAAAATTCCAGAAAATGATGTCATGGCTTTAGAAGCTTCTGATAGGCTAATTGACATAATTTGAGTCAATTGGAGGTGTACCTGTGGATGTTTTTCAAGGCCTACCTTCAAACTCAGTGCCTCTTTGCTTGACATCATGGAAAAATCAAAAGAAATCAGCCAAGACCTCAGAAAAAGAATTGTAGACCTCCACAAGTCTGGTTCATCCTTGGGAGCAATTTCCAAATGCCTGAAGGTACCACGTTCATTTGTACAAACAATAGTACGCAAGGATAAACATCATGGGACCACACAGCCGTCATACCGCTCAGGAAGGAGACGCGTTCTGTCTCCTAGAGATGAACGTACTTTGGTGGGAAAAGTGCAAATCAATCCCAGAACAACAGCAAAGGACCTTGTGAAGATGCTGGAGGAAACCGGTACAAAAGTATCTATATCCACAGTAAAACAAGTCCTATATCTACATAACCTGAAAGGCCGCTCAGCAAGGAAGAAACCACTGCCACAAAACCACCATAAAAAGCCATACTACGGTTTGCAACTGCACATGGGGACAAAGATTGTACTTTTTTGAGAAATGTCCTCTGGTCTGATGAAACAAAAATAGAACTGTTTGGCCATAATGACCATCATTATGTTTGGTGGAAAAAGGAGGAGGCTTGCAAGCCAAAGAACACCATCCCAACCGTGAAGCACAGGGGTGGCAGCATCATGTTGTGGGGGTACTTTGCTGCAGGAGGGACTGCTGCACTTCACAAAATAGAAAAAATAAAGGAACATTATGTGGATATATTGAAGCAACATCTCAAGACATCAGTCGTGAAGTTAAAGCTTGGTCTCAAATGGGCCTCCCAAATGGACAATGACCCCAAGCATACTTCCAAAGTTGTGGCAAAATGGCTTAAGGACAACAAAGTCAAGGAATTAGAGTGGCCATCACAAAGCCCCGACCTCAATCCTATAGAAGATTTGTGGGCAGAACTGAAAAAGCTTGTGCGAGCAAGGAGGCCTACAAACCTGACTCAGTTACCCCAGCTCTGTCAGGAGGAATGGGCCAAAATTCACCCAACTTATTGTAGGAAGCTTGTGGAAGGCTACCTGAAATATTTGACCTAAGTTAAACAATTTAAAGGCAATGCTACCAAATACTAATTGAGTGTATGTAAACTTCTGACCCACTGGGAATGTGTTGAAATAAATGAAAGCTGAAATAAATCATTCTCTCTGCTATTATTCTGACGTTTCACATTCTTAAAATAAAGTGGTGATCCTAACTGACCTAAGACAGGACATTTTTACTAGGATTAAATGTCAGGAATTGTGAAAAACTGAGTTTAAATGTATTTGGCTAAGGTGTATTTAAACTTCCGACTTCAACTGTATATATATTTATACAGTACCAGTCTAAAGTTTGGACACACCTACTCATTCAAGGGTTTTTAATCATTTGACTGTTTTCAACAATGTAGAATAATAGTGAAGACATCAAAACTTTGAAATAACACATGGAATCAGGGTTCCAAGTGGTGCAGCGGTATAAGGCACTACATCTCATTGCAAGAGGAGTCAATGCAGTCCCTGGTTTGATTCCAGGTTGCGTCACATCCGGCTGTGATTGGGAGTTCCATAGGGTGGAGCACAATTGGCCCAGCGTCGCTGGGGTAGGATGTCATTGTAAATAAGAATTTGTTCTTAACTCACTTGTCTAGTTTTTTTTCAGTATCCACCCTTTGCCTTGATAACAGTTTTAAACACTCTTGGCATTCTCTCAACCAGCTTCACCTGGAAGGCTTTTCCAGCAGTCTTGAAGGAGTTACCACATATGCTGAACACTTGTTGGCTGCTTTTCCTTCACTCTGTGGTCCAACTCATCCCATATCATCTCAATTGGGTTGAGGTCGGGTGATTGTGGAGGCCAGGTCATCTGATGCAGCACTCCATCACTCTCCTTCTTGGTCAAATAGCCCTTACACAGCCTGGAGGTGTGTTGTGTCATTGTCCTGTTGAAAAACAAATGATAGTTCCACTAAGCGAAAACCAGGTGGGATGGTGTATCGCTGCAGAATGCTCTGGTAGCCATGCTGGTTAAGTGTGCCTTGAATTCTAAATAAATCACAGACAGTGTCACCAGAAAAGTACCATCACACCTCCTCCTCCATGCTTCATGGTAGGAATGACACATGCGGAGATCATCTGTTCACCTACTCTGCATCTCACAAAGACACAGCGGTTGGATCCAAAAATCTCAAATTTGGACTCATCAGAGCAATGGACAGGTTTCCACCGGTCTACCTCATGATGCTGGTTGAGAGAATGCCAAGAGTGTGCAAAGCTGTCATCAAGGCAAAGGGTGGCTACTTTGAAGAATCTAAAATATAAAATATATTTTGATTTGTTTAACAATTTTTTGGTTACTAAATGATTCCATGTGTTATTTCAAAATGTTGATGTCTTCACTATTATTCTACAATGTAGAAAATAATAAAAATTTAAGAAAAACCCTGGAATGAGTAGGTGTGTCAACTTTTGACTGGTACTGTATATGTGTAATTATGTATGTATGTGTGTGTATGTGTTACTCAGGCCGGACCTTGGTTTCGTCGTATGTAGCTATGACCCTGATGTGCACCTTGTTCCTTACATCTTTCATTCCATTTAAGGCCACAGCTTTGTGACATTTCATATCTCAACAAGTGAGTATGAAATATCACACAATAACAAGTGCCAGTACTGGCCCCAGTGCCTTTGTGAAGTTATACCAGTGAGACACATAGGTACTTTTGCTACAGCAACAGCAATCACTACAGACATTTTACATTTACATTTTAGTCATTTAGGAGATGCTCCTATCCAAAGCAACTTACAGTTAGTGCTTTCGTTTTAAGATGGCTACTGTAGGTGGGACAGCCACATATCACAGGCATAGTGAGTACATAGTGGAGAGTGCCCCTGGCTGTCCGTAAATACATTTTTTTTTTTTAAATATAATAATCATGCCATCTGGTTTGCTTAATATGAGCAACTTGATGTATAGCATTTAATTGTACTTTTTATTTTGAGAACTTTTTCCACCACTGTACTTACAGTAAGTACATTTAAAACCAGATACTTTTACTCAAGTACTATTTTACTGGGTGACTTTCACTTTAACTTGAGTGATTTTTTTATTACGTTATCTTTACTTTTGCTCAAGTATGGACTTTTTCCACCACTGCACACACACACACAAACAGGTATCCTTAAAAGGGAGGCTGAACAAATGCTCTGGGATTTTAACTCTGAGAGATGGAGGACATTTTTGGGACATTAATCCCTGGCCTGCTTGTCTGGCTCCAGCCATGTTAAATACACACAACATTCAGAATGAGATCAAGGTCATGGGATTATTTTAGATTCAGAAAATGAGGAATTTTAGATGCTATTTACCATCTCAGGGTTGACCTTTAAACAGATGCCTAGTCATTATGTTTTTCAGTACACCAGTCTGTAGCCTACTTATGAACACACCCCGTCTGTTATTTGTAATTTGACAAAATAAAGAAAAAACTAAAACATTTGGATATTACAGAAAAACATTGTGATGCACTAAACCATATCACGACCTAAGACGCTCTATGGGTTTGGCCAATATAGGTACAGTTGGTGTAGAGGATAAGTATATGTTACATTTAGACTAGGGTTCCAGGTCTGGTAATCAGGCCTACAATGTGTTGGCGTGATATATTTGGTGCCTCTGGCTAAAGGGTAGGAGCTACATTGATTGATTTCCCTCTAAACTGTCCATTAATCCTAGCTTTCCAGTGTTGCTATATACAGTGCCTTCAGAAAGTATTCATACCCCTTGACTTATTTTGTTACAGCCTGAATTCAAAATGGATCTAAAATGATTTTGTTCTCACCCATCTACACATAATACCCCATAATGACAAAGTGAATATATGTTTTTAGAAATGTTAGCACATTTATTGAAAATTAAATACAGAAATATCTCATTTACATAAGTATTCACTGCCCTGAGTCAATCCATATTTAGAATCATCTTTGCCAGCAATTATAGCTGTGAGTGTAATGTCCGGGGTGTAGTGGAGGAAGAAGTCAGGCGCAGCAAGCAGAGAGTTCAGGGTAGCGATACTTTTAATACACCACACCGGTGAAAATGACGCCAACTCAAACAAATGCCCCAAACAGGGGAGAACTAAACAGTTCAGCAAAACACACACACACAGACAACCGTAACTTACAGTCGTGCACAACAGTACACTGAAAAATAATCCCGCACAACCAGCAGGCAGGCCGGCTGGTAAATAAAGCCCAACCAATTAACCTAACTCAACACAGGTGCAACTAATAAACAGACAAGGGGGAAAAAAGGATCAGTGGCAGCTAGTAGGCCGGTGACGACGACCGCCGAGCGCCACCCGAACAGGAAGGGGAGCCACCTTCGGTAGGAGTCGTGACAGTGAGTGTTTCTGGGTAAGTCTATCTTTGTAGTGACTGGGTGTATTGCTCAAAGGGATAGGGATATTCCATATCAGTTAAAAAAATTATAATCTCTTAATCAAATCAAATTGTATTTGTCATATGCACTGAATACAACAGGTATGAATAACCCTTACAGTGAAATGCTTACTTACATGCACTTAACCAACAATGCAGTTTTAAGAAACATAAATGTTAAGAAAGTATTTACCAAAATAAACTGAAGTAAAAAATAAATAAATAAAAAATAATTAAAGGGCAACAATAAAATAACAGTTTCGATGCTATATACAGAAGGTACCGGTACAGAGTCAATATGTGGGGGCACAGGTTAGTCGAGGTAATTGAGGTAATGTGTACATGTTGGTAGAGGTAAAGTGACTATGCATAGATAATAAACAGAGAGTAGCAGCAGCGTAAAAATGGGGGGGTCAATGCAAATAGTCCGGGTAGCCATTTGACTAGCAGTTCAGGAGTCTTATGGCTTGGGGGTAGAAAGTGTTAAGAAGCCTCTTGGACCTAGACTTGGCGCTCCGGTAACGCTTGCCGTGCGGTAGCAGAGAGATCAGTCTACGACTAGGGTGGCTGGAGTCTTTGGCAATTTTTAGGGCCATCCTCTGACACCGCCTGGTATAGATGTCCTGGATGGCAGGAAGCTTGGCCCCAGTGATGTACTGGGCTGTATGCACTACCCTCTGTAATGCCTTGTGGTTGGAGGCCAAGCAGTTGCCATACCAGGCGGTGATGCAACCAGTCAGAATGTTCTCGATGTCCACAATAGTCCACGATCATCTCCTTTGTCTTGATCACGTCAGCAAACTTAATGATGGTGTTGGAGTCGTGTTTGGCCATGCAGTCATGAGTGAACAGGGAGTACAGGAGGGGACTGAGTACGCACCCATGAGGGGCCCCCGTGTTGAGGATCAGCGTGGAAGATGTGTTGGTACCTACCCTTACCACCTGGGGCGGCCCGTCAGGAAGTCCAGGATCCAGTTGCAGAGGGAGGTGTTTAGTCCCAAGATCCTTAGCTTACTGATGAGCTTTGAGGGCACTATGGTGTTAAACGCTGAGCTGTAGACAATGAATAGCAAAGGAGCTGATCGTGGACTACAGGAAAAGGAGAGCCGAACACGCCCCCTTCACATCGACAGGGCTGTAGTGGAGCAGGTTGAGAGTTTCAAGTTCCTTGGTGTCCATATTACCAACAAACTATCATGGTCCAAACACACCAAACATGGTCCAAACATGGTCCAAACACACGGATGCACGGCATCCGACCGTAAGGTGCTACAGAGGGTAGTCGGAAGTTTACATACACCTTAGACAAATACATTTAAACTCAGTTTTTCACAATTCCTGACATTTAATCCTAGTAAAAATGTCCTGTCTTAGGTCAGTTAGGATCACCACTTTATTTTAAGAATGTGAAATGTCAGAATAATAGTAGAGAGAATGATTTATTTCAGCTTTTATTTCTTTCATCGCATTCCCAGTGGGTCAAAAGTTTACATACACTCATTAGTATTTGGTAGCTTTGCCATTAAATTGTTTAACTTGGGTCAAACGTGTCGGGTAGCCTTCCACAAGCTTCCCACAATAAGTTGGGTGAATTTTGGCCCATTCCTCCTGACAGAGCTGGGGTAACTGAGTCAGGTTTGTAGAACTCCTTGCTCGCATGCGCTTTTTCAGTTCTGCCCACACATTTTCTATGGAATTGAGGTCAGGGCTTTGTGATGGCCACTCCAATACCTTGACTCTGTTGTCCTTAAGCCATTTTGCCACAACTTTGGAAGTATGCTTGGGGTCATTGTCCATTTGGAAGACCCATTTGCGACCAAGCTTTAACTTCCTGACTTACGTCTTGAGATGTTGCTTCAATATATCCACATCATTTTCCTACCTCATGATGCCATCTATTTTGTGAAGTGCACCAGTCCCTCCTGCAGCAAAGCACCCCCACAACATGATGCTGCCACCCCCGTGCTTCACGGTACATTTCTCCAAAAAGTACATCTTTGTCCCCATGTGCAGTTGCAAACCATAGTCTGGCTTTTTTATGGCGGTTTTGGAGCAGTGGCTTCTTCCTTGCTGAGCGGCCTTTCAGGTTATGTCGATATAGGACCAGTTTTACTGTGGCTATAGATACTTTTGTATCTGTTTCCTCCAGCAACTTCACAAGGTCCTTTGCTGTTGTTCTGGGATTGATTTGCACTTTTCACACCAAAGTACATGCATCTCTAGGAGACAGAACGCTGTCTCCTTCCTGAGCTGTGTGACGGCTGTGTGGTCCCATGGTGTTTATACTTGAGTACTATTGTTTGTACAGATGAACGTGGTACCTTCAGGCCTTTGGAAATTGCTCCCAAGGATGAACCAGACTTGTGGAGGTCTTGGCTGATTTCTTTTGATTTTCCCATGATGTCAAGCAAAGAGGCACTGAGTTTGAAGGTAGGCCTTGAAAAACATCCACAGGTACACCTCCAATTAACTCAAATTATGTCAATTAGCCTATCAGAAGCTTCTAAAGCCATGACATCATTTTCTGGAATTTTCCAAGCTGTTAAAAGGCAGAGTCAACTTAGTGTATGTAAACTTCTGACCCACTAGAATTGTGATACAGTGAATTATAAGTGAAATAATCTGTCTGTAAACAATTGTTGGAAGAATTACTTGTGTCATGCACAAAGTATATGTTCTAACCAACTTGCCAAAACTATAGTTTGTTAACAAGACATTTGTGGAGTGGTTGAAAAACAACTTTTAATGACTCCAACCGAAGTGTATGTAAACTTCCGACTTCAACTGTATATACTGTACTACGCGGTGTAAGAGGAATGCCCCCCAAAAATGTAAAAGACTCCAGTCACCCAAGTCATAGACTGTTCTCTCTGCTATCGCACGGCAAGCGGTACTGGATCACCAAGTCTAGGTCCAAAAGGCTCCTAAACAGCTTCTACCCCCAAGTCATTAAACTGCTGAACAACTAATCAAATGGCCACCTGGACTATTTACATTCCCTTTGTTTTTACACTACTGCTACTTGCTGTTTATCATCTATGCATAGTCACTTTACCCCTACCTACATGTACAAATTATCTAGACTAACCTGTATCCCCACACATTGGCTCTGTACCGGTACCTCCTTTATATAGCCTTGTTATTGTTATTTTATTCTGTTACTTTTTTTAAACTTTAGTTTATTTAATAAATCTTTTATTAACTTTATTTCTTGAACTGCATTGTTGGTTTAGTGCCTGATTTGATATTATTGCACACAGAGTGAGTCCATGCAACTTATTATGTGACTTGTTAAGCAAATTGTTTTGTGTGTGTAGGCCAGTGACACAACATTTCAATTTAATACATTTTAATTCAGGCTGTAACAATAAAATTGAGAAAAAGTCAAAGGGTGTGAATACTTTCTGAAGGCACTGTACTGTATTGAGGATCAACCAACCAACTTACTGAATTTTACCCTCCAGTTAGCTCCCAGGACTCCTGCAGTCATGGATAGCTTCACTCTGAGACTGGGGTGGTAGGGTCTGTAGCACATTCACAATTTTGTCCTCATTGAGCCTCATCCATCTATCTACTGTGCCCCGGCCCTAGACTGTAGAAAGTGGTATTTACAGACACTGGAAGATTTGGTGTGATTGATTTAGAGAGAAATAGCACTTGCTTGAGATGACTCTTCATAATAGTGCCATTTCATCAAAATAATGTAACTTGACATTTTTTTGGAAGCAGAAGTCTAGTGTAAAAGAAATCAGACCTATGACGGTATTATGTTTGAATATGTCTTCTCTTCCCCCCATCTAATACAGACATGTGTGGGCATGTTCTTTTCTTTCTGTATTCAAGTCACTCCAGGGGCATATGAGGTCACATTGAGATTTCAGTCAACAATGGGAGTGCAAATCTGCATCATGTTCAACTTTAGCCATGAAAACTTTCTGGGCAGCAGAGCAGTTAACTACTGATAATTCTGTGCACTTGGCTGTCCCACTGACCCCTCCTTCACTGTGAGAGAGACATTTTCGATACCGCAGGTGAACATTTTGTGAAGAGGAGGAATGTGCTCCCCTATATTTTTTTATTTTATTTTTTTATATTTTTTCACCTTTATTTAACCAGGTAGGCTAGTTGAGAAAAGTTCTCATTTGCAACTGCGACCTGGCCAAGATAAACGCAAAGCAGTGGGACACAGACAACAACACAGTTACACATGGAGTAAACAATAAACAAGCCAATAACACAATAAACAAGTCAATGACACAGTAGAAAAAAGAAAGTCTATATACAGTGTGTGCAAAAGGCATGAGGAGGTAGGCAATAAATAGGCCATAGGAGCGAATAATTACAATTTAGCAGATTAACACTGGAGTGATAAATGAGCAGATGATGATGTGCAAGTAGAGATACTGGTGTGCAAAAGAGCAGAAAAGTAAATAAAATAAAAACAGTATGGGGATGAGGTAGGTAGATTGGCTGGGCTATTTACAGATGGACTATGAACAGCTGCAGCGATCGGTTAGCTGCTCAGATAGTTGATGTTTAAAGTTGGTGAGGGAAATAAAAGTCTCCAACTTTAGCGATTTTGGCCACCCTTATTCATCTGGCTTCAAGGCTTTTATCTATATAACTGTGTCAGTGCCAGTGGTCATTAGCAGTTTCTTCCTGAAATCAGCTAAAAGAGGGATGTTTTACGCATCTTTGGAACAATGAAAGCGCTATATAAAATCCATGTATTAATACAATATTATGAAATCTAGCCACGTTCTCAATTTTCTTAAATTCTCTATGTAGTATTCTCACACTTTAACTAAGCTAGACTAAACATAGTTATTATTTTTGACGGGATGGGTGACCTACGAATAATGTGCGGGCAGACTGGGGTCACCTGGCGGGTGAGGCAACTGCCAGGTCAAAAGGTCATGAGGTCAAGTCCTCAAAGCACAATAGGCATTAACCTGTGGGTTACGTTATTCACTGCAGGGTTTTCTCTCATGTTTACCTTTACCCTAGTCTCTGGAGAAATCAGAATACAGATGGGATTTATTTTAACGTTAAAAGCCACACAACAAAGGGAAAATTATCACAAATGTTCTCGTCCCGTATAATCTGGTTGGTGTATCAGTGTCACTAGTGTTATTATAATAGTTATTGGGCTTATAACTGAATAAATCCTTGTTCCTCTCCTGACACACTGACTAGAGTCTAGACTGAACGTTAGCTACACCAATATGCCTTGCACACATGTCTGAGGAAAGCCAGCATCCCGGAGTAGTCTCTTCACTGTTGATGTTGAGACGGGTGATTTGAGGGTACTATTTAATGAAGCTGCCTGTTGAGGACATGTGAAGCATCTGTTTCTCAAACTAGACACTCTAATGTACTTGTCCTCTTGCTCAGTTGTGCACCGGGGCCTCCCACTCCTCTTTCTATTCTGGTTAGTGCCAGTTTGTGCTGTTCTGTGAAGGGAGTAGCACACAGCGTTGTACGAGATCTTCAGTTTCTTGGCAATTTCTCGCATGGGATAGCCTTAATTTCTCAGAACAAGAATAGACTGACAAGTTTCAGAAGAAAGGCCATTGTTTCTGGCCATTTTGAGCCTGTAATCGAACCCACAAATGCTGATGCTCCAGATACTCAACTAGTCTAAAGAAGGCCAGTTTTATTGCTTCTTTAATCAGTACAACAGTTTTCAGCTGTGCTAACATAATTGCAAAAGGGTTTTCTAATGATCAATTAGCCTTTTAAAATTATAAACTTGGATTAGCTAAAACAACGAGCCATTTTAACACAGGAGTGATGATTGCTGATAATGGGCCTCTGTACAGGAAGTTTACAGTCCTATTTATATAACAACCATGAAAGGGTAGGCTATCTCTCCCTCAGTTATGCACATTAACAACAACAAAATCAACAAGTAATGCTAGCCAGAGTGAGTTGAGCTAAAATCTAACGAGGGAACATTAGATAAACCCTCTAAAACGTTTTCAGCTTTTTGGCCGTCGAAATTGCACGGATAAACAATGGGGAATAGCAGCTTGCCTGACCATCATCCTTGTCCCAACTCACGTTTTGACAACTGAACGGGAATTGCCTGCCTGCACGCCCGCCCATTTGATCAATGTCAAATACATTTGCCAGACAACTAAGGGTGCGCTTGTAATATTGCCTCCAGTGTGTCAGAGTGTGCTCTGGGTCGTTCGTAAAGTCAGAGCGTTGTCAAATTGTCGCTCTCTGAGTGTTCTGAGTGCACACACTGCACTGCATTGTCTCTGATTGAGAATCATAATTAGGTAGCCTTTTTCCACCTGGGTTTCGTGGGTGGTTGTCTTCCGTGTCTGTGTGTTCCACACGGAACTGTTTCGGTTTTAGTTCGTTCACTTTATTGTTTTATATTTCAGTGTTCAGTTTTGTTCCATTAAATATTCATCATGAACACTTACCACGCTGCGCTTTGGTCCTCCTCTCTTTCTCCCAACGAGGATCGTTACAAGATAGCTAGAGTGAATTTATGATATGCTAACATATTTCTTACAAGCTAACCAAATGACACCTGCATCTCTAGCTGCAGACACCGAAAAACAATATGAGGGGGGAAAGACTGTCACTCACCCACTCCTCCAATGACCTGACATCCTCCCAGCAGCTAGCTAGCTAACATTAGGCTGCGTGATTTTAGCTTGCTAAATAAATAGATACAGAAATATATAGGCTAGCCTATTAGCCACATTATGACTGACTGGTGATCATTACCCTTGCTAGCTTGATTGTATTGACATTCCCAGCCTTAGTTACATTAGTCTGTTTTTGTCCAAAAATATTGAGCCATTAAAACTGAAACAGTGCATTCCGAATGGGTGGAGTCTGCAAACAATGTACCAGGCCAGCTGTGATTTACAACCTGATAGAAATATTCTTTGGACTACCAAGAAATGTATTGGTGAATGATATTAATCATGCATTGAACTGCATTCATTTATTCTGCCAAAAACAGTTTGTCATATAATTTTTAGTCAAGTAGAACCTATTTTTAAAACCTCCTGAAAAAGTTGGTTTTGTAGCATAAACTGTGAATTTGATATTTTTGACTGATATTATGATTGTCTGTTTGCTTCAAAGTAGTTCAAACGCTGTCAGTTTCTCTTTAAATACAGAACCAAACTATGCCATCGATATTCAAACCTATACCAGTGATCACCATTTTGATTATATATTGCAGGAAAACATAATAACCAATGACCTTGATAATAACTTACACTCTACTTGAACCCTCCGTCATTAGGGCTACATAACACTGTCATGACTGTTTATGACATCTGCTATGCCATTATCATGACAGTGTTACGTAGCTCTGATGATCAAGGGTCCAAGTTAAGTGTTACTAAACAAGGAAAGGCTGATATGACCGCATGCAGCCCAGATGTTGGACTGCACAACAGTCTAGTGTGTTCTTCCCTTTATTGAGCTATCTTCACCAGAGCACTGGGAAAATCTAGCTCTGATTCTGCTCTAATTTAGCACCTAAGCTTTAAAGTGAGGTCGGTTAGAGTAGAGAGAGGAAGGAAGAGAAGCTTCCAGAGCAGTGCTTCTTTTGAATGGGAAGGAAAGGAAACAAGAGTTGAGTTTTCCATTGCTCACGGGTCCCAGATCGGAGCCCCATCTAGAACAGGAGAGCAACAGACATGTGGTTGACGTGGTTACTACTGAGCACAGGAAATTCCCCATATCCTCAATACAGACAGGTTGGGCTGCATTGCCAGACTGTTCCATTGTCACCAATAGAAACATGTTCAGATCACATTTGAATTCCATATGCTTTGTCTGTACACCATGCCTGTTACTTGGTCTTTCGAAAAACCCAAACTCAACAAGGCCATACAGAACTATCCATTCGGTTCAAATCCAGGCTACTTCTACCACCGGTGACCATCAGTTAATTTTATTTACGTTTGTTAGTAATCCAATCAACTCAAGCAACACACCCTGTTTGATAAGTAAAATAACACATTCATTGTTGATAATAGGCCATGCTATAGAAGAGTTGTTGACTCTACTGACCTGTCAGCCGTAATGGCTTGAGAACCATTCATCCCACACATTCCAGGAAGAGTGAGTCAGAGCAGCTGACACACTAGGAGGAATCATAGGAATGACCTCACACCGAACCCAGCCCAAGATGACAGAGTGCTGTTAAAAAAAGGTGTTTGTGTATTTATGCGTGTTCTTCTTACATACTTCTGAAGTGACTTGCCAACTGGACTTCATAGCCTGACAAATCAAATCCCCACATCCTTCTCCCCCATATCCTTAACCATCCATTTGTTGTTTGTTGAGGATGAAGCTCCCTGGCAGTCCATTAATGGAGGTTACCACCAGACTGTGAATTGAGGCGGGAGAAACTCTGGGACCATTGAAGCCTGCTGGTTGAGTTTAATTAGCCACACACAGTGCTGGGACGTGACGACACACACACAGACACACACCAACCCGCTGGAAAGCTGAGCCACAGATGTTCACACCTCTCCTCCCCTCTCCCATCCTCTCATTTTCTTAGCTTCCGACCTTTCTGTACCCCACCCTCCTGCCCTCTGTACCTCTTTATTTGTTCTTCCTCTCATTATCATTTCCTCCTTCCCTTTACAAGGCTTTGTTTGTTTCTAACCCATTCTTTCCGCCATTTTCTTCCAAGCCCTCTACCAATTCCTAACTCCCCTCCCCCACACTATCTCTCTTAGGTGTGGGTGTAGGTGGGGTTGGTTCTTCTATCCTTGTGAGGACCTAAAATCCCCCAAAGTCCCCACAAGGATATTAAAACAAGAAACATTCTCCCTCGTGGACTTGTGGTTAGAGTGTTTGGAAGGTTGTGAGTTCAATCCCTGGCTGAGTCATAACAAAGATTGTAAAATTGGGACCTAATGCATCTTTGCTTTGGACTCAGTATTAAGCAGATATATTGGGGGTAAGGCCCTGTGTCAGACTAGCATCTTGTACAAGGGGTGTGCATTTACATCAAGCTGCCTCGTATTACAGAAACAAGAGATAGGCTCCTGCCATATGAGCTGTTCCGGCTTACTCACACGAGGACAAAGGCTGTTGAGGTTAGGAATTAGGGTAAGAGTTAGGAAAAGTAGGAATTTTAATGGAAATCAATTTTAGGACACCACAAAGATAGAAGAGCAAAACGTGTGTGTGCAAGTATGTGTTTGCTT
Source organism: Salvelinus namaycush (assembly GCF_016432855.1). NCBI lineage: Eukaryota > Metazoa > Chordata > Actinopteri > Salmoniformes > Salmonidae > Salvelinus > Salvelinus namaycush. Next base: position 17,469,534 of record NC_052319.1, on the reverse strand, counting down.
GCATGCTCGCAAAGTGCCTGCAGACATCCATATTCTAATCTGTGGTCACTTGCTAAATGGCAGTGATGGCCCAACCAGGACCCTGCAGGGGGTCTCTCAGTGGAGGTTGACTAGTGCCTGACAGGACTAGCTGGACCCTGCGGCTGCAGCCTTTAAGCGAGTTCCACCAACACATGAAGTGTAATAGAGAAAGTATATTAGGTGTGAAAATAACAGGCTATCAAGTTAATGTGGTTTAACAACACAACCACAGAACGTAGATTTGGGTTACGGTAATGATATGGCAGCAGTAGGCAGGGAAGTTGGGTTAGTTTTCCTTGAAGTGGTTCATTTAACATTGGACAGTGGCTTAAAGAGTGCTTGCTCAGTCTATATACAGATTGGAACAAAAACACAGAAGTTTAAGGTGGATTATTGTTGTGAAAAAAAGAAAAGGAAAGTTGAAATCTATAAACATCTTTAAAATAGATGCATTCTCAAGAATCTTGAACTTGTCAAAATGCAGATATCCTACTCTTCTACATCTAAGACAAAAGGGGGAGCCGATGATGACAGCATCTGTCTGTCATATCTTCTCCATGTGATGCCTGTTTCCAGCCGGGGCATGCCACTGCACACTGTCAGGACTTATTATATCACTTTGAACTGTTGTGGAGCTGTCTGACATGGGGGATGGGCTCACAATATACTGCTTTTGTTTCTTTGCTCTTTCCCTCTCTGCCACACCAATTCAAATTTACTTGCACTGCTTTTCTCCAATGAAAATAAATAGCATCACAAAATGAGGTGTATTGCAGTGCAATGGATCATATATTTTCTCACAGTTTTTTGTGTGCAGTAGTTTCATCAGTTCATGTTCATCAGTTATTTGGTGGTGGTGGTGGTGGTGAATGTTCCCAGCTGTCAGCATCTAATCACTCACAGATAATATTTTTTCATATTTATATAATGTTTACAATGATTAGCATATTCGGAAATTACAGTATGTGACACCACATGGCGAACGTCATTAGCCGAAATCGACACCATTAGCGGCTCATTTGGGTGACTGAGGGGAGGGAGGGGCAACATTTTGGGGCCCCAGGCCCTGGAGCAAGGCTGCAGAATGAAGTGCTTCCCTTCACGCGAAGCAGGGATCCTCTCTCTCAAGAGGGCCTCATTATGCGTTTACTATGATGAACAGCTGCAGGGCAAAGTCCGGGAACTCATCAAGATGTCTCACTGTAAGTGCTGCTGAGTGTGTGTGTGTGTGTGTGTGTGTGTGTGTGTGTGTGTGTGTGTGTGTGTGTGTGTGTGTGTGTGTGTGTGTGTGTGTGTGTGTGTGTGTGTGTGTGTGTGTGTGTGTGTGTGTGTGTGTGTGTGTGTGTGAATGAGTTTCCTCCAC